>NC_137443.1:1790000-2167500 GCF_964374335.1 Astatotilapia calliptera | reverse complement strand
CAGGTGGCAGAGCAGGTCAGCCACTAATCAGAAGGTCGGTGGTTCGATCCCAGGCTGCCTCCTGCCTGCATGCCAAATATCCTTGGGCAAGATACTAACCCCATGTTTGCCTACTGGTGGTGGTCAGAGGGCTCGGTGGCGCCAGTGTCCGGCAGCCTCGCCTCTGTCAGTGCGCCCCAGGGCAGCTGTGGCTACAATGTAGCTGCCATCACCAGTGTGTGAATGTAGTGTGAAGCGCTTTGGGGTCCTTAGGGACTAGAAAAGCGCTATACAAATGCAGGCCATTTACCATTTAGAGATAATTTAATTATCTCTAATTTAATTTAGCCTTTTGTTTATTCCACTTTATTCCTCTTGTATTTACATGTATTCAGTCGGGTCTGTATCCAGCCCTTTTTAAACTTCTACTTTGATCTCTAATTTTTCACTTGGTGAGGGATTATTATGATCTTCCTGATATGGATTATTTATACAAGCTGGTTACATGTGTGTACAAAGTTATTCCAAGAACTCAAAGCTGAGGTTCCCCTTTTCTACATCTGTATGTTCTCAGGAAAGAGGAAGCTGTTAGTTGCTAAAATAAGTTTATCACTCAAAAGTTGTTATATGGCTACATTTCATGTAGCTGATCGCACTATGTACAATTTTCTTTTAACAAAACTATACTTTAAACGATGACACACTGAACATGAGTGTAACTGGGGGTGTGTTATGTACAATAAACCAAATATATATTTGTTGGGGGGAAAAGGAAAAAAGGTGTAGTGTAGCTGATGACCTTACAAATACGCCTGAGGGTTACAGTGCCACAGTTTAGCCAGAGGAGGGAGCCAGTGCATCTCACTGGAGAGACTAACCCCCCTCCCCTACACACACACGGTTTTCTAGGTGCTAGAACTGACACAGATATATGCTGCCATCGTAGTCATCAAATCAGCTTTGTGCAAATTCAATTTCATCCAAGGACACGGCCGTAAATAAGCCGAGAATATCAGACAAATGTGATTAAAATTTCCTGTGTGCTTTGTTTATAATTTCATTAAAACTCTGAATCAATGTGAATGAATCTTTGTTTATAGTACCAAGACCCACAAAGGTAAAAATAGCTACAGTAGTGAAATCAAGTCTTATTCATACATAGTTACTGCAAAGCATGAACAAATTCCTACCCTTTGACCTCTGATCCCAGGTGTTTGACGTCTGACTGTGTTTGTAGGAGGCGGATTCGCTGCTCTGTCAGTCTGCTGTGGAGGTTCAGTCTCTGACTGGATGCTGAAGCCTACGGTGCTAAACTGGGAGATCAAATCAGGCGAGGGATGACTGTAAAACCTGTCACCGTCTGCATGCCCTTCCTCCACCTCTGGATCTGTTTCATTTTCATCTGTCTCCGTCCCATTAACTCCATCTCCACCTTGAAACGGGACTGTTTTTCCTGTGGGTGAAACAGTCTCAAACGTGTCTTCCATTGCCTCCTTTTCTATTTCCTCACTGGCTGAAACATTACTCATCTCAGTTTCTGTGACCCTGGGACTCAGAGCTTCTCCACTTTGTAGTGTGGGGGTTACAACCGTAGCTGCCCTTTCCACTGATACGTCTTCCTCTGTTGTTCTGAAGTCTTTAAAGGAGGGAATAGAGACTACTGGGACTGGACTGGTAACCACTGATGACAAAGCCTGTTGTCTAATTTTGCCTGTTTCCACTTTTTCTGGTAAAGGGTCCACAGTGGAAGCAACAGATTCTGTGGTGAATCCTGAAGCAGGAATAGATGAAACCGTCCCTGTTTTTGTTTCTGTATGAGTTCCTGATGAGGCAGCTGCAGCTGTGGCGTCCTCAGACTGAATGTTAGGGCTGGCAACTGTCATCTCGGCAGTTTGTGCTTCTGAGCTCCCCGTCCCAGTTATGTTAAGATGCGACTTGGAAAGCTGCTCATTTCCAGTCGAAGAGCGAGGCCTCGGTTCCGGCTTTGGCTCGTCTGCTTCTCTGTTGGTTGAACTTGTAGTATTTGTATCTAGATCTGCATGATTGTTCAATACTTTGGCGTTTCCATCACGTATGGGAGGATCAGGATGCGACTTCAAAGGGGAAGCGCTGCTTACTGGATCCAGCCTTGGCGTCACCTCAGTGTGACCAGCCTGCGAAGTCGAGCTTTGAGGGGAATTTTCTGAACTGGATGATACTCTGACTCCAGGCTGAAGGTTTGTCTCATCTACAGATCCAGCCTGCAGGCAAATCTGACCACAGTGAAGATATTTCACATTTTAGTCCATTTTCAACCATCTTGCAGTTTTCATTTTGCTAAACATTTAATTAAAGCATTTGATGCCTAAATGACATTCCTCAGTAAACTGCTTCTCGTGGATTCACACACAAGTCCAAAGCACAGTTACTCAGCTCGCAGACAAACGCTCCCTCTGTGGCTTCCCCCAGACACACCGGCCAATACAAACACAGACTGTACTATGGAAAAATGTTATTAAATGTCATAGATTCACACTTATTTGTTAACAGAAAAGCAAACAGGGCAGCACAGTGTGGCCTTATGAACTTGAAGCGTGAAGCTGTAGGGCTGAGGAGACATTACTAAAGGGTGTACACACTATCAGATAATGCTACTGCGTGGGTGTGCACCAGCTAATCCTAGCAGATATCTTCAGCTTTGTTGTGTAGAGATTACTGACCCTGTAACTTAGTCCAGCTTTGAAAGCCTGCAGCTTAGGCTGGCATCTAAATCAAATCTGTATAACTGTTAGTAACTCTTGATTACTTTAAGAAAGCTAAAGCATAGAAACCAGTTATGCTACACTCCACATAACACAGACATCATCCGTAAAAGGAACAAAAAGGAACACATATATATTAGGATGAGCAGCAGCAACAACTGATCTAGTGTGTTTTAGACACCTTAACGATCTCTGATAACAGGAAAAATAAAACGCTGTCAGAAATCAAACGATGTGTTTGTTTGTTGACTGTCACAGCGTTGTGTGTCTGTTAGACATGAGCACATGATGCTCTCATCTCCACGGCGATGCTCAGCTGCTGAAGGCAGAGGTTTGCCCAACTATAACTACTACTTGCTTAATCCTGACCCCAGATTCAACCTTAAACCAAGTCTTTGCCATGAAATGTTATGATTCACAGAAGTCGATGCATGTTAAACACATATAAATACCAGAGGAAAAACCTCACTTATACTTTAAAAAGGTGAGTTCTGTTTTTATTGTGGTGGACATCGACATCTGCATACCTCACTTGTCTTCACTTACTTATTTATTTATCTTCCATAATTTTTTATCCTTATTTATCTTTATTTATCTTGTTCTTTTAAACTAACGTGGTATTTGTGTACGGACAGCAAAGGAAGAATTTCGTTGCTCAGAGAAATGTCATTTCTTCTGTACATATAAACGCTGCTCATCATGCTACATGGTCTCAGCTGTGGCCACACGGGGATGCCAGAATCAGCAACATTAATATCTCACACAAACAGACTTCAGATGTTTTACTACATTTATATACATTACCATTCAGTGGTGCCTTAGTTTTTACTGTATTTAGCATATTATGACATAATATTAGATTATTATTATGTCGTCTGACTGTCCTGCAGATGACATAATGCTTTATTTTGTTGTTGCTCTTTCTGTATAGAAAAAGCTGACAAAGAAGGGTGTTTAAATCTCTCATAACCAAAGAAAAACCAGACAAAACCAAAAAATTATCTATGTGAACAATAAATATGTCAGGTAAAAATGACCAATAATCGATTCCTTTGTGAAAACATGCATCTGTCCTTCAGGCAGGTTTAGTACACTGACCTCTTCTGTCTGTGACTAATATGAAGGTCAAAACATTTTAAGGGGTGAAATTATTCTTCTGCAGAGAGAATATTTTATTTGCTATGTTGCTACAGTTGAAGTAAAAGTCCTCCACCATCGATGATTGTTTCATTTGCACATATAACAAGAGCCAATTACTTGAAACGTGTAAATAAAACAAAATTATTTAATTGCTACAGTTACTGAGAGAAACAGAAGAGGAGCAAAGGCAGGTGAAAACAGTAAATGTAAGTAAAGTGATTCTTAGTGTAGATGAGTGAGAAATCTACAGCGATCTGGTTTTTCCTTTACATTTCAGAGCCTTGTACCTTTACTCTTAACCTAAACAGAAATAATTACACTTTCTGCTTCTACTACTAGTTGACAGTCCACTGGAAAAATTAAACAGAAGTATATCAGCAGTATTTTTCAGAGATAAAAGTACTTCAGTGCAGCCAGACTTACGTAGCTCAGTAGCAGCAGCAGCACAGAAGAGCCCTGCATGGCTTCTGGTAACATCCGGACTCCTCAGTCTGAACTGTGTGCCAGCGCTCTGCCTGATAAACACCAGAGGATGCACTCCCCCCCCCTCCTGGAGGCCCGAGCCAAGCACTGGCCCGGCTGTCCGTTTGTTTGAGGCTGTGGTCATTTGTTTGATAAAATCGAGGAACCAAACGAGACAGCTGAAGGCTCAGCATGAGAGAGATGTCTCATTTAAACATTGTGGCAGCACAAAATCACATGAACATATCCATCTGCTGGTGGACGCCAGTGTCTTTGATCTTCAGCAAGCTAGCAAGTGCCTCATATCTCACAGTGTGAACAATGACAGACACTCGGGGGTGTTTTCGTCTAAGCTTGCTGCTGCACAGAAGGTGTAAGTCCTTTGTTTCTCATGTGGCAGAGACTGTCTGAGGTGAGACTTCACAGACGACACCACTGCACTGAGTTGGGCTTGGGATGAAGAATAAGACGACTACCTGGAGAATCACAGATTCACAAGCATAAGTGAGACCAGTGTTAAAAATTTACATTTTCTCTGCCATAAAGTTTATTTTTGGACACAAAAAGTAACAAAGACGACTTTTCTGTCATGCAATCGACCTATATGACCCCAGTCTGCCTAATTCACCATTGAACTTCACACTGATGCAACACCCCCATTCCCCCCACCTCAGTCTTCTTTGTCCAGGGTCAGAGGGGGAGGACTGTGGCCCAGGTGAGGAATGTGACATAAGGATAAAAAAGTGAGGGGCTGCTGCCTCAGAAGGGGATTTGTGACCACGGTTTGGGATTACAGTAAAGAGTATGTGGTGACGGAAAGCTCCTCCCAGCAGGATCAAGTTCAAAGTGTTGTTCTGAGGTAACAGTCCAAGTACAGGATGAATTTTGGGAGGGACTGGAGCCTATCCAAGCTACCATAGGACGAGAGGTGGGGTACACCTGAGGCAGATCACCAATCTGAGGGCCAGCACAGACAGAAAGGCATCCCTCACACTTGCATTCACGCCTACAGCAATTTATAATCACCAGTCATCGAACCCGTCTAACGGCATGTGTGTGGGAGAAAGCTGCAGCGCCCGGAGAGAACCTACACAGACCCAGGACCGTGTCCGTGCGACACGTGACGTGCTGCATGCATGAAGTCAATGCACACGCACAGTTTCCAGAAGAGTCCACAGATTTTAAGTCCATGGTTGTGACATCATAGTGAAACTAAACAGTGTCCTCACCGAGCGCTGCTTCACGTGTTGATGTCAAGTATATCACAAAGCTGTCAGATTCACAGGGCATTAGTACTCGGTATGGAAACATTCAAGGTCAAGTTAAAGACCTTTGAGCTAAATCCTTTCAAGCT
Organism: Astatotilapia calliptera; assembly: GCF_964374335.1. Classification (NCBI taxonomy): domain Eukaryota; kingdom Metazoa; phylum Chordata; class Actinopteri; order Cichliformes; family Cichlidae; genus Astatotilapia; species Astatotilapia calliptera. The sequence continues at coordinate 2,161,824 of NC_137443.1, read as the reverse complement.
GCACATCATGGAAAATGAATCCATCCTAGATAAACAAGCCCACTGCAGTCAGGTATGACCTTGTGAAGTCTCTTCCGAGAACATGCGTAATCTGTTTATCTACTGAAGACGACAGTCTCTACTTAGTTTGCATGTTAATTTGTGAGTAGTTTTGTTCCATTAATGGGTTTCTGCCTCAGAGAAAACAAACAGTAGCTTATTACAGCTAAGCCAATTACTTTTCAGACTGACTGATGCGGTGATGCAAACAAAGGTTTTGCCCAGCAAAGGTAGTCCCAGTTAGATGTTTATTTTTTAAAAACACCACAAAACTTTATACCTGGAAGAAAATGTGTTTAACAAGTTTGTGTTGCATTTCACTGGTAATATTTACAGAAGGCTGAATGCAGCATCTAATATCCTCTGTAATAAGTGCTGACTGCTGGTCCAGGAGCAGCAGTATGTTCACCTCGGCAGACATATGATGGATTATTGATAAGGTGTCTGAATATCCAGCTCCCAGAATATGCGATGATAGAGCAGCAAATATGTTTTATACAACTAATATACAGCGAATGACTCACAAACCCACTGTGAACATAAAAATCAACCTTGATGAGGCTATAGAGGCTGATTTTAGTGAAACTTTTGCTTTTTTACCCATTAAAACTGGATGTGATGACTGTGAGAGGAGACTGACTGATGGCTGTTGAGTTGTGGGTCCGAGTCTGCTCACAAAACAAACTCGACCTCTCACCTCCGTCACTTAAAAGCCCCAGCCTGCTTAATCCTTCACACGTATTTATTTTGGGAATATATGTGAACAACAAAATAGAAACACAAAAAACAGCGTGGGTATTGAAAAAGGGAAATTTCAGGCCAAATCTGGATTTTATGAATGTGTTACTCGTGTAGATGATTCCCAACAAGACAGGTCAGTCGAGCTTCCAACTCGTGTATTTTGTTCATTGCACTTTCATGCTCTCTTACAAGAATTGCAGGTATTTCACCTCCATTTAATAACAGTGATGGAAAAAGGCATAACGAGAAAGTCGTGCAACAAAGGGTCGTACATCCAAACCCAGTGGCCCCAGCTGTCTACTGGATTTAAACCAGCTTCTTCTTGCTGTGAGGCAACAGTGCTAACCACTGCTCGACAGAAATGGGCAGTAACGCGTTACTTGTAACTTTAACGAGTAAAGTAAGGGATTACTATTGCAAAAACGGTAATTAGATTACCGTTACTTTCCTGTAGGAACGCTGCGTTACTGCGTTACTAAAACCGTGATTTTTTGCGAGAATGTCTCATGACAGTGACGTAAGCGAGTGCGACGTTAGTGACAACAGCTGTGTGCAGATCAACAGTGGATCACATATCGAGTGCAGAGAGAGTATGAGCGTGCAGCGTTTAAAGCGTGGAAGTACTGACCTTACTTTGAGTTTGATTCCATAAAAAGTGACAAAAACATTAGTGTCCGCTGTGCGTGGGAAGAAAACTTCTTTTTACAGCGAAAAAACCCCTAAACTTCCAACAAGCACCGAGTAGCTACGAAGTAATGGGAAACTCACAGAGAAACTCGCGGATTCTTCCACTGACCGCGGCACACCTGCACCAGGGTAACCCTCCGCCTACCGCAGTCCTGCTTTACAGGTGAAAATAGAGCAACAGGACCGCTGAGTCTTTGACTTTATTTATTTTCTGCTGTGTTTTACTTGCATCTATTTGAAAGACTGAGTGTAAACACAAAAAATATTTTATTTTATGAGCTGGAATGTGCAGAAAATAGGTTTAAATGTTAAACTAATTTCTTCCAGTCAGAGAATGTTGCAGATAATTAAATCTTTGCTTGATGCATAAAGTTAAAAGATTAAAACTAATAAAACAAGTTTTAAAAAGAGACTTTTCCATTTGATTACATTTTGTATGATGGATTATGCAGAAAAAGTAGAATTGGGCTGAAAGATCTATCGCTTTATCACCTACTCAGGTTGTAAATTGTGTTTTTAAAAAGTAACTAAGTAATTAATTACTTTTGAAAATAAGTAATCAGTAAAGTAACGGGATTACCTTTTTGGGGAAGTAATCGGTAATTACTGATTACTTTTTTCAAGTAACTTGACCAACACTGGTGCTCGATTTGGTTGCACGCAGCCAAATTCTTGGCAGTGACATCACTCAGTGAAGAAAAGTCAGGTGACCTCTTTTTAATTGTCCTTTGTGAAGCTCGTAGACAGGCATCATGAATAAAATAAAAATGTAAAGATTGCAATAAATTAAACATGGATTTATTTTGTACAGTTTATACTACATATTTACCAGAAAGCTTCTCTATCTAAGAAATCCAGGCTTGACAGGGAACTCTTTGGGTGAGTTTTCCCCAGGCACAGATTAGGCTCTTCTGTACAGACAGTAAGGTGAAGTCCTAGGCTGCACTGTACATGCTAAGCATGGCCTCATATACTACAGGTAATCTAACTGGTATACTGTATAACTCAAGTCTTGCAGTCAGCACACTTCAAAGGTGGTGTTGTTGCTAAATGACACCGTCTCTTCATCGCGACTTTACGTTCAGGTCGTCAGCGGGTGACTTTGACCCCTCAGATATATCCCGTTTTCACATTTCAAACTCAACATATTATAACAACACAACAACACGTGATATAAATATACATCTCATTTAGAGGGAACGACAAATCATCTATAATTTTGAAATGTTGCAGAGGGAATGCCGGGAATAAACATTTCTCTGCTTTGCTCTGTTTCATAATCACATTGTTGGCAAAATGAATCTCAGTTAACATCATGGGCACACTAAAACAAAAAGTAATCAGGCGTCTTTAAGACACGGCTCTCTCACCCATCTCTCGTTATCGCTGTCACCGTGATCATGCATGTGGAAATTACTAGAACTCTGAAGCTCGGAAAATACTGAAAAGCCTGCTTTTTGTTTGTTTTTTACTGACAGAAAGTGATGCGGTGGGAGCACAGAGACTAACCAAACAGTAGCTTTGATTGCTCTTTTGTTGAAGCATCCATGTTGCATCACATGTATGAAAGACATCAAATTCCCATCACTTCTGTCATTACACGAAAGAAGGCAACACGCCCCGAAGAGGACACATCCCCGGCTCTATGTACAGGAGGAACATGGCTTTTGTCACATCTCTAACGCATCAGCAGTCGTTATTCAGCACAGACATGTGGAAACTGAACATCCATTTGGCTTCATGTAGTAACAACACCCAGGCTATCGGTCCTACGGATGGCTGTCCTCGTGCCAAGGATTTTGTGGTCCACAAACGGAGCAGATGGACACGATAGGATCTGTTCAGTTCTTACGTTAGTCATGATCGCACTATGTTGACTGACCCGTAGGGTAAAGAGTCACTTAAAGTCCTTCAGATTTCATTGGAGATCCCGAGTGAGTGTTTTTCTGCAGAGGATTTCAGAATTCAATGGTCTGGTATCCTGAGACAAAACCTCTCTTACTGTGTGATCTGCTCATCATTTGCACACACACAGCCCTGGACTATACTCCACCTTCATATACTGTTGCTTTGACATTGTGGCAAAAAAATAACTCTGTTACAGCTGTTCAGTTCACTAAACATCTGGTACTTGATTTTCTGTATTGATTGATTAATGCCCATGAATCTTGTGGATAATCTGCTGTAAACAGGAACTGTTGGGAATGGCTGGCTGCCCGTTATAAACTTGCCAAAAACATCTTTTTGTTTCAATGCACAACAATGCACAGACTAACAGCGACCTCCCCAAATGACCTGAACATGAAACTAAAATACATTCATCTTATTACATGTTTACATGCTACCTCAAGCTTCACTTACAGAAAATGCACTTAAATCAGTGTCTTGGATTCAGCTAGAAGATTTCCACATCTCACCATATTTTGTTCAAATAACACTCAAAACACAAAGTTGCGTGGGAAGGCTTGGCAACATGTGGGTTTGCCCGCAGTGAGCTACTAATGGTATTTTCAGTCTCTGCTGTTTTCGTGATTTGGCAAAAAAAATCTCTTTTAAGAGCGCGCACACAGAAATTCACATCCGTGTGCACACATGTAGTCTCCTCCAGCTACAACAAACGGACACGAGGACACATGCAGACAGACACCAGCATCCAGATAAACAGCAGTGGGACTGAGTCCTGCTCGTAATGCTACTGGCGCTGAGAACATCGGGTTCTCGGGGCCGCTGTGGAGCTAAAGCGTTGTGGTGCCGCGTGGGCTGTTCTGAGGTGCCCTGTGCATCCTCTTCATCGTTCTCTCTGATTTTTTTTGTTGTTTTTAGCAGCGATCATCCTCGTCTGTGTCACTTAAGAGCTCGCTGGCGCCAGCTGGACTTGTCTGGCCCAAGTGCTTTCGGAAATGCCCATTAGGGACCTGCCAGGAGTGTCTGAGCTGAGGAGCCGAGCTTATGGCATTGGCCCGACCCAGGCTGGTGGCCACGGCAGTCTCAAAGGTAAGCGTCTCCTGCTTCTCACTTGCTTCGCCACTGCTTAGGTCCTCGTGGAATGGGAGGTAGGGCTCCGATATGTAACGATGAGGAGAGGGGTGGCTCGGTCCTGAAACGTGAACTCCGGATGACCCCTGGACTGCAGATAAAGGCCTGCTCTCCTTGTCAACCTTCAGTGAGGCCTCTGTGGGGCCAGCAGGAGTGTCCTGAGGCTGGCTCTGTCCCTCATTTGAGGCTGCGGCTGCTGCTGTTGTGGAAGAGGTTTGGGTTCGGCAGACGAGAGGAGAGTAGGAGATGTAAGGCCGTGGGCGAGAGGGAGTCTGGGGCAACTGGCGGCGATTACGAGGAGTACCAGACTCTGAGGCTGAGTGGGCAGGGCTGTCTGATGTGTTCACCTGCAAATAAATCAAGCACAATATTGAGTAAAAGACTTTGCCAGAAAAGGACTGTTGGTTCTCATCCAGCAGTAGAAAACAGATCCTGATCCTATTATATGACAGATCTGCACAGTGGCCGGGTCAGGAAAGACTGAAGCACCTGTTTCTGTAAGGTCTGTGTGCGTCCTTCGCTAGGTGAGCGGGACCTTCTCCTTTCGCACGAAGGGTCTCGACTCCGCTCCTCGGAGTTGCAGCGCGACACATCAGGGGACAGCAGGTGGCGGCGCTCCTTGGATCGCCCTCTCTCGTGACTAATTGTTTCTTTGTGGTTGATTCTAGGACCTGAGAGAACAAGATCAAAGTGCCTTTGAGTCTGTGGCACCAAGACTTTGCAACAGTCTCCACCTGCATTCAGCCTACGTACATCTATCATGCATGCCCACTCCCCCCCACTGTCACTCAGCACCGGATGCCTGCAGGGCTGTTCTCAGCCCCCTGCTGTAGACCCTGTACACACAAGTCTGTACACCAACACACCCCACCAACGTCTCATCTCTGATGGAGATGATGAGACAGGGTACAGGGCCGAGGTAGTGCTCAGAGAAAACCTGAAGCTTAACATCCTTAAAACAAAAGAACTCATAATGGACTTCAGGAGGCACAGACAGGTCCTCTGATCGCCATAAATGGAGAATGGGTGGAATCTGTCTCCACCTTCAGGTATCTGGGCACCCACATCTCCGCTGATCTCACCTGGACCCAGAACACCAACGCCCTGGTAAAGAAGGCCCAGCAGCGGCTGCACTTCCTTCACCCAGACCGGGAGCTGCTGCTTCCCTTCTACTACTCCTCAGTGGAGAGCAAGCTCTCCGACTGCCTGGGTGTTGGCAGTGAATATGGCAAATATAGAGATTATATAAATTAGGCGTGGAATCAGGATTTTTTTCACTGAGTAACTTATTGAAACAAAGATGTAAACAGAAGAAGAAATGTCAGAAATTCTTTCAGCCTCTAACGAGATGTGGCTGTCGTTTAAGAAGAATTATTTACATATACATTTTATTGCTTTTGTGTTGTATTGCAGTACAAATATTTGCTCAAAATCACTCAGCAAAATATAAAGAATGAGAGGTGGCTCAAGACTTTTGCACAATAGTCTTCTTTTGACCAGTTTCCCCCCAAAACTTTACTCTGAATCAGAATCAAACCACAGCAGCTGCTTCACGGTTGTAATTATGACCTCTGTAGCTCCTCTGTCGGGGCCTGTATGTGGCATCAGGGCTGATCCTCTCCAGAGAGTGCTGTTCCTGCCAGAGACCGTTCACACACTGGTCTCCGATGGTAGAGAAGGAGCGCTTCATCAGCCTACTGTCTGCAGACATCCCAGGCTATATACATGCAAAACAACCAGAAGATGCATTATTTAAGTAACCAGGAATGACACCAACGAGCACACAAACTCACTCTGGCGTCTGTAATAGTCATTTAAAATGTGCGGGCAAATTGTTTCTATTCACTGCTGTCAAGGAGCAAATACGAGCATAATAAATGCGCCCTGTGTGGATTTTAATAGTTTATTGATTTTTAAAGCACCTACTAATATAAGATCTGTTACTGAATATAGGTTTGAAAAAAGGTTATTACTGTTTATTACCTGAGGATCAGCAGCCAGCCTGGGCATGGACGACGCTCTGATAGATGCTGTACGCTGAGGTGATTTCATTAGCGTTGGGTCCTGCCGGGCCTGCTGCAGCACTTGGTTATACTCTACTACTTCTGGGACCTGCACAAAGACCACAGAGGAGCAGGCTGAGCAAACCTTATACACTGCTTTTGCTCACACTCGACATACAAACATCGAATCAACCGCACTGTCATCCTGCTACGAGACAGCGCCGAAAGCTGAAAATCAACATTTTCTCAACCTTCATTGGAACAGATGATTTCGATTTCATAGTTGTTACCAGTGTGTGTAAATGATGATGGTGGTGGTGAATGCGGTAGGGGTGGTAGGGCGAATGGTAATCATCTTCATCGTCTTCCTCTTTCTCCTCTCTGGGGCGGGACAGCGGTTGCAGGAACATCTCTTGGGGAGAGATCGGGCTGAGTGCCACAAAACCTCCTCTGGTACTAAGTGGACGCAGAAAAATATCATGGGTTTGCTTCAACAACCAGAATTTGTATTCTCTGCCATCATAAATAACTGAAAGCTAGTAACTTTTGGAGGAGATTAAAAGTTTAATATTTACAGAGCAGATCCAGCACTATGCCTTAGGAATGACAGGGATTTGGCGTTGCATAGGATTTCTTGTGGAAGAGAGGAAGCATCCATACGCTGGAACATTGGAGCGTGTTTCTACGAGGAGACAAAGAAACATATGGAAACAGGAACAGGTCACTAGGATAAACATACTAGGGTAAGAAACATGAAAATCAAAGGGCCTCCTAACAACACTGCTTATGATACATATGTCAACTATTTAAACAGCTGTTTTATGTGTTTTTATGCGGCTCAGTGCTGCTTTTAAAGCATTTTTTGAATGTCTGTAGGTTCTCGGTCATTCGGGTCATGATGGGTCGTGATAGTCTTAAGAGCCTGAGTTGAGTTCCAACTGAACTTCTCTTTAGCTTCTTCAAGACATTTCACCTCTGATCCAAGAGGCTTCTTCACTTATAAAAACTGATGAAGAGGCCCAGGCATTTAACCTCTGTAGGGTCGTCCTCATTTACCGTGAGAAGGTGAAAGTTGCAAACGGTCCTCGACAGCTGTGAAGCTGTGGGTATAAGGGACTGATCTTGTGGCCATGTTGGCACGGTCCCTGCGAGTGGTTATGTTTTACGGTTCAGATTTTTGTGAAGCTGTATGCAGAGTGCTGTGATAGCACTGGAGTCTTGACCTGTATGTTTCATTTTAGGCCCTTTGCTGTGAAGCATTTCAGTTTTGGGATGTTACTGGGTTTTGGTTTCTGTGTTTAAAAGATCAAATAATCTCAAACTAGTTTCTCAAACAGGATAAATTCCTTGTACTCAAACGGTCTCAACAATCACTAGATTTCAATCCAGTAGAGCACCTTCACTGTGCTGTGGAACAAGAGATTCACACCAACTGTGCAAGTCCATCATGTCAACATGGACCAGAATCTCTGAGGAATGTTTGCAGCATCTGGAGCTGAAGTGCAACTCACTGCTGGAAAGATGCACCTAATAATAAAGTGACCAGTGAGTGTGTAATGTCTTTGTTGTAACATGTGTTTGCTCTCTTCCTCTGGTTTCCTGCGAGCGTGTGGATGTCTGCTTTGTGCTGAATGTGGACTTTTATTCTGCCTGCCTCACCTCCTGCATTTGGGCCTTTTACTCTGCAAACCACAGCACATGCAATTATATTTCGTCTGATTAAGTTAAGTTTTACTTTAATACTGGGCTTGGAGATGACGCACATTTAAAAATAATAACCCTAAGAGCCTAATTTAATACGTAACTATGGCACATTAACATCAGTGGCGGTTCAGCAAGATGAGCAATTTAAAAAAAAAGCACCTGTTCCTCCAGTTGCTGTCGAAGCTTCTTGGCTTTGCTCTGCTTGTAATAGTCCATGATCATCATGGCAGCATAGATCTTACCTATGGTCATGTCACTGGCTGTAAAGGAGAAGGCAGAAAGCAGTGAGATATTATCCACCTCTATCAAACTGAAACTATTTTCCTGAAATAACGCCGGTGATGGCTCGTAGGATAATGCAATATATTTTTTTACTGGTAAGTCATGATGTTGATTTTACCTTTGTGAATTGGAACCAGTAGGTCCAGCGTCTTCTGAGAGAGATGAGGCCAGATCACACTAATCTCCTTCTGCAGATCCAAATCCATCTGATTCCTATCTTCCCCTCCTTCAGATAAAAAAATGCCCAAAACACAAAATTAGACATAGAAACTGACCCACATTTAAATAAATGCACGGTGTGTCTGTTTCTGTCTAACCTCTGGCTATCTTGACTTCAAGAGCAGTGCGGATGAGGGCCATCAGGGTGGAGGTGAAGTGGACCGTCATGTCATCGTCCACAGGCATGTTCATCAGAACGAGTCTCTGTTGACATCAGCAAAGGTTTCATAGTCAGTCATAATTCACAATACCAGCCGGCAACGGCACAACATGGCACAGTGCAACCTGAGCAACGACGGCTGTGACTGCTTATCGCTACACGAATTCTGATGCAGAGGTACGTGTACTCAAGCTAATTTTCCAAATACTAATTTAGCAAATGTTAAAATCAAAACATTGCAGAGATGAACAGTTACGAAAGCCAAAACATCACATTCATTATAAAAAACAACTTGATATCAGTGTTCCTCATTTAGATATATTTACATATCTAACATGGGGATAATTAACGGGAAACGGTTTCCCTGTAGCTTAGCTTTAAATTTGTTTTAGTTAAATCCACTTTGAATGAGATTACTGTGATCAATACAGGAGGAGAGAAAAGGCAAGCGGATCATTATTTCTTTAAATGAAGACAACATTTGTATTTAATGCCAAAATAAGACAGAAATAAGACAGATAGCCCAAAGAAATATTATTTTACTTGCCCTCTCTTGTCCTTCTATACTTGAAGGTTAAAAAAACAAACACATGCGATGGAGCATGCTTGCAGCTTCACTCAAACAGCATGCATAAAGCGCACAAAACAACGAGGCAACAAGAGGCTGTGGCAGGAGGCACATGCAGACAGGTAGATGGAAGAAACTAAAGTATGAACGCCGTGAGATCATCTGACAACAGACGCCGGCAGATCCAGCATGTCGATGTTTAACAACTTTCTCGTTTACGTCCCCTCTCTGGCTAAATAATCAACAGCAGTAACAATCTGTCTTTCATCCGTCCGAGTTCTCTGCCAGGATGCAAAGCAAACAGGCAAATCATTACTGTAGCGCCAACCATGCCCCAGTGGACACAAACGCAAACTTAAAACTGCTTTAACAAGCAATACTGCATCATATGATCGACACACACAAAAATGCTTTGCCTTTTTCAGTGTGGGACACACAAAATGATGTTTTACAGAGCTCATCTCTGCTGATTGAAATATGAAGGTGGTGCCTGTTAGTCTTGGTGTTCAGTCTACCTTATATGCCACCTTGGAGGGGCATTTCTTGCCCAGGCCTAGAGGTGGTGACATGTTGGTCAACATCTCATACATGTCAGTGTAATGGATACGACCACTGGGGGCGCCAGGTAGCCATGAAGAATGAGGGAATGACAAAAAAGAGAGGAAAGGGAAGGGAAATGAAGTGGACGATGTTGGAGGTGGAGGAGAAATTGAAAGACGATGGAGGTGTAGGGGAAGTGCAGTCCCAAGGGATGGTGGAGGAAAAAGAGGGGTAAAAAAAGAGGAACAAGAATAGAGGAGATACAAGAGAAAGGATTATTCCAGGCAATCACACACGAGGAGACTAAAGCAGGTTGTTTTCTTTCTATGCTGCCAACGGGGCATAGAAATCTGGGAAAGGAGAAAACCTTGGACAGGATGAGAAAAGGAATGACAGCCTTGCTGGATCTGGTGTAAATACTAAATACTTACATTGGGCTGTGCTGTGTGGGAGTGGGAAGAATGACAAACACCTTTAAACCAGATCCAAAAGGTAGAAAGACACTGGACTCCCTCAAATTGGTCAATTATTGTATCAAAATGAGACTCGAAGCCTCACAGAGGGGTTTTAGTGTAATTAAAGTGTATCTACTGATTTACAGCTGTGTGGAAATTGAGGAACGTCATGTGCCTTAGTACCCTAAGACTGAATTATTGCCATTCTTTGACCCGATTAACACGCCCCTAACGATCAAGCGGCGGGGAGGGGGGGTCACAGTTGGTGAAGGGAAGGAAAGGCAGGAAAAGAGGAAGTCAGGAAGGATCCAACATCAAAGAGGCAGAGGGGAGGTTTGTTGATATGGGGGAACCAAACCTTGCAAGCCACCCTGTGGGGGCAGTTCTTTCCAAAGCCCAGGGGAGGTGAGATAGTGCGTACAACTTTGTACATCTCCTTATAGTGGATCCTACCACTGGGAAAAACATACAAGTCTTTAGTCACGGTGTAATTACAGACTCATACTATAGTGCACAATAAGGGCCAATGAGGCGCTGTCCTCTAACTCAGCAGTTTTAGAAATTGCAACAATAAATTGGTGGTGAATAAATCACATTAATCGATTCTTAATCGTCTGATTTTTAAATAAAGCAGTAATACTTCCAGCAGACACAGGTCACTCGCACATTTCCCAAGTCCTGAAGAAAGAGAGTTAGTTATTGTTTGCTTTGCTAAACCCACTGTGGTCTGCAGATCGAACATGTAACAGATATCACAGGATGATTATAACAGATATACCAGGATCGATAGGTGGATGGATATTTTGAACATTTTCCACATTTGTAGATGCAGTTGTTTGGAGATGGTTGAACCTCTGTATAATTCTGCCTCTCTGAGATGCCTGTGAAGTCCTCGTAGTCTAAGGAGCTTGGAAAGAAAAGCATCTGGACTTCTTTAGGTTGCTTGAAGATGTTTCACCTCTCATCTGAGAAGCTTCTTCAGCTCTAGGGTCAAATAGTGGACAATGGACCCCCTAAATGATCCTCTACCTAATCACACGAGCCGAGGTGTGGAGACGGGTGTAGGTCACAATCAGCCGAAGTTTCTGCTCGTGTGATAAAGAAGAAGTAAAGAAGTCCAGACACTTTCCTTCCAAGCTCCGCAGACTCTCTGAGATCCCATTTTAGACCCAATAATGTATTTGACCTGTTACTAACTAACCCAGCAATTAGTTGCTAAACATTCCCCCAGCTGTTTCTTTTTAGTAACAGCTGTTTTTGCTCAACGTGCTGCTGTCATAAAATCCAAAATAAGCTCATCATTTTCATTAAATAATCACATTTTATGTGTTTTATTGTAAATAAAATATGGGTATATGAGACTGACAAACCATTGGATTTTGTTATTATTTACATTTCACGCAGCATTTCAGGTTTTGGAATTGGGCTGTGTAATCATAACGTGGATCCTATCCATGAGACGTATCAGACAAAAGATATTCAACCATTAATATCCAAATATGTTTATTGTTCGCACGTTTAAGGTGCAAACAATAAATGTATACGGCCATTCTCTAAGTAGTGCGATTCATGCTTCACATTTCTGCATCATACTTGTGAAGGTTGCAAGTTGCTGCTAATTTGGTGGAGAATTTTTCACCATTTTTTCACGACTGCAGAGAAACTTTCTTCTCCTCTTGTCTAATTAACAAGCATTACCAGTGATAACGGCGTTACTAACGGCGCTACTTTTTTCAGTAACTAGTAATCTAACTAATTACTATTTCTATCGTTACAACGCCGTTACCGTTACCAACAAGAAAATGCGGTCGCGTTACTATTTTTCAACAAACAGACGGTTGAAGCTGTGTTCAGCTTACCGCATGTAAGTAATCTGGGCGCTACAGCTTTTTGGCAAAACACCTGGAGCTCAGGGGGCAAAACAACCACATCAGTGCTGCTGTTTGACTGAGGAAGAATAAAGTAGTCGTGGTAAGCCAATCACATGACCATTTAAAGACAAAGCAACAAGGTGATATATACCAGTTTATAAATTGTGTTGATAGGCCGCGTAAAACCAGAGTCATGATAAACAATATTTTTATTTTTTCCTCAATAGTTTTGTCACGTTTACTGTCTAAAGACAGCGCAGCGAGACCTCTTATTTTTTTGGAGTGGCACAAATAATTTGTGGCATCTTACTGAAGAACAGCTGATTGTTCTGTTGTTTGCCAAAGTTGTACACAGGATTTTAAAATTAATAATTTCTATTTGCATTTAAAGTTAAGAAATATGATTCATTAAACATGTTTGTGGTTGTTACAGTAAAAAATATAACTTTCTACTCTGATTTTATGTTTTTTGTCTGATTTTAGATCAATTGCGTTAATACAGTCTGTCAAAATGAGAACATGACTGTAACTTCAGCCACGTGAGGCTGTGCTGAAAAGGATGAGACCAAACAAGGCAAAGTAAGTAAGCACTACTGAGTAAGGCAGTTTTTAAAGGTGGAATGTGGAGGGAAAATCAAAAGTAGTTAAAAATGGCCAATTATACCCTGAACCCCAGAGTAAAGCAATAGTTACTTTTCAAGTAATTAATTACTTTTAGAATCTTGTAACTCAGTTACTTTTTTGAAGAAGTAACTAGTAACTATAATTAATTACTTTTTCAAAGTAACTTGCCCAAAGCTGGGCATTACTCTTCACAGGGAATATTCATGAGCGTTACCAGAGAGCACTTGAAATGAAATCTCATTATTCCCTTAAAGTAAAAATATGTGAACGTGCTCTTTTAAAAGTGTCAGAGACCAGTTCATGTATTATATCACAGGTTTCCACATCATATCATAATCATAATACCACCAGTAGATCAACTTTGTGTGTAAACTGGAGTAAAGACTCAAGGATACTGACCAGGCAGCTCGATCGTACTCCCCCCAGATTCGAACAAACTCATCTAGGTGGTGGGGACCCAGGATGGACGAGTCTCGGGTGAGATATTCAAAATTATCCATGATTACAGCCACAAACAGATTCAGCATCTGAATGGAGAAAGCACAAGCTGCATATAAATGTGCCAAACGTGCTGTGGGAAAAACTATGATTATTCTTGTTGCAAATAAATAAAGGGACGAGCAATGGCCAAGATTTTTTTCTCTTACCAGGAAGGAGCTAAAAAAGATGAATGAAACAAAGTAGAAATAGGCAAAGTCGGAACCACAGCCCCCTTCCGGGTCTGTCGACTCTGATTGGAGCAACGGGTCCGTTTCACACTTCTGTCCTCCCAGACAAGACAACATGATTTCCTGCCACGACTCCCCAGTAGCACTCCTTGATACAAACATTAAACGACACCAGGGGGAAGTAGTTGTCAGGACACAGTCATGCCTGCCATCTGGAGGGTGCAACCAGAGTAAGACTTGCAGCTCCATTTCAGAAACAGCTTTTAGATGCGAGATTTAGTTGTTTAGTGGATAAAACTGAATACTGCAGCCACACGAAGGAAAACACTGGTTAGAGAAAACTGCGACCCTGTCCAATGAACGTGCACGGTAAACTTCTGGACAACCAGCTGATCACCACAACTATCTGCGGATAAAAGCTGAGTGCAGTTAGTGGGCAAGCACAGATTTGTCCTTACTGTAAAGAGGATGCCGTCCTATTTGTTCTGTAATGTGACGGAAATAATGCTAATTTATGCAGTTGTTTCTTTTGCACTGTGTAATGTTTCTAAACGTTGCACTAAATACTTAATAGACTAAAACCTTGACATGTCCTGAATGTATGAGTCAACAACCCAGTTTGCCCATTTTTCATTGATGTTTCTTTTGTTTGCTCATGTTTCCTTTGGTGTCCTAGTTTCCTGTCCCAGCTCTCCTGAGACATTTTTGTGTTTTACTGTAAATAACATATAGATGAGATTTTCATTTGTTCTTATTTACGTTTTACACAGGATTACAGTTTTTTACCTCTGTCTCCCCTGCTGTGTTAGCTCTGTGAAGCTGGCATGTCTCAGTCCTGGACTCCTGGTGTTTTTTACTTCCTGTTTTATTTTGACAGTCGATTGTCCTGTGTGTTATGTTTTGCTTTCCCTTTAGTCTCTTATTAGTATCAGCTGTGTTCCCACCTGTTGCCTGTGTGTCTATTGTCTCAGTTTCCTGTATGCGCCGTGTGGTCCGTGGTTCTTAGTTTCTGCTTATCCAGAATTATTTTGTCTACTCCGGTAGTTCTGCTGCCTCGGAGTTTCTTTCTGAGTTTCTCCTGCACTTGGGTCCTACCTTACCTGCCACACAGTCATCCTTCAAATTTATGCCACATGAGAACAATGTTGAACTCCACCATGAGACATCAACACAACTCAATCACTCAACACTTTCTTCCAGACATCTGTTTACACTAATCTGTCAAAACTCTCAAAGTGTCTGCCAAGCAATTTGATAACGAGGTAAGAAGTTCAGTGCACTTGACTCAGGGTAGCCCCGGGGACACTGGGACAGTAAAGCTCTTCGCTACTGTAATCTCGCGACATAATTCAGACTACAATAGAGAAACTTATTTACTGGAACTGGAGCGCTGTTAACTGAACCCACATTTTTAGATTACATAGCTTCCAATAGTGCATCTATTTTAATCAGGTTGCAGGTACTGAAGTGTCCTACCTGAATAGCAGCATCAGAGCACCAGAGAAGGATTTAAAGTTGTTGTGCTGGTTAATGTGCGTCTCCTCGTTCAACTTAATGTTCCCAAACACCTGATTGACACACACAAACAGGCAAACGAGGACAAACTTACTGTTGCTCTGAAGGATTTATTTCACCATAAAAATACACCTAGGATGCAGGGGAACTTCTCACCTGCATGCCAATGATGGCATAGATGAAGAAGAGCATGGCAATGAGCAGGCAGACGTAGGGCAAAGCCTTAAAGGACTGAACAAAGGTCCACAACAGAATACGGATGGTGTAGCCTTGTCTCAGCAGTTTAATCAGACGGGCTGCTCGGAACAGCTTCAAGAAACTCATGTTGATCGTATCAACAAACTGGCAGAGAGACACAAGATGGGAGAAGTTGAATACTGTGACAGCATATTGAAGCAGAGGAATAGTGCTTTTTGTTTTTTACCTGCAGGTCTACCACGATCTCAGTGATGCTGCCCAAAACGGTGATGAAGTCAAAAATGTTCCACGTGTCTCGAAAGTAGTTCTGTTGAAACAGGAAAGCTGTTCTGAGTCATTTCCAAACACTTGTTGAATTCACTCTAAGGCTTTGCGTGTTTTTGTCTCCTCTCACCAGAAAGCCAAAGGCCAAGATCTTAAGGATGCACTCGACAGAGAAGAGAACAGTGAAAGCCGTGTTCAGGTGCTTCAGCACAGCCTCGTACGCCGGCGGGGCAGAGTAATACTGGAAACGCAAAAGCGGCAACATGTAAATATAAAGTGATCTTTATTATGAGGAGAAGTGGATCGTTTTCCAGCCTGTTCACTGCGCATCAACCTCCTCTCTGATGGGTGTGAACCCTGCACTCTGTAGATCTGCAGGTTGATGGAAGATTCCTACAGACCCATAAATAGTGCCTCTGTCTCTGCACCTCTCATCTGTCGCACTATAAAAGGAGTCATTCCTCTAGGGGCGGCGGCCACAGTTAATGAGGTCATGCAAAATAGCAGCGCACGGACATTATAGATCAATATTTAATACAGGCTGAGTCACTGAGCGCCTGTCTGTCTGAACAACCAGCACAACCCCAGAAGAGGCCAGATCAGAAAATAAATACTGCAAAAACATCAGCAGATCCAAACGCAAACATCACAGCGCGTTCAGGCGGCGCCGAGAGACGAGCACATCCTTTATTTTACCGCAGAGTGACGCATCTCGGCTTATTTTAAACCCAAAGTGTTAACAGTCGCACTTTCATCACAGAATATGTTGCCGAGAAGTGATGCAAGGTGTGCTTTCCTATCAGCAAATGGATGTGTGGAAAATAACACACCAGACTAAGTCACTGCAGAGAAAGGAAAGACGTGAGGCAGATAATAGCGCTTCTGCTTTCATTTATCACTAATCTAATGCTCTGCTCTCATTAAAAAATGCAAAATTTAATAAGTTCTCTGATTTCTTTCCTGTCGTTTCCTCCTTTTCCTCACCTTCATCATCAGCACGATAGTGTTGAGCGCAATCATGGCCAGGACGGTGTACTCGAACGAAGGCGACACAACGAAATGCCACAAACGGTACTGGAACGTGTGCCGATTCTGCGGCATGTATCGGGTCAGGGGCTTGGCGCTGATGGCAAAGTCTATGCATGCCCTCTGAAATACAGAGAGAACCACAGTTAAAACACGGCAGTAAGCACAAAGAATCAGCTGTGCCGTAAAATAAATGTGAGGAAATTCTGATTAGACAAAAGCAAAAGACTCGCTGACTCTAAGAGAATGAATTGTGTGCTGTATTTTTGATTGATGGGGCTTTTCCATGTCTGATCTTTAACATTATTGACTGCCAAGAAGAGCTGCGAGCAGCATCCTAACTAGCATATTTAATTTCACTAGATTGTACCAATACTGATTCCTGCATGTCATCACCTCATTCTTCTCCAGGCTGCACTCCTCCATCATCTTATCTCCCTGCTCCTGGAAGGTGATGATGATGAGAGCCACAAAAATGTTGACGAAAAAGAACGGGAAGACGACAAAGTAGATGACGTAGAAGATCGACATCTCCATCCTGTTGCCGTGGCTCGGACCTCTGTCCTCTTCTGTCACATCCACAGAGTGCTGCAGAACCCTGGGAAAGCAGCGGTGCAATGCTAAACCAATGCTGATATAGATGCTAATCAAACCATGACCGACAAGAACCAAACAGCCTTTATATCAGCCTTCATATCGGTCCTAGGACGGTGTGTGGAGGAAATTTTGAAGAAGCTCCAGCAACGCCTGTAGTGTAAAGAGCGTTTCGTCATCGGTGACGCCCCTGATGAAGGCTGCAGACCAAAATGCTGCTCAAGCAAAAACAACAAAGTCTAGAAGCGCTGCTGGAGCTTCAGCCTTCTTCTCCGTGCCTCCTGGAAGTAGTGAAGTTGTGCCAGAAAGCGTTACTCTGTGCAGGAAACTTTCTCTTTCTGAACATTATTAGATCATGTGTTACAGCAGCTTTTTCTTCTGAAATTGTTTTTAAGAATTTGTTCGCCAGGATGGAGAGCAAATACCAATTTCCTAAGTGGCTGAGGAAATCATTTCCAGAGGTTTATTTCCTGGCAACTGCCAATAAAGAAGGGCTGGGACAGTGCAAACCCACGAGCCCCGTTTAATCTGTAGCCTGAGATTAAAAAATTGCAATATAGTTCTTGAATGAATCACATCTAATAAATTTCCTTCATGAAAGGTCACACTGGAACCAGAGGACAAGCCAGATGTTAAATTGTTATAAATGCACATAAAATTAAACAAGGCTCCAATGAAAGAAAGCTGAAATTGGCACGAATATCTAAAGTTAACTCACTGAGGCCATCCCTCTCCAGTGGAAACCGTGAAGAGAGTAAGGAGCGCCCAGATGACGTTGTCGTAGTGGAACTCATGCCTCTTCCACTCTCTTCTCTTCACCTCTTTCTTGTCTTTCCCGTAGTCAATATAGTAACCCCTGAAGGAACATACAACCATCGTGGTGAGGTTGTTTTTGTCATTGTCGTCACTGGTCTTGGTTTCCCTTTGCCCCCTGCTTCACCTCCCACCCTCAGCCTCAACTTCAACCACACCCAACTCAACACACAGACGTTCATACCATCACGCTTACACATTCAGGTTTATTAACCGCATTCTCCTCAAGTTACAATTTAATGTATAAAATGTAGAGATATAAGAGAGCATTACTGGCAGTCTTTCTCTGTGTCCTTCGAACTATCGGTGCAGTAGAAAAACTTCCCCTTGAAGAGTTGAACAGCGATGACGGCAAAGATGAACATAAAAAGCTTGTAGACGATTAAGATGTTGAAGACGTTCTTCAGAGACGTCACTACGCAGTCAAACACCGCCTGGAAGAGAGGAACACGGATACTGATCAACCATGGCCAGTCCCCGCTTCTTTATATTTTGCTTCCAGGAAGCCAGACCACCTCGCTATTTTTACAGTGGTGCTGAGCAATACTTCTCCAGGCTTTCTGATGGAGATCTGATCAGTTAGAACGGGTCTCCACGCTTCAGTGCTCACAGTTTGCTGCTCATGCTTTATTACTCTTGTCTGTCTGTTCATTTGGTTTCTGTTCTCTCTGGTTTGCAACAAACAGTTATAAGAAAAACACAGAACAGACCCTCATGTGCAAGGTTCCCTCTAATTCCTCACGTGTCAGAGCAAAAACTCCCTGAGCTCAGGACCACTGTGAGCAGCAGCAGACGTGTGCATGCACTGTGGTCACGCCAGCATCAAATCCATCCAAGTTACATGGTTTATTAAAATAATCAAATTACAGCATTTCTGTTATAGTACTTTTAATTAAGTGCTATAAGTCACTTAACAATGAAAAATCTTGTTCATGACCTGTAGCATGTTGGCACTACTGGAAGTAAAATAAGTTGAATTGCAATTTTGAAAACACACTCAACATGTTTTTATAAAGCTCTGCGTGAAGTCCCTGCTGTGGTCTGGGAGAGAGTCCTGTAACTCTTTGTCTGCAAAATACAGTATATAATGACCAATGTTGGGCAAGCCATTTTGAAAAAGTAATTAATTATAGTTACTAGTTTAAAAAAAGTAACTGAATTTTGCAAACAACAAAGTTATTTGCAGCTATTTATCTAAAAATGCAGTCAATGCGTTTTTTTTAAAATAACTATTTACAGAACAATCAGCTGTTGTGCATCAAATAGGATGCCACACAAATTATTTGTGCCACTCGGAGGAGCCTGATACCTGCAGGCCCGACAGCAGCAGGTGTATCACTCCACCTGTTTTTAACCTGGAGACAGTATTTACATTGTAATCTGCCTTTAGTAGCTTTTTGGCAGCACATTCAGCAGTCACCTCATTGTTCTGACACACACAGCAAAACTGTCTGCTACACAACACACTGACTGTAGACTCCAAGCACGCTAAACGTCACAAATCTCTAACATCTCAAAACTCTCTCTCTTTCGCTCCTCCTAAACAACCAAATGCTGCGTCGCCATGTCATTTTCTGATTGGTTGACATGGGATATTTTTCCACCAATAGGAAAGGGTGGGGTTGTTTTTTTAAACTCACAGGCAGAGCGCTTTCTTCCCGTGGTAAAAAAAAACAACGACACTATTCAGAAAAAAAAACACAATAAAAAACATAATGAATAATAACTCTCGTTTTATAAAAGCTGGTATTTAGTTTGAAGTCCACACTTTTCCCGTCAATTGTTCCGTCTGTCCTGCTCACATCGCCACTGGCTGTACGCGTTGTCATTAGCGTGTCTTCACTCCACATCGGCCATGCTGCTTTGCTAGCTAAAACACTGGTGGCGGCACATAAGGACGCTGTCACAGCTGCATAACACTAATGTGAATCGCATTATAAGTCACCGGTCACTTACTGACTCACACTGCAAAACAACACAATGTTACGTATTTATTTTAATTTCAATTGTGGTTGAGCTTTTTTGTGCGCAGCGCAGAGTTCCTGTGCGCAGTGACCGGGTCGCGCGCGCAGGTTTGAAGGACCATTGCATATGTAACCTGTTGTAGTACACAGCTAACGCAGGCATAAACGTTCTCCGTGTTATCGTCGGGTCTTACCACGACGTAACTGTTGTTGGGATTTAGTGCTACATAAATAAAAGTGAACTGACATAACAGGAAACAAAGGAAACTCTAAACCTGAAGCAACGTGCAAGTTCATGCTTGAGCTCTGACATACAAATGTATGTGACTGTCAACATTTTTACCAAATTTAAATTCTGTCTTTTAAATTTTTATTTAATTTGATTTCTCTTTGGTATAAGAGTATATATATTTTTAATGAACTGCCTCATCAAAACCAAAACAGACAAATAAGCCAACTACAGTCAAAAGCATTTCACACCTTTAGTTTAGGAAGCCTCTTGATGGTCTTCAGTGGTCTGAGGACGCGCAACACCCTCAGAGATTTGATGGTTTTGATATCCCGTCCTTTGTTATTTCTGTACAGAAACACACAGCGTGAACATCGTTAATGCCCCATTTTGGCCTCTTCTTCTTCTTTTTCACCTTTAACCCACAACAACATGTCACAACATGTATAACACGTTTTACTAATTTGGCATTCTGCAGAAATTTAAATGACTACATTTAAAGTTAGTATTTTTCATAAGAGAGGACTTTTCTTAGTCTTTTACCCCATCACATTGCTGCTGGTCAATCCCACAGAGGCATCATCCACAGACAGTTAAAGCAGGAGAGAGGGACATTTATAACAACAGTTACAAACCCATAAAGGAAATGGAACAGACTGTGATGCAAAAGATAACTTACAGTTGATTTAGAGACACTTTTGTGTTAAGACATATGATTAGCTCATGAGACTAATAAAAATAAATCACGTGACTGACGTGAGGGCGAAGGCCACCAGCGCTCCCACCACCACGACGAAGTCGAGCATGTTCCACAGGTCTCTGAAGTAGGAGCCATCGTGGAGGAGCAGACCCTGATCAATCATCTGGAGACAGCACAGAGCCAGGCGGCGAGTTAGAGGTGATAATGAGTCAGCGAGGAAAGATTACAGCCCTCAACTTGCTGCAATAAATCCATGTTTGTTACTTCAAGGCTGAAACACAGCAGAGGGTCGTAATTCTAACATAAAACTGGTTACTTCAACTTCTTTGGTAGTCAGATATGCTTTCATAAGAAACCGTTTTTCTGTGTTTGTTCTGTCTGTTGCTGAACTCATCCAGCTAAACCACAGGATGTCTTTGAATTTAAACCCATTAGATACATTTACATGATTCAGCAGCATTTCTTCTGACATTTTTTCATAATAACTCACCTTTATTATCATTTCAAACGTGAAGACTCCAGTGAACACGTAGTCAAAATAGCGCAGAACCTGTAAAGTCACAGCCAGAGACGCTTTAGAAATATCCGAGATGACACACAAAGGGCGCAGAAAACAATTTCACAATGTTTTTTCTTTCATATGCTTCCTGATAGTCGCTTAGCGGGAAAAAGTCCCCTCAAATGACATTAATGCAGCACAGGATTAGCCCCGCTCCTCCAGTGAATAACCAGGCTCAGTGTGTTTCAGACCTCATTTGCCACACTCATCAGATATAATTGCCCCCCCCATCAAGCGGCCTTTTGCAAAACAGTTTAAGGATTTTTTCCCTTCTGTTCTTAATGATATTTAATCTGCTTACCTGAGGGGAGCTGAGAAACCCACAGTGCTGATAAAGCGTGATCGAACTCGTATCTCAGGATGAGAGTGATTAAAAAAGCAGAAAGACTGGATCCTCCACTGAGACAATCGTGCAACACCTGCCTCAGACAGGTGATTCGTACATTAGTGTGAACACAAACCTTATTCCAGTGCGACGAGGTGGCTACAGGGTCCTCAGCAGCCAGTGCGATACTACTAGCAGCAATGACCAGAAGGATGGACATCTCAAAGTACCTGAGGTTCACCACATAATGACACGCTCGACGCACACTGGAGAGAGCAGAGTGGAGACCACGTAAGGCACAGGCAAAGAAGAAGACTAAACGTTTAGCCACAGTTTATACACTAATATGAAAGGATTACAAATTCATATGAAAATGAAGAATTAAAAAAAAATCTACATTTTTTGTTCATTTCAAACAAATATCCCATTCGGTTCCAACTTCTCCTCATGTCACCAAGCTGTGCTGTTTCAGACTGAAAAGCAACTAAATAAAAGATAAATTAAGAGGATTTAGAGTCATGACACATCCGAGAAACATTTCTGTTGAGTGCCTGATCATCTTTATCAGAACACAAGAGTGAGAGCTGCAGCTTCTTCCTCAGTTTGCTGTCTGCGACATCTCACAGCTAGAAAACTTCGCTCTGAAAGGCGTCTCTGAAGAAATGTTTCTGACTGTCATTTCATGACGATGCATAACACGTCACAGAGCTGATCTCAGTAAATGCCACAGGTTTGCCACAGGTATTAAAGGGTGACACACTGCAGAGCGTTGTGTTAGCAACAGTTGCACAGGAATATTTACAGACAGCATTTTGTGTTGTTGCATTTTAAGATGATCTCATATTAAATATTGAAGTTAAGTGGCACAGGTAACGAAACAAACAGCTAAGTGGATTTAACCCTTTAAAGCCTGAACCACGAAATAATTTAGAGAAAATGTTAATTTGCATAAATGATTTTAAATGTTTATCATATTGTTGGCCTTTTTGCAATTTTTAGTTTTGCTTATTTTGCTTTTTGTCCGAAAAAACAAAACAAAACATAACACAGAAATCTCAAAAATGTACTAAAACTCATGAATCAAACACTTTGACTTTAAAGGGTTAAATCCAAGTGTGTCGCTACATTTGACTGGACCACCAGTTTTTGCAAAATGTCATGAATTATTCTACTCATGCTACGCTGACAGCAATCATGTGTTTTTCACATTCACAGCCTGAATGCATGAATATTCTGCAGCTGTTAGCTGTTTAATTTAATGGATTGTTTGCTTTTAAAGACTGAAACCTCAAAAACAAACCCCTTGATCTTCATTTAAGACTGAGAAAATGCCAGATTTATAAAACCACTGACACTTAAAGCCATATTAAACTACTTATTTCTCCATTTAATTATTGGCTTTTGGGTTTACAAGGTGCACTTGAATGCACCGTTAATTTAAGAGAGTATTTTGAGAGTTAGCTGCTTGAAACCCAATGGGTTCAAGCCCAGATAATCCAGGCATTACTTACTGTGAGGTTGTCTGGCAACTAGAGGAGACTCTGAAACACGAGAGTGCAATTGACCTTCTAATCAAACTCTCTGCAGTCCTACTGCACTATTATTCCCCGTCACACAGACATGATACAATAGTCCATGTAAGAGACAGCAACTTACGGGTTGTCAGGTTTGAAGATGAACATACTGTCTGGGATCACAGAGTTGGCCGGCTTCGTCTCTTCTGATTCCTCCTTCTCTGACTTACACTGTTCAGGGTCCTTACTGTTGACTGCAGGAGGTCAGGAGAAGGAGATTCTGTTTTTATCACAGTCTGCCCACTAGGACAGCATTAGCCTCAGAAAGCCAACCTAAACACTGAAAGTTTTCTGTGGCGACTTTTAACCAGAAAAGAGAGGTGATGAAGTCTAGCAGCGGTAAGCCGTGAACTGTGGGGCCCGGCTTAGGTGATGACATGACTCACTGTTTCCTAGAATGCGTTATCTCTGGAGGCTACAATGTAAATTAAGTGTGATAGATATGAGATCAAGCACGTCCCTATAACTGCATCCTTACTCAGAGCTTTACTAGAACATTTCAAAAATGCTTTTTTGAGTTTATAATAGCTGCAGATCATCCACCTGTGAGAATGGAAACCAGTCCCACGTAAACGATCACTGATGAGCTTTCAGACGAGGCTGCAAATACGAGCAGCCTCGTCACAAGCCATTAGAGAAAACAAGAAATTACCTGAAAATCACAAATCTACATTTGGTCCATTACCTTTGATTGTGGAGAGCTCGAGAGATGACTGCACATTGGGCACTTCGACGATCACGCTGGAGCTCAGCTGAGATTTATCCCGTTCCTGCTGCATCTCTGTTTCTTCTTTGTTGTCCTCTGGGACAGCAGGCGCAGGCGGCTCCGAAGGCTGAGGAGGTTCTTCTTGCTTCTGGGGACACTGATCACCAGTGTGGCTCTGGTTATCTGCTGGAGCGCTGTCCCCTTCTGCACTCTTATCACTCGGTCTGGAGATGGAGAGAGGAACACGTTACTGGACAGATGTGAGCAGCAGCTGTCCTGCTGTGACACGCTCGCAGCAGGACAGCTGCTGCTGGGTGGCGAATCTATCGACTCCAAAGCTGGAGAAGAAATAAAAGTTTGAGTATAAAAGACATAAGAAGAGATTAGAGTAGTACAGTTCAGTCACTGGTCACACAAATGAGAGTTTTACCAATGAAGACTTAAAGGAAACATACTGAGATCAATTAAAAGAGCAGTTTAAAGCCAAGTGTGAAATGTTGACCTCGGTCCTTTCAACATCTCTGACGTGGCATGAAATGACCAAAAACCATGACAGATTAGATCGTCTCTTGCATCTTGTTTGCCAGATCGTTTGTCAGCTCTGCTGACATGGATGGAGAATAGGGAGATAATTTTATGTACAGGTGCCAATGAATGGTTGATGAAAGGACCTTAAGCTGTGGCATGCTAGTTCAAACAACTGCAAATCCACGCACACTTCGGTCAATGATTCCTCGCAGAAACGTTAGATTTATCTTTTGAAAACTAATATTAGATTAAATTAGGTTTGAATTTCATTAAAATGGTCAAAGGTGCATGAATGAAAAAAGCTATTAATTTGTTATCTTATTAGAAGTTGTGTTTTTTCTCCATTGTACAACATGTTGCTACACTTTTTCCAAGTCACATAATTAAGTATTGGGATTAAAATGTGATCTCCTGGGATGTATCCAACCTGGGCCCTCTGCTGGGATGGCATTCTCCCTTTCCATTTCTTCACTCCATCGCCCTTAAACTTTATCTGCCAAATAACCTCAGCTACTAAAACGACTTGTTTGTGTGTCTCACCTGCTCTCCTCATGCTTGGAGACGTCTCCTTCTTTGTTTTTAGAGTCTTCTGCTTTCCCAGGGTTACTCTTCTTGTCCCCGACGACAGAGCAGCTCGCCGCCTGGCCTCCGTTTGCAGGAGAAGACCCCTGACTTCTGGTCCTGGTCTGATGGTCATAGTGATACAAGTCCTTACTGCCCCTGTTTCCACCACGACCTCCCATGTCTGGAGTCAGTGCCTCCCCATTATCTGGAGGTCTGAACTTCTTTACTGCCCTGTGTTGACGCTCACCATTCAATCTGGGGCTGTGACGCTCACTGACGTGTTTGTGACTCTGATTAACATCCAGGTTTTTGCTCTGAGGGATGGGCACTGAATCAGGCGCCTCTGGTATGTTCCTGAACACAGAATCAGTGGGATCCGCTGATTCTGGCTCCACTGATTCGGGTATGTCACCAGACAGAGCTGCATCCAGTGGTACATCCACAGATATGGAGGAGCCTGAAGGCTGGGTCTTGGCTGGGGAGGCTAGGGGATCTGTCAGATGCTTTATACTCCCTGACGGTGTTTGCACGGCCTTGCGGTGCAGCGAAAGTGGACGTACGTGAGCCTGGCTCGAGGCAGGAGGACCGTCTTTCTCTTCGGTGGGGCTACTGAACAGGATCTCTCGGCTGGACATCTGGCGGTGTCTCCGCAGCTGGCTGGTCCTCTGCTCCCACACTGACATGGTCATCCTCTTTCCTCTCTCTCTCCTGGACATGAAAGAGTTAGAGGGGTTGAGTGGTGGGGGTGGGCGGCCCTCCCTGACACTGCCATGGGCCTCCTCCAGGGAGCAGGCATAGGTAGGCCTGCTGCGGTGAATGGCTCGTTTCCTGTACAGATAGGGCCGCCTCCTGCGGCTTCCCCTGGAAAAAGGAAAACGAGGTACGATGTCAGCATACGTAGACAGAAAGCATTAAGCAGGTTTAAAATAAGGTTTCTTTAAGCTTTCGTGCTGAAATGGTTTTATTTTAGCGTCGTAATGTATAGATCTAAGTCTGTCATGGGTGATTTGATTTGATTGAAACTTCATTTTTTAATTTTTGATTTATGAAATGTACGTTTGCAGTCAAAACATGTACATCACATTAACATCACAGCACACCGCAAGTGCTTGGGGTTGATGTTCGAGTGATTTACCAGTTACAAAGAGAAACTTCATCCAACATGAAGCAACTTTTTTGTTTTTCGATGAAGATGTTGGGTGAAAAAATAAGCCAGGAATTGTCGTGCGACTTGAAAAACAAAAATGCTAAGATGCAAAATGATGTCAGTGGAATAAGTCTTAGAAAGAAATGTAGCTTCAAATGATGCTGGAGAGTCGGAAGGTACAGGACAGAGCACGGACAGAACACCACACAGGATGAGTCTATGAGTGAGAGATTCAGAGAGTTGAACAGACAGCGTTACTTACTGGAGCGTGGACTCTTGTGTGATCCGTGTTATCAATGAGCGATTGGTTGAAAACAAGACATTAGTGCTTTGTAAGCAGAGACAAAACAGGCCAGGAGACACACAGCAAACTGGCGCCGCACACAAAGACGCGGCCGTGAAAACAACTATCCAGGCTGTTCGTGCCATTTACCAGCTGCTGTGAATTTATTATTCATAGCTGGAGGGAAGAAACTATTTTCTGAATTCTGCACACATAAATAAAATGAAATATTAATGCCACATTTATTCCCACATTGCTTTGAAAAAAATATTCTGAATGAGATTAAAGGGATTCCAGATGCTTTGGTGTGTGTCTCCGCTGGAGCCAAGCAGCACATTGACAAACAAGATGGTAACAGTATCAGAAACAATTAAACAACATTAATAAACATTAAAACAATAAGCACAACATAGATAAAAAAGACATCTTGAGTAGACTGAAATGTTACACATTCTGAGCTACGGTATGAGGACAGGTAGAAAACACAGAGATGGGCTCCGTCAGCAGACAAAGAGTACATTTCCAGACACCCTTTGAACAAAACCAGCACATTGGGATGCAGCTCTGAACACGACTGCCACTTCAGAGCACTCACAGATTAGCATTCATGCTAGTAGAGCTAACGGGGGAATTCGAGTGCCGAGCTTCTAAATATTAGCTTGAAAATACTGAGGAGTGTTTGAGAGCGGGATTAAAGACTTCCCGCTGAAAGAAAAACTGAGCACACACCAAAATGTTCCATTCTGGGTGAGTGTGCGTGCATATCTTTCTGTTTTTCTTTGATCATGCTGACCAGAAGCATGCGTTTCCCAAGATGAGACAATAATCAACCTCCGACGTGCAGCGTCTTGCACTTTAACTTAGGAAATGCTGCCATGCAAAAACTTTCTTCGGGGCTAGCAGGGGCAGGCACTGCTACAGTTTCACTGCTGACATCAGAGATGAGACCCGAAACCCTTAAAGTTCAAAGTGTCCTCTGTCAAGTTGACCCTCCCAGTCTGCTCTACGGGCTCTGATAAGAACCCGGACCCTCGTCTGGTTCAAGTGAAGTTAATACTCAGCAATTTTCTTCTGTTTTGTTTTAATCTTTGTTTTCTTCATCAAGAACCTTTAACAAAAAGGGCAAGGTCTCAAGAATGAAAGACAGAGACAGAATAAATAAAGTAATTTATGTTAATATTCTGTGTTCCCATAGAGTCTTCTTCATGCCCATGCAACAAACCGCTTGGTTCTCAATACACAGCGTGCGTACAGAGCAGGAGGTCCCCACCTGTGTTCATGCACATGCACTTCCACCAACTATGTCAAAGCAATGTTCAATCAGTTCCCAAGGACAAAAAACAAAAGCATCTATTCTGAAAGCTGGAGACCTGGACACTGAGAAAATAAGGTCACATCATTTTATTAATAACATTTTCCAGTGAAAACATCTGCTTTGCAGAGGCACAGGCGTGTATTACTGTAACGGACACACCACCCTTAATTTGGATCCTAAGTACTCCTGTTTCCATAACAACTATGTCAGCACCTCCCACCCCAGAGTGGAGCCAGTAACCATGGAGACATAGACTTCAATTAGGAGCAAATTACAGAGCAGGGGTCAGGCAGAGGATAGATAGCAGACCTTTCAGTGGACACGTACCAATAAGTCTGGAGTGGGACAGCACCTAGAACCGATTCACTCGACAACCTCTAAGTGATGTTTAACGTTTACGAGCCAGCACTGAGAGACACTCGATTTAGTCATCGTTTGTACTGACGGCACATCTGACTGTTCTACATTCTGTAGTTTTACTAGTAAGCCAAAATCTATTGCACCACATGGAAGACTAGACACACTTCTTGGCTGAAGAAGGGAACAAGAGGGAGGACGAGATAGAGAGAGGGAGGAGAGAAGGTCAGGCAGGAGAGGCTGCATACAGCACTTACTCTGAGGACATGAAGGAGGACAATGGTCCAACCTCCTTCGCCTTCTGCAGAGCATGCTTCTGGTTGAACGCTGCCTCTGCTTCCTCTTCATCCTGATCAAAAGAAGAGAAGATGAAGAGGAAATGAACAGCTGTAACATCTGTAATTGTAAATAATGGAATAAAATCAGACAGCGAAAAAGAAAGAGGGGAGCTTTTTAAAACTACTCAGCATTAATAAAGAGAGCTGGATTAAATGAGGCTTTTTTGTTATTCATGTTTTATTACCTTTGTTAGCTCTTGTGCATTGGCAAGGTTATCCACAGCAATGGCCAAGAAGACATTAAGCAAAGTGTCTGGTTACACCTGTGTTAAGGACTAACAGATGAACTCTTTGTTAAGAGACAGATGCACCACAGTACTGCAGACTGAAATCATAAAAACCACGTTGCACCTGTGCAACAGCACTGTGACAGCGACATTGTGTCCTTGTTCAAAAATGTTCAAGGTCTGACAACAATGACCATCAATGAGGGATGACTGTTGGCGCCAGATGGGTTGGTTGGATGATTTTACAAGTTGCTGATCTACTGAGATTTTCCTCCACAAACATCTCTAAGGGTTTACAGAGAATGGTCCCAAAAAATAAAAGACCTGAAATTATGCAGCGAGCAGCAGTTATCTGGAAAAAATGCCTTCTTACAGTAATACCAGTGGTCAGAGGACAATGGCCAGATTGCTTTGTGCAGTTACTCAAATAAGCACTTGCTCCAACCAAATGGCCTGTATTTATATAGCGCTTTACTAGTCCCTAACGACCCCAAAGCGCTTTACACATCCAGTCATCCACCCATTCACACACACATTCACACACTGGTGATGGCAGCTACATTGTAGCCACAGCCACCCTGGGGCGCACTGACAGAGGCGAGGCTGCCGGACACTGGCGTCACCGGGCCCTCTGACCACCACCAGTGCACTTACCTTGGTGCACTTACCAGATGCACCAAGGTAAGTGCATCTGTGAACACACAGCATTGAACACTGAAACAGATGGGCTACAACAGCAAAAACCACGCCAGATGCCACTTCTGTCAGTTAAAAGCAGGAAATTGAGTCTACAATTTAGCATTGGCTCCCAAAACTGGACAACAGAAAATTGGAAAAACATTTCCTGGTTTGATGAGTCTTGATTTCTGCTGAGACATTTGGATGGTGGGGACAAAACACAAACAACATTAAAGCATGGATGGATCCTTCCTTCTGTTAGTGGCTCAGGAAGGTGATGCAATGGTATGGTGGATATTTTCTTTATTAGTACCAACTGAGCATCATTTAACACCAACCTTAGTATTGCTGCTAACCACCTCTTTACACAGTGTACCCATCTACTGGAGGCTGATTCCAGTAGGTTAATGCACCATGTCACAAAGCTCAAATCATCTCAAACTGGTTTCTTGAACATTAAAATGAGCCCAAATGACCTCCACAGTTCTAAGATCTCGATCCTTTTGGGGTATGGTGGGACAGTTTTGCATTATGGATGTGCTACCAATAAATCTGCAACAACTGTGTGGCGCTATCATGTCAATACGGGGCAAAATCTCCTCTTTCTATCACCTTGTTGAATCCATGTCACAAATAAGACAAATAAGTTTTGAAGGCAAAAGGGGCAAACCAGCACTCGAAAGGAGTTCCAAATGAAAGATCCAGTGAGTGTAGGTTTGGTTGAGACCAAATGATGTATATAGTTCTTTATGTATATAATAGTTCTTTACTTTTAATCACTTTCTAGTTAGCTGTAGGTAGTTTTTGTCCATTTGGTAAAAGAGAAATTTCCAAAAACGTAAAAAGCTTCCTCCTCCTATAGACAAAGGACAACTAGAAGGAGTTCATGAAGGACATCGAGCAGACGGTCAATATTATTGATCTGTCTGCTTCACATGTCTGTTTGTATACAGTGTCTTCCACTCTCTTAATTGGAATTCAAGAATCTAACACAAATCGATATGTTAAGCTTTACAAATGAGATCAAACGGGAGAGTGAACAATGGAAAAAATGGCTACAATTTCAGGTGCAATTAAGAAACATTAGAATAAACCTACGTTACATAATAACAGCAGGCTGTCTGTTATTTTTAGCATGAAGGATACAGTTTCCAAAAAGGGTGAGAACTATAAAGTAGACAGAAGACCACATGCCAGACTTTACTCCACCTTGGGAGCGAATACCGTTGTACATCACCTCGTTCCAGTCCTCTCCGGTAAGGATCTGTGAAAACACACCCACAGCAGCACACAGCCATGCAGAGCTTTGCTGGTGAATCACCTCTAGGTCCACATTTATCAAAATGTATACTTAAAAGTAAATTTCCTATACATTTTGATTAATAGTAATAAACAAATGTGTAAAAGCTGTGTTGAAAGTAGAAACTGGCAGGTTCATTTGCAGACCTGAAAGACGGTCATGATAGCTGCAGGGAAAGTGTCAAAGTTTGTCGGAGTGTAGTCTTCAAAGATGAACCTGTAAAAAATAAGTGACATTTACAATCAAGTACTCTGATACTGATACATTTATCCCCATGTCTGCCCAAATTTTAATTTGGACCTTTGGGATGTTACATTACTATTAGACCAGGGCTGCCCAATCCCAGTCCTCGAGAGCTACTATCCTGCAGCTTTTAGATGCATCCCTACTCCAACACAGCTGAATCAAATGGTTTGATTACCTCTTCAGCATGCCATCATGTTTGGCAAAGGCCTGATAACAAGCCATTCATTTGATTCGGGTGTGTGGGAACAAGGATGCATCTAAAAGCAGGACGGTAGCTCTCGAGGGCCAGGATTGGGCACCCCTGTATTAGATCATTGTGTGAAACTGTGAGACAATCAGTGAATAATTCTCCCACTAAACCTTCCCTCACCCCGCCCCTCCCTGAGCCTGGTCTGCTGGAGGTTTCTTCCTGTTAAAAGGGAGTTCTTCCCTCCCGCTGTCGCCAAGTGCTTGCTCACAGGGGGTTGTCTCCCTATTGGAGTTTTCTCAGAATTATTGTTTACCTTTCAATATAAAACCCCTCTGGGTGGCTGGTTTTATGATTTGGTGCAAAAACAAAACAAAAACCGGAATTAAACTGTCCTTAATTTTGACAGGATGTTTGAGCCAAATTTAAAGAAATTTCCATAACAGCTGCCTGTGCAGAGGCATAAAAATCAGTCTACAAATGACAATCCAACGTATGACAGTCTGGCTAACAGACTTTTATGTTTTTGTCTTCTCAGTTTTAATTCTAGAGGCCAGTTCATCACAAGGACATGCTCGTCTACCTCAGCCAGCTCTTCATGAGGAAAAAGCTTGTGGCAAAGGGCCTTTGACTCAGGGGGAAACCAGAAACAATAGCTGTGTGTGTGTGTGTGTGTGTGTGTGTGTGTGTGTGTGTGTGTGTGTGTGTGTGTGTGTGTGTGTGTGTGTGTGTGTGTGTGTGTCAAATGTGAGTCTTAAATCTCTACTGAGCTCACACAGTGTGTCTTGGTATAATAAAAACAACTGAACAGGAGCATCTATTGCATTTATTGTCTTCTCAGTTCAGTAAATAAGGATCTACTACACCATGAAGTCTGCTTCATCCTTATTATTATGTTTGTGAACGTGAATTTACTTGAATTGAATTACTATAAAATGTGAATTTTACTTAAAGAGGTTCTATTCTCATTTTCAACTCCATATCTTTGTTCTTGAGCTCGGGCACAGCTGCTTTGCATGATTCACTGCTCAAAAATGATCCTTGTTATCTTCTGATGGGACATGACGCAGCCGGTCTGCTGATCCACAGCCTGAAGCAAGCTATTCTACTTCCTCTCCCTTAAGCCATCTTTCGTCTCATTGGCCGCCCCTCACAAACAAGGTTTCAACAGCAGACGATTGAAATGGCTATGACGTCAGAAAGCTCCATGATTGGTAAAAAACAACAGTCCGAAACAGACTGTTTAAAGCAGTCTGAAGGCTTATCTCTGGTCTCAGAGGGATTACTGTAAAATAAGCTTGATTTTAGAAACTCCTGCCATGTTTAATATGAGCTTCTATCCTTTAAAAGTATATAAATGACAGATCACGAGAAGAAGTTTTATAGGTCGACTTTAAACAAATCTATGAATCTATGTGGAGTCTTACCTTCCACCGAAGAGCTGCATGCCAAGGAGGGCAAAGACAAGGATGAAGAGAAAGAGAAGGAATATGAGGGAGATGATGGACTTCATGGAGTTCATCAGAGAGACGACCAGGTTCCTCAGAGACGCCCAGTACCTTGAAAGAGATAAAAAAGCACAGGTTTTGGATTCAGGTTTGTGCGGTCTACCACCCCATTAACGAGAACTTAAAGGGAAACATTTAAATCTAAAGAATATGTTTACAGCTGTTGGTGGAGAATGAAAAATAATGTGAAATAAATTATGAGCATATGAGAACAAAGCCTCTGTTTCTCCAGAGGAAGCTGCAAAACTGAATTTCATAAATAACCACAAGTGTCGTCTCTTTTGTCAGTGTTGATTGGGTTTGAAAAATACCAGTTTGAATGAAAAAAGAAAAAGCATCACACAGTTTAAGAGGCTCCTCATCCAGGCTAGAGGCTCAAAATGCAAAAGAAACCCTGAAACAAAACTTCCTCGAGAGGTGTTGAGTTTATATAGGATAAGATTGATTAGGAAAGCGCACAGAGATGCATCGTGGGTAATACAGGTGTATCATTTTAACAAGGATGATGATGGAGTGGAGTAAAGAAACTAAACTCGGATTATCTGTCTACTGTTAGCTCAGTGTTATTATAGAAACTATGACATCACACTATCAAACAGGTGGTTTGCTCTGTAGTTTAACATACAAGGGATTAGGGCTGGGCCATATCATACCGTTCGCGGTAATACCGGTATAATGTCAGGCAACGATAAGAAAATGAAATATGGCGATAGAGTGTGGGTAAAACACGCATGCGCAGTGCCTTTGTTTTCATACGCACACGGCGGAAAAAGCATTGCAGCGACGGAGAATGAGGGCGAAAGCAGATCGTTGAATGAAACGATGAACCTGGACTGGTTTGTAAAAGTGCTGCAGCTTCACTGGTGTGGAACTGGTTTAGCTTTCGTCCGTCAGATACACAACAAAGCACTATTTTTGGTAGCGCATGCTAGCGGGCCGTCGTTATTACCGTGTTGTTTGGAAAATACGGCACACTTAAAATCAATCCTTTGATTTTTCTGAAAGTCGACAGAGCCCCTTATAATCCCGTGTGCCTTATGTATGAACTCTGGTTGTGTTTACTGACCTGGAAACGATTTTATGTGCACGGCGCTCGAAAATCTGTCAAATGTTTCAGTACGACTTTGCTGAGCTACGAAGCCGCACCGCTTGATGGATTGTCGGAGCGTTACGGCTATCGTAGGCGGAGCCTCGCGGAGTGATACGTACTGTGCTTCAACATAATATTACCATATTGTGTGTGTATAAGCTCTTTTTAGGTTTTGTGGATATTATACATGGTTGTGCTCAGGATATGTCGGCCAGTTTCCACTGGAAATGCCTTTTGGTTAAACTGTCAGCGAGGAGTTTGCATTTGCACTGTTACATTTTTATATAACTTTAATGCACATAAAAAACAGCTGCTTGTTTAAGTGAAAATACATTGATGGTTTGTTTTTTGCACTAATAAAGTTGTGGAGTTGTAAAGTATTTTGTCTCGTGTCAATTAAATCGGCAGTTATATCGTTATCGCAAATTTTCAAATGTATATCGTGATAAATATTTTTGGTCATATCGCCCTGCTCTACAAGGGACCCACATGTTACTAATACTGCTAGTCTTTGGTCAACAGGGAAATGCAAATAATATAAAATCTCAACAGATGGTGAAGAGTGAGGAAACCTGCAGGACTAACTTGGTGATCTTGAAGATCCTCAGCAGACGCAGTGCACGCAGGACGCTGATGCCAAAGGAAGTGCCAGGCCTGAAGAAACCCCACAGCACTTCAAAGATGCTGCCAACAATGACCTAAAGAGACATGCAAGCAAGTTACAGCGAGTTTATAAAGAGCAGCGTATTGATCAAAAAAAGGAGAAGTGGACAGATGTTACGGTCATGAAGAGGAGAGGCAAACACGGTGCAGAGACAGACGTGGAGAGAGGACTGAATTTAAAAACGCAAGCATCTGAATTTTCTTAGACACAAATAGAGGGAGGCGGAGTACTGACGCTGCAGTCGAAGCAGTTGAAGGAGGAGTGGAAATAAAGACGTGGGCCCAAGCTGTACATCTTAAGGAGCATCTCAGTCAGGAACAGAGCGAGGAACAGAAACTCTGCATAGTCTGGAAACGTAAATAACAAAGTTATGTCAATCAGTGCTCTCCACCACCGAATGCAATGACTGAGAAGCTTTAATTAATGCCTAGGTTGAATGATTAGGTTGTATTTAACTTACACTGATGGCTTCTTTTCTTGTAAATAAAACAAAGAATCGTCGTTTCATGTTTTCTATAACTGTCACTCAAGTTTGTAGTGAAGAGCTGTCGTTTTTATTAGCTACAGCCTCTTTTTTTCTTAGTTGTAGATTTGTACGTTTTCATTATTTGGAGCAAAGTCAACCTTTGCTTTTAAAACTGGACAGTGAAAGATTTCAAGCCGGACAAATGACTGACTTCCTGAGCACGTCTCATGTTGCAAAATGCTACCACAATGAGTTGTGACTCACAGAGAAAGTTGGAGAGCCATAAGGGTTGGTTATGGTGAACAATGGCTACACACAGTGTGTTGAGAGCCACAAGGCCGAGCACAGTCCAGTAGAAAGTCTGTGTCTTCACCATGCGGCGGATGGAGATGCGCAGGAGACGTTCCTTACGGCGGAAATATGCCGTCGGACCTCGCTTAGTGCTCCGGATACTCGTTCTGGTCATGGGGATGCCTTTGGGGGGGGGACAGGGAGACAAACTGCGGTCGAATAGATCCAGTGTAGCATGTTCCCACTCTGAGTCTTAGAAAAATTGCAGCAGGGCTCAGCGTGCACCTGCTGTTGTTTGACTTTCTGTGCCCATATGTCTGAGCCTTTGCGCACTCCCACTCACCCACAGAGGAGATGTCACCATATTGTTCCTCCCCTGGTTGCCCTTGACGCACCACATCCATGCCTCTCCTCTTGATGGTGGTGGCTCGCTTCAACACTGCAGACAGAGCAGAAATGTAAAACAACCTGTTCAAGCTGCACGTGTCAAATTTGAGAAATGACACTGAGGGCAGCGACACAAGGCTGATTCTGGGTGAATGTGGCCAGAAAACAGAATTAACTTTTTGCTATAGTACTGAATATTTTGAGTAGAGGAATTCTTAACAACACCCTTAAACTGCCTTGTGCATAACCACCCTCATATTTTAAAAAAACAACGTCCATAGTTGGACCAAGGCATTATGCAAGTATGCAATGAAAAGAATGAAAATAAATGATGAGAAGAAATCAAAGTGAGAGTAAAATGCATGTCAAGCTACAGTCTGTGAAGTTTCAGCTAAAAGGGCAAATTCAGCTCAATAACGCTGCAGCTAAATGAGACAAAAATGATCATTTAATGTTGGTGCAATGATCCAAAAAGCTGAATGCAAATCTTCGGATGCTTCTTCATCATGGCAAACCATGCTCCGAGGCTGCTTAACAGTCCATGCATTCCTCTTTTTTGAGCCGTTACCGAGTGCTCCCGTACAGCACAAGCACACACACGGCGTGCAGCGCACACATGCTGGAAGTGGACGTGATGAGCCTGCTTTGACCTTTTTCACTGATGGATGTGTTTATGATTACCTTTTCATCTTATCCTACCCCTTCACACACCTTTCCTCTGTGTTGTGATTTCTGAATCTACTTGCAGGCAATATTTGCTTGGGGACTTTTTAATAAACCACTGACCAAACGTGCACGCACACACGCAGACACACACACAGCAGTGTTTTCTAATGGCAGACCAGACTCTAGCAGACAGAGTCCTGCCAAAACACACACGCTCAGTCACACATCCATACGGCTGCATTTTGAGACTGGTGGTTGCTAAGGCAACTGCTGTGCACCACCTTTCTTTTTAATCAAAGCTATAAGAGCATCTGCATTTATTGTTATCACAACAGCTGCAGCCGCTGTGTGTTTCTGCTACAGGTTAGTGTTGCACAATTAAATGTAACCACTGTGTCTTTGTAGAACAGGGGTGGGCAACTCCAGGCCTCAAGTGCCAGTCCTGCAGGTTTTAGATCCTTGTTGTTCTTGATCCAACACAGCTGATTCAAATGGCTAAATTTCCTCCTCAACATGTCATGAAGTTCTCCAGAGGCCTGGGAATGAACTAATCATTTGATTCAGGTGTGCTGACCCAGGGTGATATCTAAAACCTGGAGAGTCGGGCCTGGAGTTGCCCACCCCTGTTGTAGAAGAACATCCTTGAAGGATTTTCTTTCCTTTCTCTAAGAGTTTGTTTCTCTGCTTATTAGTGGCCGCACATGTGTGTGTTTGTGCTTGTGTGTGGTAAAATGGGGTAAGAAGTGGGTTACGCAAAGTGCAGAAGAGAGAACGGTTCTCACCATAGACACCACCTGTACTCCACTCTGGGAGCCTCCTGAGAGCTGCCAATCAATCAACATTTAATAAAATGCTAGTGCAGCGAGTAAAGGTCACAGTAGTGTTGAGAGGGTCAGAGTCAGAGGAGCACTAAGCTATCCGTTGGGCACTGTATCTAATGACAAGCTTCACACTATCAGTGCTCTCTGTGTGGCAATTGTTGAGACAGATGATATGATACGAGTAATTTCTACAAATGCACGACAGCATCCTGAACTTCTACACTGTGCTGCGTACTTAGAAGTAGATATAAAGATGGGTTCCCACCTATTTAATGTGAGCCTAAGGCTAAAGTCAGCTCGGTACATTTTCATAATGACATAATGGCATAAAAAGATGTTTTGTGGTACATCCTGATCCCCTGATATTCTTCAGGATCTAATAATACATCTCAGCATCATTTAAGGTTTTGACAAGAAAGCTCAGCCAACCTTTTCCTCATTTTACTTTGTGCATGCAAACTTATTGATCTTAACAAAGCATTATGTTTACCATGAGCACTAACTTAATTTATTAGTATTATTATTTTTACAGGTATTTGGTAACCAGCTATTAACTACAGCAATTTGCATTTTCAGATGCCGATGGTGCTCAAGTCAGGTGATCATCAAAACTGGTGAGCTACATTTGAGCATAGACTGCATGTATATAAAAGACGGACACACACTGATTCTTGAAGTCCTGTTTTGAAACCTCAAAATGAGCGTTTTAGGCCATCTTTGTCTCTTTAAATCAGACGTGACGAGCAAATGGAGCGCTGCGCGCTAATACAGCAGTGCCTCGTTTTTTAACTTGCAGTTGAGTCCATATATAACAGGAGGTCATACAGCAAGAATGTAGAGTCTGTCTTAAGGATAAAGGATTTACGGCACTGCGTTTGTGTTCGTATTTGCCTAAGTTCAACTTTGCTGACTACTGATTGCTGTCACCAGCCTGGAGTGTCACAAACAACCAGTCTGTGAGCTGCTGCTGCCTGTGCTGTCATTGGTTCTTCAGCCAGCTGCAGCGTGGAGCAAAATTACAACAAACGAAAAGCTTAAATGAAA
Source organism: Astatotilapia calliptera (assembly GCF_964374335.1). Lineage (NCBI taxonomy): Eukaryota > Metazoa > Chordata > Actinopteri > Cichliformes > Cichlidae > Astatotilapia > Astatotilapia calliptera. Next base: position 2,123,653 of record NC_137443.1, on the reverse strand, counting down.
TGAGCGTAACAAACAATCACCACAGCAGTTTTCTAATCCCTGATGTTGTCAGCCAGTCAGCATCGTCCTTGGTGAGCTGCATGCTGTTTTCTTTCTGTCTTTTGTTTTTTGAGGACTGCACACAAACAACTCTGTGTAGGTAAATACCTACACAAACGCACACAAACGCAGTATTGTAAATCCTGCATCATATAATCGGACTACTTTTTGCAATCAGATGAGTTTAAAAAGAATGCACGTCAAAGGTCATCGGTTTTCAGATCAAGAGGCCATGTCCATCTCTTATATTTATGCTTTTCTGAGTAAATGCTAACTCAGCATAGCAACAGTTAAGAAGCATGTCATTATTTTATTCATAAACCGAAACATATACAAACTGAAACTTTGACTGGATGCTGGCAATGAAAAATCAGAGGATTACTAAAGTTATTAGGAGTTATTCATAAGCAAGAATAAAGTCATTATCACAATGAACAGTCTGGATCAGCTTGAGCCACAATAGAAGCCAAAAATGAACAAACACAATGAAAAGAAATACATTTCACTGGAAAGACTTCTTATTCCTATGTCTGAATCTTAAACAGTGTGTGCCAATCTAAAGCCGATCCGCAGTGCAAAAAATAATAGCATACATTTTTTAAAGCATATCTGCCAGCATGAACTAAGATAGGATGTACTGCAATAGCAGGAAAAACAAAGATCCCTGTTGACTTACCATCAAGGGCAGAAGGTCCTGGATTTTTATTCTCCTCTGCAAGCATAACTTCCTCTATAAAAAAAAAAGTATGGTCAGAACTGAGCAGCTGATGGTTCACATGAAGGAGCTCTATCGCCATCTGTTGTGATGTATTTACAGCGTTTTTGTTGCAAAACGTAACGCTTATATGTTGCATCGAATACCTCCCATGGTTCACAACTGACAGGATTATAGAAGATGAAAGAAATGATTATTTTTATTTCTTATTGAGGAAAAGTTCATCTGTGACTGGGACTAAAGCCACCTGCTCTGTCGATCCAGGCCCGATAGCCGTTGAGCTCCCTCTCAATCTGCTGCTGGCGTCTCAGCTTCATGAAGGCTCTGCGATTTTCAACTCTCTCTCTCTCCTTGGCGAATTCTCTGCAGAAGCAAACAGATGAGGCACACTTTTAAAGGCCACAGGGATGCAGTATTCCTCTCGAAGAAAAAGCTATTGTTGTCTTGAACTTAATCTCTTCTCTCTCCCTGTGGAGATAATGACAATGGATCGTGAACTGACCTTTCTGTAAAACTAATTAACTTGCATAGACAGCGCCTAGTGAAACGGTTTGAGTTGGCAGCAGCTAGTTTGTCAGTAATTCTATTTATCGGTGAACAAAGCAAGTCTAAGTCATCTTAAATCAACAAACAAACCGAGCTGGCTGTATGGCTGCAGCCCATCTCAGGGAACGACGAGCCCAACACAGGTGTAGAACAGCAGAGCCCTAAACCTGCGTCTGTTAGCAAACTACACAGTAACTCTAATGTAGTGTGTAGACTGACCAAACGCTTACTTGAACCAGGAAGATGTCATTTTAATTTCATTTTCTATTCTAAATCTTTAATTTGGCTGTTTGCTGATGACACTTCTTCTAGCTCACAACTATTTGATAGAGGACGAGAAATGAAAAAGCCAGTGAATTTAAAAAAAGAAAAAAGAAAAATCCCCTTAAATTTACATCAGTGTTGGAACAGGCTGAACCCACGACAGATTAAAATGTCAGTGGACCTACCCAGAGAGGACTCCCAACACCAGGTTCAGGACAAAAAAGGAGCCGATGATGATTAGAGGGATGAAGTAAAGCCAGTTCCATCTGGGGCCCAAGGCATCGTCGGTCTGAAATATATATATATATATAAAAATCTTAGCTAGTTCAAGACAGCTTGGAGCATGACCCATGCTGCCACAGGAAAAGACAGCAGAAAGACACAGGTGTAAGGTTCAGGTCTGCAGGCAAGGAACCGATACAGATACTGTGTCCATAGATCTGTGGGGGTTATTCTCTTGGACATCATTAGATAACACGTTGTTTCTTTATTTTATAGCACCAGGACCTAAGCATGACAACACAACTGCTGTTTATTCAAGTGGCTTTAGTTTTTGTGTACACAGCGCAGGTGCATATTTCTCTTAAACCCCAGGACGTCTTCACTGTCCGCAGATCATTTTCAGCAGCACAGTAGCGCTGATGTCATCCTTTTCTGTCCTCTGTCGGTCCTCACTCATCGGTAAAGCTCATTCACCATCACTTTAGACGACATAATGCAATCAGTCTGGCAAATCGTATGCCTCCATCCATCTCAATAAAAACTGAAAGAGCAGGCAGCTGACCGCAAATTGCACCCTGGCACAGCAGCGTGCGTTTTGCTTTACTGAGATAAAAGCAAAAGCATACAAGCAAAAATGAACAATTAAAGGCTGTGCATGTCATGCATCCGTTCTTTTAGTGTTCTTCATATTGAAGAAAAACACAAACTGTCCTGCTCGCCATTGTTTTTATTCAATTACTAACTGAATAAAAATAATGGTAAGTGGGACACATAACAGAAGTTAGAGTCATTATTTATAGATTAAACTTTTGAGACAGCTCACAACACTCACAGGAGGTCCAGAGGTCTTAAAATGGCAGGATGAGAACTAAGGAAAACCAACGTAGCTCTTTGTAATCATCTCCTACTAACATATTCCCCCATATTCTCCATCCGCAGCTAAACTACATCAGAGGTCGCAAACATCCACTTAGCAGTCATTAACATCCTGCAGCTAAGCTGCTTTCTGTTCATTGAGGTTAATGGAGTCTGAATTGTAACAAACTACTGCTATGCTTTAATAATTTGCAGCGATCCAGCAAAATACTATGAATGGCAGAGCCGTGCATGTTAGCTGTCTTACATTGTAGAGTACAGTGGTCCATCCTTCCATGGTGATACACTGGAAGACGGTGAGTACAGCAAACAGGATGTTGTCAAACTGCGTGATGCCATCATTGGGCCCGATCCAGGTATCGTTGCAGGTGTATTTGGCGGGACATTTACGCACGCCACACGGAAACTCGACCTCAGATGAGTCCATAGTCTCATTTTCTGAAGAGAGAGATGAAAAGTGAGAAAAACAGACCCACAGTAAGACAAGTGAAAGTGAAAAACCGGATCTGGTCCACTTTAGGATTTAGCATGAAACGCTTAAACCAATCAATGTCCACTTTCTAGTAATCTGACCACAAAATACTCGAGTATGTCTGTGTTATCAAACTGTCCATTCAGCTCGTGTGTGACAGGAGCTGCTCGGAGGTTAATGATACCTATGAATGTACAATGAGCCATTGTGCCAGCCTGCATTGTTGGGTTTAATTACACAGAAGAGGGTTTGGTTTGATCACATCTCCAGGTGCAGCCTAGTATGGTGTGTGTCTGTGCCCATGTGTGTATGCATTTGTGATTATGAGTACAGAGCTACTACCTAAAGAAGTGCATAAACATGCATGAGACTGCTGTACACAAACATAACTTATCCATGAGACAATGTCGTCTCTTTGACATTCAAAGATGAACTCTGAGCGTCTGTACCCAGGATCCCAGGCTTCGGGATGCAGCTGTAGTGGAGTTTGCCGCTGTAAAACTCTAAACCGATGATGGCGAACATGAGGATCGCAAAAAAGAGTAGCAGACCGATCTGTAGCAGAGGGACCATGGCCTTCATTATAGACTTCAAGACTATCTGCAGACCTGGAGGGAGAGCGCACACACACACACACACACACACACACACACACACACACACACACACACACACACACACACACACACACACACACACACAACAATTTAAATGAATCAGCTGAAGCTTCTCATAAAATCCTTTAGAACTTCTTTTTAGTGAAAAATCGCTACAAAGTGAAAAGTGTTGCAAATTTGTTGACATAAATTATGTTTGAAAGAAGGAGGTTATGCTTCTGCTGTTGTTTGTGTGTGTGTGCATGTAGCTCTTTGTATTTGTAAACATAATAAAACTAATAAAACTTCCCATATGAAAAAGAAATAGTAAAAACTTACATGATTTACTCATGAAAGTGGCCACTTTCTCATTACTTTCATACATTGTTTTAGTAAGTATCCAAAACATACAAGTTTCATTATATAATTTTTCAAGGGATCTTATATCTGTTTTCACTCTTGTATGCTTTTCATACAAGTTTCACACAAGACAGATACAAACTTTATAAGATTGATATATATCTTTTCCATATGGGTTTGTACGGGTGTTGAGTGCTAACCCTTATGCTGATACCAAATATCAGTATTTGCCAATAACGGGGTTGCTTTTATTTTGCCACTTGCTTAAGCTTACACATTAATCCTCTTTATCACACGCAGCCTGCGCATACATAGATCCAGATGAAAAGGACAACAACGGCACATTGATTTAGTATAAGTGAAACTCACTGGGGATGCCCGAGACCAGCTTGAGAGGTCGAAGTACTCGCACAGCTCTCAACGTCCTCAAGTCCACTGAGATGTTCATGTGTGCCCCTGCTGCAGCCAGGATCCTTAACGAGCAAACGCGTGTGCATGTGTAAACCCACACAAACAGAAGACAAAGAGAAAGAACAGGACTGTCACTGTTTCGCAGATGCACATTAATACCACAATTTCATGCTCTGTAGGCTGCGCGGAGCCGTGTCGAAAAATAAAAACACGAGGCCGGCGCGCACAGTGTCGGAGGACGGCTGCAGCGCTTAGATAGCGACTGTGATGACGAGAGGGTCTCCGGCAGGCGAAGAACACAGAGGAGAAACAACAACAATGATTATTTGGGGGACTTTTGGCTCTTTCCCTCTGTGTGGGAGGACGGCCGTGACAACTGCTATTTAGGGGGAGAACAAAGAAAGCAGCTCCATCAGGAGAAGGCAGGACACCCTCAGGCTGCAGGGACGCGAAGCTCGCGGACACACATGTGGACACGCACACGTTACAAACACGCCAGCCTTTTATGCTCTACACAAAGCCCTTCACAGGTCTCATTTTCACTTTGTTTGTCTTGTTTTCTCTCTAAAAAACACCTCTGTGGCCTTCAGTCCTCAAAATGACAAGAAAGAAAAAAAGTCGTGTCTGGTGATCTCACCCCTGGTCTCTCATTAGTCTGCCCTCCTGCTTCCCCTTTCTCTCTATCCTCATATCTTGCCCTTCATCCCTAAACCTCTCCCTCCCTCCTCTCCCCTTCTATCTGCCATTCAACCACCTTCCCAATTATACTCCACCTCTGATTCATTCTGTTTTTACGTTGTCCACCGACCTGAGCACTTATTTATTCCACTTTCACCTCGATGCCTGCAGAGTGGGAGGCAGAGAAGGATGACGAAGTGAGGTATAAACAAAAGAAAAGCAGTGCAAGGGGAGTAGACGATAGGTTCGCTAAGGGAAGAGTGATACAGCATTTTATTTCAGGACCGTACTTATGACCAAAAAGTAAAGACATAGACGAGCTAAGCAAACTGATAGGTGGATTATCACAGGTGATTTATGGTATCATCTTTATGTGCAGTAATTTGCTCAACGGTAATTGCATACTTGATTATCACACAGCTAGAAATGCAGCATCACAGACCCAATTACATTTCTGTGATCGAGTGGTGAGAATTAGTTCGGTCTGTACTGTTAGAAGACAAGGAGTGTCATTTGATTTAATTATGAAAAGAAAGAAAAAAGATAAAGAGATGGGGGACGAGGAGACGAGAGAAGGATTAAAATAGCTCCCCGTCATCCACGCAGATATAGAAATAGAACTGCATTCACACCTGAAGCCACTCCCTCCTCATCCCAGCCTCAACAGCTCACTAACACGCTGATTATTCCTGTTTTCTCTCGTCTCCTTCCCTCCTTTTAATCCAACCACTCGCTCCCTCCTGACACCGCCGTCATTTCATCCTCGACCTCCCTCATCTTTCCATCTTTCTTCAGACCATCAGTCCTGACTGCTCTTTAACTGTTATGGCGATGAAGGCTCTAAAAATGGCTTTCTCATTCAGTCCGCTGATATTCAGAGGACGTCCCAGGCTCCGTTTTGCAGCAACAACCATTTGCAGAAGTTAGATTGTGTTCTGGGACTTTGGTGCAACCACAGTTAGAAAAGTCCAAAACCATTTTGGGGTAAAAGTTTTTGTTTGTTTGTTAGATTTTGAGACAACATTTCTAAATAACATGTTATAGCCATACTAAGCATACTGGTAGTTACTGCTAAAGCCTACCAATACACAAATAAATGACTCATAGTATGAAAATGGATTGAGGCCATTAGAGCGAAGGCTCAGATGTATAGAAGCTTCCTCTGCTAAAAAAAATTTAAAAAATGCCATCTGAGAGTCAATATTTTGGGTAATAAATAGACATATCAGCACCAAATTAAACTATATGTTATTAGATTTATTAGGAAAAAAAAATATACACATATTTATCTAATGAAATGTTGCAGAAACATGCTTTCACTAACAATTCCCTCTGTCCCACAGCCTGCTATACTCATTACTGTTACAGACATATTGCACATTACAGCCGTCTGGCCATTGGCACCACCTACGTGATGGACATGAGGAAGGTGAAGGTTGGCCTTAGAGAGTGGCAGATTTAAATCAGCCAAGGGAAGCACAACACATGGCCGATTTGGCTCAAAGAAGGAGTTTGGCACCTCCCGGTTGACTTCCTTCTCGGTAATGCAGGAATATTCATTTTTAGTGGTATTAGTCACCATTTTATTCATGAACACCATGAAGTGGTCCAGAGTTATAGGATGAAACAAAACAAACACAAATAAGTGTTGGTTATTCTGCAGTTTCTTTTATTTTTTCAATAGATTTCCAAATAAAATTCATTCGGGAGCCTTTCACAGGGCTAGCCACACCCACAACTGAAGGGGGTCCTATGGCAACAAGGGGGTTTGGGTTACCCTTGTAATAAATCTTTAGACAACCTAACCGATCTCAGGGACGGCTCGAAGCTCAAAGGTGACTGGTGTTTCTGAAAATGAATAAAGTCGCTTTTAGTCACTGGGATCTGTCAGACAGAAAAACGTGTCCGTTCACTCTGAGCATGTCTGCGAGCGTTATATGAGACGCACTGTAGTGAACTTAGCCGATGGCCTGGTCAGAGTTGTCAGCCATGATAAGTGAGTAACAATGACATACCCTGCAGAGGTGACAGCTCCCCGCTGCGTGACAAATCTGGCGTGACAGCTGTCGTGGCGTGATACTGATAACGTCGTGGCTTATGCTCCGTGTCGCTGTTGAGCTGTTAACGAATGTGATGTGAGCGCACCTGGATATTGTAACGACATTAATTACCGGTCTGCAGCTTTTGAGTCACAGGATCAGTTTTGTGTGTTAAAATAAGGATTCAAATTATATTCCAGCAGAAGAAAATCCTCTTTGATTTTTCTTCAATGATTGATTGTGTGTTATGGAATAACTTTAAACGTGTACAACACATTGTGACAGGGTGTGGTCTGCGGTGCTGCTGCAGGGACGGTGGACGCACCTGCACGGCATCCGCAATCACGCCTCTGTGCGGACTGACGTCATGCTGTTGGAGTGTCGGCTGAGCTGGAAAGCTGCGAGCGTGTGATTGTGTACGGCAACCGTGAGCATGTCATCAGGTCTGCCGTGGACTCTGTTACACACACAGTAATCCATATTGTATTTGCTCATTGTAACGTGTCATTATCTGACGCTGCAACACCTCTAACAGTATTCAGAGAGCCATCGCTCACTTACAGCGTTTCCATTTCTCCAAAATGAACCTTTGCAACAGCAAGAGCATGAAAATCAAAGGTGTTACAAGGAACATTAACATGACTTTAATGATTTCCTTTCATTAAAACCCCACAGCGCATCCATGCAGGTGTTTTCACTTATGCTGACTGATGAAAGCTCTTTTAAGGACTGTGTGGGCGTCTACCAGTCGGGCTTGATGGACATGTGAGTTTTGTAGCACCTGTTAGGATAGGTACACTGTTATCATTTTATTAGTGCTTGACAGTTTTGTTACATTACATTTGTAACACTGTTATAGTTTAAAAAAAAAGCAAAACAATACAGGTGTAATTAGCATGTTAACTAAAAACACCTGTGTGGGTCTGTGGGGGCCTTTAGTGCCTCAAGCAAGCACGCACAATATGGCACCACAGAGCCCGGTTACTCGGTGATTAGCACTGTTATTTACATCTGTATTTATCCTTCTGACTGAAAGTTTCTGCCATTTAAAAGAAGAACGATGGGTCTATGGTTTTATTTGAAATCATTTACTCATAGCTGGCACATTTTTAGAATTTTTTGTTCAGTAAGTTAACTATAAAAATCACTCTGCGCTGATAAAACGAGTGCTTGAAGGACACAAATTTAAACTATCCCTAAATCTGATTTTTAGATTAACTGATTAATTCAGGTAAACTACAGTTAATTTTGCATTATTTTCTATACATTGCCAGGATTTGAGATTATCATCAGTTTTTACTTCAAGTCAGCCAAGATCAGTGACAGTCGCAGAGAATTTTATAAAAGTCATAAAACTCCTAAACGAGGAGGATGAATGATGGTGCCATATAAGGTCTCTGGGAGAAAAGACAAAGAAAATACAGTTAATTTCTTTTCATTATTTTTAGGCAATACCTCTTTTCCCCTAAAAATCCTTTATAATCAAAGTGTATTTTTCAGTGGTGCTTCTCCGTTACATGCCTCGCATGAAACAATTTGCTCAGAACACATGGGCTGAAGTAAGATATGCATTTGTAATCATTACAGAAAGAAAGAACAAAAACCTTTAGAGCCAAGTGCCACAAACTAGCTATGCCCACAAAGGAAGACAGAGATAATCTGACAAAGACTCTAAAGAAGACCAGACTATTTATACCCATGAAGGTAATCAGGGAATTGGCTCCAGGAAGGTAATGACACACAGGTCTGAATAATAACCACAAAACTGCTGAGGAAGTAAAACTGAAAACAAGACACCAGAGAGACATGCTGACCAGAGCGAAGCAGGAAGAAGGAAGAATAAGTGGATAACTACTAACTAAGAAACACAGAAACACGATCTAACTGCACAGTGGGAATGTTTGATTTTTTTAATGTTTTATTTTGAAGGTTAGATCTTTGTGTGGCTTTCGTGTTGGTACTTCCTACTCCTGTTAGTGTTTGATGTAGTTTACGTGTTCCTTATGACCTTTTTGTGCACGTCTGACTCCGTGCAAGTGCAAACTGGATTTTCTGTTTGGGTCGAAATGTTGATTTATCATCATGGGTAATAAGGAGGAGTTGGAAATTACTCTTTATGCCAGTGTAGGATGCTCCGTGTCCACTATTCTCCCTATTGGACAACACTAATAATAATAATAATAATAATAATAATAATAATAATAATAATAATAATGATAATGGATTGCATTTATATAGCACTTTTCAAGACCCCCAAAGTGCTTTACAATTCCACTATTCCTTCACTCTCACATTCACACACTGGTGGAGGCAGCTGCAGTTGCAGCCACAGCCATCGGCCCCTCTGGCCAACACCAGTAGGCAGTAGGTGAAGTGCCTTGCCCAAGGACACAACGACAAAGACAGACAGATCGAACCGGCAACCTTCCGGTTACAAGATGAGCTTCCCAACCCCCTGACCCACGGTTGCCCCACTACATAGTGGCAACCTCTAAACAGTCCGCTCCATAGTGAGGAGTGACTGATTTTGGACACAGCCACATCCTAAAGTCAACTGAAGGACCTCTGTAATGCTGAGGGATACAGAATAGCCGTGATTGCCTTTACTTCCACGACAGAGACCAATAGCGCGTACGGCACACAGTCATCATGTTTCATGTGTACAAATTCCAGTAGATTGCATCAGGCGGAGAGACTCCAGCAGCACTACACAGGGAAACATAGCACGAGGTGAAGCTAAGGAAACTGGATAATAAAGAATAAAAATTAATCAAAGATTAAGATACTGAAGGTGTTTTGTTGCCATTTTGCTCTTTGTAGGGGTTTTAAACATTACTCAAGAACAAATAGTTAAGAAGGCACACTGGCTACTGGAAATGAGCAGATTTATTGCAACAGATGCTGTGATTTTATTTTATTGTCACAGTTAATTATTGAATTATTTTGTCACTGCTGGTTATGCAGTTGCTATTTTCTAACGCTTCAAGCTGTATAATCACTTTGTTCCAAATGATCTCTCCCTCTTTCGTCTCCTGGAATGAACCTGGGAATTTGTCAGAAGAGGCTTCAACTAAGTTCACGCAGTACAATACAGTGCACACATGAGAACTCTTGCACCGAGATAGAAAGCTTTGTCTCAGCAGGAAGACTAACACCATATTTTGTGCATTACACTAAATGTTGAAAGAATAGCTTAATTAAAACTAGCATCTTAAAGTAAGACCCAACTGCCGTCCCAGCAAATATCCTCCCAGCTGATGTGTCCATGAGCACGAGTCTTAATCTTTGTGAAAACTCTAACAATAGAGAAACAATTTTTCACTTACAGTACAACACAGTCCTATAAATGCAATGCATTATTATTATTATTATTATTATTATTATTATTATTATTATTATTATTATTATTATTATTACTTGTGGAAGGAAGAAACAGCTGAGTGTGATTTTTAAAAAACATACATCACAGGGTTCCTGTTTAGGGAGATGTAAGATTCTGCAGGACAATCAATTAAAACCGCTGCTCTCACAGTGTGGTGGGTGGTGTGTGCAGAAGAAGGAATTGCATGAAAAAACTCCTACAGTGCTGCTCTGGTTGGTTTAGTTGATATAAGCCTCTGTGCCTCCCACAGTGTACTCACTCATTTTTAACTCCCCCCCTCATTTGTCCTTTTTATTCTCTTTCCTCCTCACCGAAAAACAGCAGGAACCCCAAACGCACACATAAGAAACACAATTTGTTGTGCAAGATCGGACGGACGGACAGAGGGGTGGGTGGAAGGAAGGAAGGAAGGAAGGAAGGTAGGTCAAATGCAACTATTCCTTAAATCAACAGCCTGAGATACTGGCCTGGGTTTATCAGCCTGCATATTGGTTTATATGTCAGTTAGCTAAATGTTTGCTCTTTGGCCAGAATGAATAATAAATATGGGTAAATGATTCAGTAGCCATCTGTTAGAAGTCAGAGAAAGTGAGAGAGAGTGAATGAAGGAGAGATGTTAATTTAGCTCATTGGAGACATGAGTCACCAACACTTTTTACATCACACACTCACATACACCTGTTATAAATGACTATCATTTAATTCACAAGGAGGTCATAAAGGGAAAGTTTTGAGTATCAGTAGATGCTGGTAAAATTGATTAAAATCACACCATCAATGAGAAGTATTGATGGTGTACAAAAACGTCTTATGCAGCAAAAACACTTCTATGCTTCTACACTTCTTTAATAGGTCCACCTCACTGGTACCCGGTTGAACCCCATCAACAAGGTGCTGGAAACATGAATGTGGTTTTGGTCTATTCTGACATAATAACATCGCACAGTTCCTCAGATTTGTCGACTGCACATCCGTGATGCACCTGCCCCATTTCACACAGCACAAATGTGCTCTCCTGGATTCAGATCTGATGCTCGTGGAGGTCATTTGAGTTCAGCGAATAAAAAACACTGTGAACATGAGCCTCTGTTCTGATGCTGATGCTGGCCTATAAAGCTCTGAATGGTTTAGGACCAAAATACATCAGTGACCTCCTGACCCAGTATGAACCTTCCAGATCCCTCAGGTCATCTGGATCCGGTCTTTTATCAGTTCCCAGAGTCAGAACCAGACACGGAGAAGCTGCATTCAGCTTTTATGCTCCTTATATCTGGAACAAACTCCCAGAAAGCCTCAGATCAGCTGAAACACTCAGTTTATTTAAATCCAGGTTGAAGACTCACCTGTTCTCAGCTGCATTTGAATAAAACACCAAATCCACACTTTAAGCTTAAATTTCAAAACTTACATTTAACTACTGATTTTATCTGTTTTGTTTGTTTGTTTGTTAATTAGTTTGTTTGTTTGCTTGTTTTAATCAATTTTAAATCATGCTTTTTATTTGTTTTTGTTTCTAATGTCTCTGTAAAGCACTTTGAATCACCTTGTTGTTGAGTTGTGCTGTACAAATAAACTTGCCTTGCCTCTGTTTTCTGTTCCTAACAGAGGAGTGGCACCAGTGGGGTCTTCTGCTGCTGTAGCACATCTGCGTCAAGGTTTGACATGTTGTGCGTTCAGAGATGCTCTTCTGCATACTTTGGTTGTAACAGTTTGTTATTGGAGTTACTGTTGCTGTCAAAGGTGCTTTTATCCAGGGAGCTGCACATGTGTGTGCATCTCAGTAAATTATAATATAGGATGTTTTATAAATTATTCATTTTATAATGTATTTATCATGATATTGTAATATTATAATTATCGGAATTACTGTATTATCATATTACAATTATATATAGTATAAAAAATATAGTGTCATGGTCCTGCGACCATGACTCAGTGACTTTATGTTTATGTACTTATTGTTATTACTTTCATTATTATTCATGGCTGTTTTGGGATGGTTTGTGTTTGGGATTTTAGACACTGGGTTCTGGGTTTGTGCTCCCTCTGTTGGTCCCTGGTGTTAGTGTTCCCCTGTCTCGTCAGGTTAATCAGGTCCAGCTGTTTCCCCCATCTGTGTGTGATTTCCCAGTGTCTCTTTGTGTATTTATAGCGTGTGATTTCCTCTGCTCCTCGTCGCGTCGTCTGTGTTCCTACCTGGTGTAATCCTCTGCGTGTTCTCCCTGCTGTTCTCCCTTCATGTTCAGGTTTGCCACTCCTCTGTGTAGTTTATCCCAGTTTAGTTTCGTCCTTAGTTCTGTTTGCCATCTCCACTTTGTGTTTGTTATTAACAATAAATCACCCTCACATCTGAATAAGTGCTGCATTTTGGGTCCTCCTTCCACTTTCCACACGGCCGCTGCCCCGGACCGTGACATATAGTCCCTGTGTCAACAATAGCAAACTTACAATGACTTTTCAAGTGTTCCTTTTGAGATGGACACAAATATAAAGAAGTAAATTCTGTGTTTGGGCCGAAGGTTGCCTTTTGTCTCAAAGCCAGTGCTATGCTGCTTCCTGGCAGTGACACAACTGTGACAGCAACATGGCTTAAGGAGCTCCACTGACACTGACGTCATTTTGACAGTGACAAACCAGAGTGCCCTTAAGAAACACCGAGCAGCATCTAAGGTCGAAGTTCATAGCTTTTTACAAGCCACAGTACACTGAAAGCAATCTTCTAATGCAAATTCACGGTCAATTGTTAGTCAGGTCCTTTGCTTAGACTCCAGCAGAGATCAAACGCCGGTTTTCTACAAGTGAAAATCTCCAGAGGTGCGCGAAGTGTCTGTATTCAGGCTCAGTTTAATCTCAGTAGCCTCTCTTGGCAACATAACTGTTGATTCTGACTCCTCTTAGAAGATGTGGTCAAAACAAGATTCACAGACACAGGTTGTATTTGGACAAATCTTCTCTTCAGCCTCTTTTCTCACTTTGAAATATGAAAGAAAATAACAAAACACTAACGGCATATATGTCCGAAGCTAACGGACCTCTAGTGTTCCTGTGAGTATGCTGCTTAGGTGGGGAGGAAGCATAGAACCTAGAAACTAAATGGCACGCTGTGTGTTTCATGTTGTAAAAGGAGTTATAATAAGCCCCAAACCACAAAGCACCAAAATTACTTTGGATTTAAGACAACAATTCTATGTTGAGTGGATAAATCCTCCATTTTAATAACTTTTTTCTATATTCAGCCATTAAATTCAGCCATATTTGCTGGTGTGATGTAAATCGCTATACAGCATCTCTCAAATCTAACTGGACACAGAAACCCAGCAAAGATGTGCCCAATAACAATGAACTTTTTTAAAAATGTAACATCTTTATTGATGTATTAATACATTTATACTGTTCTGCTTTATGACTCATGCACTCAAAATATAAATTAGTGCCCAGATTTAGCCAGTGTTTTGTAACGTGGGTAGCATGTGTGTTTCAGCCTCTCTCACTGTATCCTAAGTAAGCTCCTCGGCGCTGCCACCGGCTGCACACGCATTTCTGTTTGTCTCTGAAAAATGCAATTTCATTCTGAACATCATCTGAGGAGACTTCAGTTGCGACCGTACTCTTTGTAGTTTGTCAATCACGTCTTTTACCAGATCTCGTTCAGAGACAAATGTAAGACTGGAGAGGATTTACTGCAAGCAAAAATTAAATTCTGAGTAAGATTGAGTTCGTGAAGACAAATTGCCAGGTCACGACTGAGAAATGGCCCTGACCCTCCCTCAGTTTGTGTAACTTTAAGTTGCAAATTGAATTTCATTTGACTTCAGTTCCTTCAAAAAGAGGAACCCCTTTGATCTTAGTGTAGCACCTCATCGTCTCTAATCAGACACTAGACTGGACTGCATAAAGACCCCTGACACGGGCTTTGTTTCGCAGCCCATTCATCGTCTTTATAGGATGAAGGAGGGAGAGCACACAGGGGCAGAGAGAGAACCTGTTAGGCTGTCAGCTTCCTCGGCATCATGATCATCATTCACTGCCTCGGGATGAGATCACAGGTAAAACACCACGTCTGCGCGAGGATTCAAATGTCACTAACTGCTCTCTCTTTCTTCATCTTAATCATGTTTCACTTTGTTTATTTTAAAACAAAGGCCAAATGAAATGTGAGAGAAGAGTGCTGCCATCACTCACGCACATAAACATACAAAGAAACAGGTGTATCTGCACTTTTCTGTCCTTTTCTGACTAACTGTAGCAGCGGGACTGGAGCCAGTGACAGCCTGACCTGGGGCGGGGTTCTCAGTCACCACGGTAACAGCTCAGGGGGACATATCCACCCCTGCTATGTCTGAACTCATCAATCGATCAGACAACAGATGGAAAATAAGACTGGAGAGGACACGTCTGTGTGAATATGTGTGTGTGTGAGAGACAGTTTGATATAGTCACGTCTAACATGTGCATGAATGCCAAGCAGACATACGGTGTTGCTGGCTAAAAGACGTGCAGTAGTGGCACATTTGGTTCATACGCACGAGTAACAGTAATACACACCAGACAGATTGTGCTCGCAGCCTTCAGTGAGTCAGGTGCAGTGATGCATGTTCACAACTTATCTGTCATATTAATATCATTTAAAGAGCAAAGCTTAAGAAATGTATTAAAAACTGAAGAAAATTGAACTGAAGCCAAGAAACCAAAGCAAGTGAAAGAGGGCCGAGATGTGAAGTACAGTGAAGAGATGGAGAGAAACATAGCACATCCCATGCTGGCTGATATTAAGGGTGTTGGCTTCACTGATGTAAATCAATTTGAAGCTCTCGCGTTAGCTCTCCCTTCTGGTCGGCAGTAGTAACAGAGCAGGAAATGGTCAGAATAAAGTCTGATGCCTGCAGTATAAACTGCTCTCACAGCAAAGGGAACTGTCTCTGTCAGTTTAAGGTATAAATCTGTCATTTTCTGTTTTCTCCCAAGCTAATGTACAAAACAACGAGATAACATCGCAGCATAATTCAACAGGTTTATAAAGTTCTTGTCCTGGTTTGGGTCTCTTGGTTTAGGCTTTCTGTTCATTGTTACTCTTCTAGCGCTTTAAGTTTTTATTATTTTGAGGTATTTTGATTTTGATTGGGTAGTGACCGAAAGAACGAGATCGCGGATACAAGCGGCAGAAATGAGCTTCCTCCTAGAGATAGGGTGAGAAGTTCGGCCGTCCGGGAGGGGCTCAGAGTAGAGCCGCTGCTGCTCCACATCGAAAGGAGCCAGCGGAGGTGGTTCGGGCATCTGACAAGGATGCCTCCTGGGCGCCTCCTGGGTGAGGTGTTCCGGGCATGTCCCACCAGGAGGCCCCGGGGCAGACCCAGGACACGCTGGAGAGATTATATCTCTCGGCTGGCCTGGGAACACCTGGGTGTTCCCCCGGATAAGCTGGAGGAGGTGGCTGGGGAGAGGGAGGTCTGGGCTTCTCTGCTTAGGCTGCTGCCCCCGCAACCCGGCCTCGGATAAAGCGGATGAAGATGGATGGATGGATGGGTATTTTGATTCCTATTTCACTTTAATTATCATCTTGGTAGATCTTGAATGTTAGTTCTTAGCATTTGATTTCTAGTTTCTCATGGTTTGATTAATTACTCTGGAAGTGAGTTTGGTTTCTTGTGTCACTTTGTCCTTTTGGATTTTGATTCTCTCTCCACCATCTGGAGATTTGATGCTTAAAGTTTATTACTCTTTTCCCCTGTCGTGTCCAACAGTGCAGCAATCAGAATTGTTAGTACAAGTGGGGCATTGTGGCATTTATTATAACTGTCCACTTGATAGTCATATTTTATTAGAACTTTATTAGGATTTTTTTATTTTGGATTATTACAACCATAACGGACAGAAAAGAAAAAGAAAGAAAGTGAATTTGGGGAGAAAGCTGGCAGAAAGAGAGGGGGAATAAAAGAGAAGAAGAGGGATAGAGTGCTCTCTTCTGCTCTTCTCTGAGGGGGGGTCGCGGTTGACCCTGAGTTGGTCCTCCTGGGACAACCTTGGCGACTCACCAGCCGCGGCCCGAGTGCCTAAGCAAAGCCAGAATCCCAGGCTCAAGGTGGAGAGCCCCCTGAAGTCGCCTTTTGTTAATCAGTCTGCTCGTGTCCTGCATTTGAGTCCTAATTATACAAATTGTGACAGATATTTTTGACCACAGCCAACAACTTAATTTTTCACATAATGTTAGCGACAGCGGCTCTACAGAATACACTCATCAGACAATTTATTAGATGCACCTTGCAAAATGTTGGACCTCCTTTTTCCTTCAGAGCTGTTGAATCTGTTCCGAGAAGAATCGAGACAAAGTCCCTCAAATATTCCTCGGAAATTTTGGTCCATATTGAAATGACAGCACACAGATACTGCAGTTTTCCACGATCCATGAAAGCTGGTTTCCTGTTTCTCCACATCCTAAAGGTGCTCTACTGGATTGAGAGCTGGAGACTATGGAGACCATTTATAGTCACGTGTAGTCAACCCATTTTCATATTCAAGAAACCAGTTGGAGATGATTTGAGCTTCGTTACATGGAGCACAGAGCTAAAAGCAGCCATCAGAAGATGGATGCAGTGTGGTCATAAAGGGAAGGTCACGGATACTCAGACTGTTGCATTTAAATAACGTTCAGTTGATCAACTGTAACGTCTGCATGCGTGTTCATTCCATGTTTTGGAGAAGCAGAGTGTGAAGTGGACTCTGTGGACCGGCGTGTCTATTAGAGGTTTTGCTGCTGTGATGCTGGATTGTCCAATCAGCCCAAAGCAGTCTGCCTATTCTTCTCTGACCTCTGGCATTTCACCCAGATTACTGCTCCTCACTGGATATTTTCTCTTTTTCTTTTTTTCCTGATTGGTGGGAAAATGCCTGTTGAAGTGCTTTGGTCAGCCTGTCTGGTACCAACAACCATGCCACAAGTCACCTAGACCACCATTCTCCCCCATTCTGATGCTCAGTTTGAACTTCAGTGGGTCTTCTTGATCCTGCCTACATCTCTGAATATCTGATGAGATAATCGTGTTAACAACCAGTTGTATAGGTGTACCCAACAAAGTGGCAAATGAGTCTATATGATGGTAAGTGAACGATAAACATTACGTTCACTTTTGTTACTTGTGATTGTTTCACTAGAACAAAATTACATTACAGGATTTATATGTAACTAAACCTGAATAATCAAAGTACGACTTGTGCCGCTCTTTTGAGCGAGCGTTAGGAGCAATATTTGACTGCCCTAAAAATATTTCAATGATTTATCATTTACAGACAAGCATCACATTAACAAGATAACTAGCTGCCGTTTTGAAAAACAGACAGATTTCTCAAAGTCTTGAAAACAATATTTTAAAGTGTTTGCTACATCAGAGCCATATTACATCATTTATTTTCCCGAGTATCTTTCCCTCCCTCTGTGCTTCAGACATTTTCCTGTCACAGGCTTTCTAAACAGCCCTCTCCTCTTTCTACTTGTTGGTGTTCCAAAATTACATTTCAGGTACTTAGCTGGCAGTATCTCTATAGACTGGCTGAGCTCTAGGGCACAGTTAATGGGGATCCAAATGAATAAAATCAAGATGTGTTTTCTGAAGTAAAGAAGAAAAGACTGAAAAAAATCTTCATAACAAACTTGGCAGCAATGTTTATGAAAACATTATCCTATATATAAGAGCCACAGAGAAATGCTCATCTCCCAGGTTCCTTATCTTTACACTCATCAGCTGCCTCTGAGCTAACCACCCCCCCTCCTCACCCCCCTGAGGGTCTGGCACACAGTGATGAAACAAACCCGTGGTGGGCGTTGCCTCTGCCAACTTTTGCCACTCTAATGGAGGGCTTACCAGCCAACGCGTCGACCACGATACCAATTAGTACGTGCGATTACGCAAATAGTCTTTCTTCGTATTTGCTCCAGCTCTATCCATCTCGTCCTTCTTCACTTCCTTTTTCTTCACTTCCTTTCTTTCTCCCATGCTTCTCCTCCTCGCTGCTCTGCCTCACAGCTTGCTTTTTCAGCAGGAGTAACCGGCTGGTGAACCATGTGAGCGGGCCTGAGGAAAACCCTCTATTCCAATTTCCACCACAACAGCCCTCCGTTACACGATAACAGCTTTTGAGGAAACAGTAAGTGCCATCTGGTTTTTCATACCTCCCTCCCACTCGCGCGCTCTGTGTAATACAGGCCAGCTTGAAACACCAAGGAAGCTTGCTGAGGTAATCACAGCCTCCAGCGTTGACACTTTTAGCAAATGCTTCCATAATTACACATGTTCGCACAAAATGTTGAGGGAGTCCGGGGTACTCACTGAGGAAAGGTTTAGTAGTCTGAGCTAACACTCGTGTGTTATGCTTCCACGGGCAAAGTTTTAAATGAGGGCTCCCGCCTGTGTGATTGAAAGCGTAGTGGATTTACTGCAGGCTTGTTGTAACTGCACTATAAGAACTCATAATCTTGTAAGTCAAGTCCACTTGAAGTTGCTATTTCTGAGCGTTTTGGTGACTGCAGGCTTCAACACACATAAACAGAATCTCTCAGAGTCCCACAAGGTAAATAAAAAACAATAATCCCCTCACGTGATCATTTTTTCAAAAATGGAGGTCAAACTGTTTATTTAGCAAGTGAGTAAAACAAAATATGTAATCGTCTTTTCCCCACTTAATATCTTTGGGGCTCACAAAGAGCACAGAGCACACTCTCACTTCACTGTTAACTGACTGACTGCACTCTGAGGTCAACATTCACATGCTCCTGAAACATTTAGCAGCATCTAATATTGCTCAATGTCTTCTTTGACGCACATTTTTTGAATATGTAATGCTGTATTTGCCTTAAATGTTCACTCTTTTTGTTTCTCCATATGTTAATTTGATTATTGGTACTTTGATTATTTGCATCAACAGTTATTCTGCCTGTTTATCTTTCTTGAAGTTTCTGGATGGCATCCTTTGAGGACAGAGGGTGTCAGGCCAACACCCCATCAACCTTTTTGCAGCCAAGGGATAAAAATCGCTTGACTGGTCACCGTTTCAGTCTTTCTTGCTCCTACTTTAGCTCAGCTGTCGCCGTCTCATTGCACAGAAACTTTCTTTGCAGTGCTACACGAATGAAAGTGTTGCTTTACAACCACAATGAAAATTTGGTTGCAATTTTGCTTCTTCCTGCTCCTTTTTGAACATGAACTTTATTTGGAGTTGTGGTTGCTCTCTTTCCTTTTGTTTTGCTTTGTTCATTTGTCTCTTTTAATTCTATTTTGTTGTACTTTTTCAACATGTTCAAAATAAAGATTCAATCAATCAAAAATAGAGGGACGCTGCCAAGCGACTGTAATGGAATATGAATACAGTTCAGTGTTTGTATTTGAAAGCATCTATATGCAGAATATTTGCAACACACTCAGACTCTTCCTGTCTGTAGAGACCTCCTAATTACTGACTGATAGACAAAACTGGTGTTACATCTCATAATACCAACCAGATCTCATAACATTTATCTGCTTTCCAATAAAGTTGCAAACCTAGAGTGATAGCCTAGAAGTCTGGAAGTGCTGATGTGCACTGGAAGTGTTGAACGGGTGAAAGGAAAAAGGGAAACAGAGAGAGACACGGTGAGAACATTTTCATTAATTTATCTTTGCACGGGCTAAAATGATAATTTAGAGAGGGAACTATCTGCAGCTCACTTCATCATGATGAATATTAATACAATAAAACCTTAGAGGCTATTTCAGCCAGATCGAGCATGTTTCCGCCCTGAGTCACAACTGGTAGTTCAAATTCAACCCACAGCATGCGAGAGTGGAATAAATGCAGCTGCTGTTGTTCACGTTTATAAAAGTTCCTTCATCTGTTTTTTGCCCCAAATATCTGTTCGGTAAAGATGGAATTCATCTGAAACATCATCACGTGAAACTTACACGCAGATGCATTCATTTACATTTACATGACTGGAGCCCAGCACACTCAGAAGATACAAGCACATCAGAACAGCCTGTATGTTGAGTGTCCTCACAAGAGTATGTGACAGTGGCGTCAGCCGATCAACAGGCTTGAGGCGGGAACAAAACTCATCTCTCCACGCCGCCCCTCTCCCGTGCCCTCCTCTCCTCCATCTTTCTCCTCAAACTTCACGTCCTTCCTCTCTCCAACAGCGAGCGGAGTATCATGAGAAGCCCGACCTCATCAATAATTGAACAGCCAGAATCATGTAGAATTCTCTAAGAACCGTGTCTGCCACCCTTTGTACTTCTATCCTGTGACTTGATTAATATTTCATTTGTGTGTGTGTGTGTGTGTGTGTGTGTGTGTGTGTGTGTGTGAGCGAGAGACAGGTGTCGAGGTTGATCTGCTGTCTCATCAAGCTCTTCCTTTGAACCATGAGCATTTCCCTCTCTGCTCTGACAATGAGGCGCTCGTGTCTCCCGAGGATTTAACTGCTGTAAAATGCACTATAATGCAACACCTTCCCCCCCCCACAGAGCAGGCTGAGCATCCCCAGAGTCTTTAACTCCCATTCAATTAATGTACTGTAAGTACACTGAGTGAGATGCTTTTCAACAGCTTAGTCAGCTTCCAGTACAGTGCTCTGGTCATAGCACACTGAAGTTTAGTGTGTGGAAATTCATGGTTGGTCATGTTTACATTCACAGAGCAAAACTGACTGGCCTTGAGGTCCACACACGTGTACTTTCTCCTCATTAAATATTTACAAATCTGTTGCTTTAAGTATTTCAAATTCAGGCTTATTCACATTCATGTTTAGCTTCCCTGCCTGTGCTGGCAGAGCGCAGCCTCTTACTGCGTTATCACAACCTGTTGATCAGACAAGTTGTTTGTGTGCTGAATTTCAGACACTTGAGGACCAGCTCTGCTACAGCAGACCAAAACTTGAGAGAGGGAGGACCTCTTTAGCCAAAATGTTTACATTCATTAGATATTTTTTCTGGTGGGTTTCATAACAACAGATATAGTTAAATGTTTTGTGGTTTCTTGCAGAGTTTTGATTGCACTAAAGCAGCGGTCTCCAACCTTTTTTGCGCCACGGACCGGTTTATGCCCGACAATATTTTCACGGACCGGCCTTTAAGGTGTCGCGGATAAATACAACAAAATAAAACCAGTACCCGTACCGAAAAAAATAAGATTCATAACACACGTGAAAAGACCCAGGAAAACCGAGTTAACGATAAAAACGATGACAAAATAACGCTGAAAACCGATAAAAACCCTGAAAACCAAACATTTCACACCTGAGCCTCAACTCTCGCGGCCCGGTACCAAACGACTCACGGACCAGTACCGGTCCGAGGCCCGGGGGTTGGGGACCGCTGCACTAAAACACCTTTCTGAAAGCTTTAGAGTTGATAAAGCACCACAAGCATATAAATGTATATATATATACACATATATCTAGCCTCAACTGTGGGGGAGACTTAAATCATCATTTATTAAATGAAATGAAATTATTTAATTTATTTTGAAGTTAGAACTTAGCTAGCACGGCAGCCTGATGTGTCCAGCTCTGCTCTATTAGTGTCAGATTATTTATAACATAATGGTGATGAATGCTGATTGGAGCCCCCCCTGGAGTTTTTGCCTGGGAGACTATGTACAGTAGCTGCCACTGAGTGTTTGGCTCTCCACAGTTTAGCTCTGGACTCTCCACATCTGTCCCTCTGCGCGTTTCCTGGAAAATTAAATTTTGGGATATTTTTTTCTAATGTTAATTTAATCAGCTACATAAAAACAGAAGAGTACCTTTATGTGAATACTAAGCACTGCACAACTTATTCAAGCAAATAGAAACTGTTACTCTGAACGTACTAATGGAATAAAAAGCACGATGCAAATGTCCTTTACTCTGTTCTGTTTGGATAAAGGTCACTGTTGGCTGTATACACAGGTACATGTCCTATATTATGAATATGAAATATGATATGGCACACTCATCCTCACCTGGTTCTTTCCCCAGCAAGGCACCAGTAGCATTATTCATAGTATAATGTGTTTAAGTTTAGACAAAAAGAGCAAATAACAGTTGGTTTAGAAGAGGTTTACTTTCCCACCGTCCCACTTTCATTATAAGGTACACAAAAGACTTCCTGTGTGACTTTTATATGGTTCACTCATCAGCTTTAGCAACATAAATTCCACAATAAAAGAAAGATTTTCAGGTTTCAAACATTACCAATGAATAAGCAACAAGTAGGCAAAGCATTTGAAGCCAATGGTGCTAGAAATAACTGCGAGCTCCTTAAAAAAGAGGCTAAGAACACTGCGCACTGTATTTTCACACCATAAATCTCATAGAGTCGCCAGCCTTTTCAATTCAAGATGCTAATCCTGTTTCACAGATCTGTAAATGTACACACATTCACATGCACACACTGTTGGACTCACCCACTGAGGACCACAATGAAGTCCATGACGTTCCACCCATTCCTGAGGTAAGAGCCTTTATGAAACACAAAGCCCAGGGCGATGATTTTTATGCCTGCCTCAAAACAGAACATCCCTATGAAGTAGGGCTCTGTCTTCTCCTGTGAGTACAAAGCAAGAGAGAAATTATAAGTTCACACTGAGCTGACAAAGAGCTGCTGCAAATGAAAGTGCCGTGCGTTTTCAAACAGTCTTATATTTTGATTTGAGAGATTATGAGTTGTGACTGTGTTTGTGGATCATGTGCAGCTCACCAGTCTTTTGGACATGGGTGTTTTGTCCTCTCCGGGAAGGTGCTGCTCCAAAGCCAACACGATACAGTTGGCGATGATGGTGGCGAGGATCATGTACTCAAATGGAGTGGAAGGCTAAAGTTAAGGAGCAACTGGCTCAGATAATGTCAACAGTTTGTTTTTCATTATGCAGCATAAAGTTGTGAGATGAAATTGCATATGTAGTCCCGTCATGATGCTCCAAAAACAGAAAGATGGATTAATAATAAAAAAAACTATTGACTGGGAGTTTGGCAGTGGATGCATAGGTTACGTCTACAGTGGCTATATTTTAGTATCCTTTTTCTGGATTTATGCTAGTTTAAAGACTAATACTATCGATTCTATGCTTTTCTTACTGTCAGCAATTGCCAGTATATGCAAGCATCTTGAGTAACCCCTCATTTCTTTACATGTTGCTTTGAAAATGAGAAATAGGTGCAATGATTTTTAAAACACATTTAAACACACACTGAAATACAGTCTGTGAGCTAAAAACAGAGTTTGTGCCATTGTAACAACCTTAATATCCAATGTTTGGCATGACCACCTTTATTCTTCAACACAGCCTGAACTTTCTTGGACAAGACTTCTTGTGATTTCCTTAATTGTTCTCGAGGAATAGTTCTCCAGGTTCTATGAAGGACGTTCAGAGCTCGTCTTTGGATGTTGGCTGCCTTTTTGTTCTGTTCTCTTTTTAGATGATGAATGCTTCAGGATGGCTTCTTGAATGCCACTCCTGCACTGAGACCATTTCTGCTTAAATTTCAGCAAACGGCCCATGAATTTTTTAATTTCTTAAGAACATGACTTCCAGATCCTGTTCATGTTGTTTTAGGCCTATCACTTCTTCCTTTGTCCTCCAAATGTCCAGTTTCTTAAAGGACACACCATGGCGAGATATGCCAAGTATTTGATGAAAAATGATTTTGTTGGTACAGAAAATATTTTTTACAATACAACTTTATTTGTATAGCACGTTTAAAAGACCAGCGGTACACCAAAGTGCTTTACAATAAAAACAGGAAAGTTAAGACAATAAATAAAAGACTATTAACAAAGTAGCACATATGTCATCAGGTTAAGGGCACTAATTATACAGCAATAAAAGGGAATATAAGAACAAAGTTACTAAGAACAGATATAGCTAAAAGATAAAGTACATAAATAAGAAATTGAACCAAATATAAAATAGGGACACTAACTAGATGGAAAAGCTATGTTGAATAAATGAGTTTTTAAACGGGATTTAAAAGATACAATTTTAAGATTTTTGCCCATCGACCTGTGTTACCTTTGGTATTTTTCATAGATTCAACTAAAGAAATGGGAACAAGCTGTGTTTTTGTTATAAGCTGCTATTAACAAAGTGCCTCAAGATACATTTAAAAATTGTTTCTTTGTTAAATTGTCTATTTTGTGTAAATACAACACAGATTTATCCCTTCAGTTAGGTACAGTTTTTATGCTTGAATGATTTGAAGGTCAGTTTTTCAACAAACAAAACAAAAACATTTCACTGAAAATGGTCCGGTATAAGGAATGGACTGAAAAAGTACAGATGTACAAAAAAAGTTTGGAGAACTGTTTGAACCACTTTTAAAAATTACAAGAAAGTCTTTGGAAGCAAAATATAAAGGAATGAGTGTAGCTCAAGTACAGTACTGGATACTTTCCTTTAGAATACTTGTCTATTATTAAGCTTTCTAAATGCATCACCATTACTCCACAGAAATAAAGCGTGTTGCTCTTGTGCAGTGCAGCAGCAGGTTGATGCATGTCGAGTTCTTTGGCAGGAATTTGCTGCATAAGGATCCGACTACACAGACAAGACTTTTCAGTATCAACGATTCATTGTTGGTTTTGTTCATTTCATAATATTTGCTGACAAAAATTCTTAATTATTTAAGTATTTTAATTAAGTGACACCTGAATTTCCCAGCAAACACAAATGGATGCAGTTAGGTTAATTACAGGGAATCGAACCCAACAGCAGGGTAACACGTGCTGGAAGCCCTTTAGCTTTGCTATCTGAGGTCAGCCTCAGCCGACAGGGATACACAGACATGCAGACACACAAACAAAATGCCAGAGTAGCAGAAGGCTTATCAGGTAAGACCTGGGTTGTGATCTTATAAACAGGGTCGCTCTTACTTCGAGCTTCGCTGCCTGTACTGTGAGACCTAGATTGGTTGTTGGTTCAACTCCAGCCCCTCTTTGGTTGAACTAAGCCGGCAATGTGCTTTTTATCTAAAGCTCTGCGTGGGCATTCCCCTCTATCCTAGTTATGTGCAGCAGAGGGAGGAAGAAAGGAAGGAAGGGAGCTTAAATCTGCAGAGAGGAGAGGGAGAGTTGAAGAAAGGAGGAGGCAGAGACAACAGGGAAGAATCCAACAGGAGAAAGTGACAATTTAAATGAAGGGGGCCGAGTGGTGGAGGAGAAGATGATGGTTATATAAAGAGTTAGAAGCTTCCAAAACAGGTTGACGAGGAGGAGTGAATGAGGCTAAATAAGAAACTGGACAGATCGATGTTGTGCTGGCAGCTGTAGCTAGCAGGGTTACTCTGGGACATGTGAGTGATGAGAAGTTAAATAAACAGAGCAAATGCAATCTTACTCCCACTAGCCTGCAGGGGTGCCAGCTTAAACCTAGGCTGAACCACAGATTGACCCAGAAGATTTTGGATAAACAAATCCATAAATGAGCTGGAAAACACGGCCCAAAAGAACATCTCGAGCTCTAGTCTGTATTTGTATTTTAAGTGTATCTTTTGATTCACTTCCCTGCAATAACTAGCATCACCTTAGGCTCTCTGAAAGCTCTGAGCAGCCGCCACACCCCACATTCCCTGAAACACTCGCAGCAAACTGGAGGAGGGGTGAGACAGGATGAAGAGAGAGACTGAGGGGGAGAGAGAGGGGGAGAAAATGAAGATAGAAAGAGAAAGAAGAGAGGTATCCACGGCAACAGGCTCCTCTTGCAGACAAGAGTCAATGCTATGAGACGGTTACTGGGCAGCTCAACTATCTGTGAGGCGGCATCACTGCAAACACACAAATAAATGAAAGTCTTCACAAAACTTCTTTTGTCATGATTTTACGTCAGCGTGATCTTTGTTTTCTGTCCTGTGATTTTACTAGTGTGTGATGAAACAATGTTGGCCAGTGTATGTCCTATTGTAAGTACTATAAACTTTCATTTTATTATAAATATCTAATAAAAAGGACGCCTCCTGGGACCTCCTGTTGAAGGTTTTCTGGATGTGTACAACTGGAAGGAGACCCAGCTGCAGACCTGGATGCTGCAATAGGCCTAAGCTGCTGGGGGCATGACGCGAGTTTTCTTCTTCAATCACCTTTTTTCATATTGAAATATGGAAAGCACCTCCAACGAAAAGGACAAATGGAAGAAGTGGCCTTGTTAGATATTAATAATTAGGGGTCTGGGATGCGGGGCCTCCCCGCTACTGCAGATAAGGAGGTGGTCCGCTTGCCTCCACCCCAGAGAGAAGGGTTACATGTCCTGGGTCTAGGTGCGGCTTGCCCCTCTGGGGGCGGGGGTACCTGGACCTGGGATATAGAGTATGTTTGGGGAGTGCGACTGTCTGTGCAGTGTCTATTTGTGTCTGTCTACACATTGGGTGAGTGCCGAGTATTTGGTTGTGCATATGGGGTGGGAATGCACGTCTGTGTCCGCGTGCGCCTGTTCGTCTGTGTCTATATGTCAGGTTGGGTCTTAGACTCAACCTCTCTGGGTACATCTCAGGCCCTCCTAAGTACGGAGGCCTATCTCCCCTCACCACACTCCCTGCCGGTGGTTGATGCCCTCAGACGTTGGTGTGTTGGTGGTCCTTGTCGTCTGGGGCTGGGCGCTCATGTATGTACCGGCTCACTCCTGGTGGCTGATTGGTGGGGCCGGGCGCCTGTGGCCTAGCTGGGCTCCTTCCGGGGGGTGGGATGCCCTCAGGCCTCTGGGCCTGAAGCTCGGTCCTCTCTGGCACAGCTGGCTGCCGGCAGAGCCCGCGGGCACGCCACTGCAACCCCCTCTTGCCCCTGCTCCGTAGCTGCGGGGTGACCTCTCCTTTGGGGCTCTACTCAGCTCTTCCCAGGAGGGTGGCACGGTTCCCCCCCTTTGGTGGTCCTCCTTGGGTCCTTATACTGTGGGGCCTGGATCTCCTCCATACCTGCTTCATACCCTGGAGGACGGGGCTGTGGCTCCCCACACTCCCTAGCAGATCGTTACATGGAGAAACCTTTGGAATACAAGCATGCTGATCCACACAGGTGTTCACACGGGTGTTCACAGACGCGGACTACAGCTTTCTTGGCTGCTGCCTCAAAGCACATTGTGCGCTGTCTATCTTGCGTGCTGCACAATATCGTTTATTCTTTAGTATCTACTGTTATCTACTGCTAGCTAGTTTATTGTGATGGTGCTGTTTTTTTTATTATGTTGCTCTTTTTTTTGTTTGCTTTCTCTTCTGTTTTTTTTCTCCATACAGGTGACCCAGGTGTTTTGTTTGTGTTTTTTTTTCCCTTTCTTCCCCCCCTTCTTACCGTCTCTTCTCCCCTTTGGTTTTCTTTCTCTCCCTCTCTTTCTTTCATTCTTTCTCCCTGTCCTATCCCCCAGTCATGTCTGTCCCGTTTGTAGCAACTGAAAATAAAATAAATACATAATTATAATAAAGGTCAATCAAATGGACCAATATGGCAAGGCCATGATGATCCACTTGGTAAAATAAATCTGCCTGGCATCTTTCTTGGCCTTAAGACAACAATTCTGATGGCTAAAGATCCAAACGGGACACACACACAAAAAAAAAGATATTAATAATTAGATATTATTAATCTCTGGTTCTCACAGCGTATCCTTGTCCCGATTTCCTCCCCTCACCCTCTACAGGTCATGGCAAGATGGCGCCCCTCCCTGGTTCTACCTGAGGTTTCTTCCTGTTAAAAGGGAGCTTTTCCTTCCCACTGTCGCCCAAGAACTTGGTCCTTGGGAGTCATATGATTGTTGGGGTTTTCTCTGCTTTCTCTATATTATCGTAGGGTCTTTACCTTACAATGTAAAGCGATTTGAGGCAACCGCTGTTGTGATTTGGTGCTATACAAGTAAAATATAATTGAATTAAACCTTGAACACAATGGAGAGATGATATATCTCAACTGGTCTATGAATGCTTTGGGATCCCACAGCAGGTACTCGAAAGTGTTTCTAAGGAGGACACTACTCTGCTTATCCTGCTACCACCCAACTTCAGATATGTGGACAACAGTGAATGAATTGAATATGTCAAACCAGGTAACATTTTGAACATAACATGCTCTGGGCTTGAAAACAATTTGGTATTGCATGACCATGAGTTTACATCAACAGGGTCATTGATGTGTGAGTGAAGGCTGCTCTTTGAAAATGTAAATGTTTTAGTTTTATAGGTATTTTAACATTTCATACCTATATGTGAAACATTTACTATAGAAGGTAATTTCACCAGGGAGGTAGAGGTGGGTGGGAGACGGAAGGACGGACGGATGATAGTAAACTCTTATTAGTGTTATATTGCACAGCCGTGGTTTCTCTCTCGTCTTGTTTCTACTTGTGAATAATTCTGAAAACCTTAATACTGGTTCAAATGTTGCATATATGGGGCTACATCACATCAGACTGCCCATATTGACCCCCATCCACCATGGAAACCACCTCCTATGAATGGAAGAAGGTTGCCTTGTCTGATAAATGATGCATAATTTTACCTGATGTGTGAGGAAGTGTTGGCACGAGGAAGCACTATAGGAAGAAGGCTAAGCTAGCAATGTTCTGCTTGGAAACGTTGGATCCATGTGGGATTGATTTGCATTCTCCAAGGAAGAGTGAAAAGCTGGATCTCTGGTTCACTTGTAGGGACAAATTTAACAGAAGTCCTAAACCAAACCCATTCCCCCTCCTCGGTGCTTCACTGGGTGTCAGCTGATGTGTGACGTCGATCATGATTCGTCTACCAGCTTTAGCGCAAGCTATCTTGTGAGCAATCCCAAGTCACAGTGACACTGGCACTGTGCCTCGACTCCTCAAACATGCGTGTAAAAATAGAAATGGAGACAGAGTGTGGTGCCCTGTGCAACTGAGAATACGTTCATGCCCAGATTGGATCCAAGCCGCTGTGATTATCATTACATGGAGGTGAAAATCAAAACGAATCGCAGGCATCTGAGCCGGCTTTATTAGAACTCTGTAAATTATTTGTGGCATATGTGTATAGGTCCGTGTGTTTGTGGCAGAGGCCAGTATTAAATACGTAAACACATAAGAAAGTTACTGGTGTGATCTCCATTTGGAGCTCTCTTTAAGCCTGAGAAATAATCTTTATGGAGAACTTAATTTATATTTATTAAACTTGAATTATTGTCATAAGGATGGATGTAATGGCATCATAGTCAAATCTCCGTTCAATTTCACAATGCCTCTATACTTCAGTGGCCTGCAGAGCTCGCCAGTCAATCTTGAGAATAAATGCAGACATAATTCATTCAGTTATGTTTATATGCAGTAGCTTAGCCCTCAAACTGTGAACTCGCAGCTGCAGCCCTTCCTTATATACACTATACCACTCTCTTAGGCTATAAAGACGCACATTTACTATAAATTATGATAAAGCACATTGTAGCAGGGTGAGACATATGTCATATTTGCTTTGTATACTGGTTATGTGAACAGCTAGAGACTTTCACTTTAGAAATCTTCTCTCATTCACTAAAAAAGTTTGAATATGAAAAAAATCTGACTTTTGAATTGGACAAAAAATAGACTAACCGCGCAGCATGTAAGTGTAAGTAAAGGTTATTAGGATGCAGTTAGATCAGTTCATCATAAGCTGACTCCCCCTTGGTTAAATTAGCGATTGTATTTTAAATCTTAGTTAGATTTCATAGCAAAAACTACAGAATGTCTCTGATAAGGCAGGATATATGCACCGTTTTATACTTAGAAGCTCAAAGTGTGCTAACCAGCTCTCACATGATTATTTCTGTGTGCATCACTGATGAAACAAACCATTAAAACCATCAATCAATTATTTAGAAGTGTACCTTCTCAGTGGGAAACTTCCCACTGTGGGGTATCCCAGTGGGGATCAGACAGGAGAAGCAGCTGCAAGTCCTCACCAGGCCTGCCACACTAAACTCTGGACCTGGGCAAATTCATCATAACTGCCTTATCAGACCAGGCCTCCGTCGGCTTCTATCGACTGCACATTGAACCACACCTTCCAAAGAGAGACTGTACTCCATATAAGAAATCACGGACGCAAATAACCATCAAAACACAATCTGATGTGCTCTAATAAGCCCACACACCATTCTCGCTCCATCCTTACACACCCAGCCACGGAAGCTTCTGGATAATTCCTTAATTGATCATCTGCTGTTAATTGAGCACTCAGAAGAAAAAAAAGAAGCTCTTACGGTGAGGTGACAGGAGCAAGTTTTGCTCCAACCACGAGGCTGACCTTTACCTGATGTACTGCAGAGACTGTGCATATATGTGTGTGCATTTGTTCACGTCTATCTCTGAGAGGACCAGTACAAGTTGCAAACCATTGCACCAAGTACATTTGTGAGGTGCTTTGCTTGGTCTATTTAAAGTTTGCAACTTTTGGAATAACAACAAAAATGATTTCTGGAAAAGATGCAGGTTTCCTGCCAATTGCATAGAGATGACTAACTCCCAGGAAGTCAGTGTTCTTGGCTAACAAGTAGTTAAGTACATGATAATGTAAACGCATGACTTGAGTGGATTAGAAAAGAGACATATAACACATTAATTGTTGACCTTTTGAGGTGCTGATACTTGTCCTTGTACAGGACGAGGCAGTTCTCCGACTCCTTTTCTGTCTGATAGGCTACTCCACTGGTTGACAACCATTTTCTGGCAAATGCCCAGAAACAATGTTTTCATCATTAATTATTATTATAAGTATGAAAGTATCTGATCCACATTTTAGTTTAGTCAGCAAGAAAATCTCAGCAAATTCTATTATTTGTTGCCAGGTTACCCCACAGAATCAACGGCCTATTAGGCTACTCTTTAATACAAGTGCAGTCTAATCTCAAGTCTTTGGAAGAAAGGAAATAAGCATCAGTATCTCCCAAAATGTAAAACCTTTCCTTTGAAACCACTTTGTTCATAGATTTCACTGCACTTTCTGCATTATCTGTGCTTTCTTGCTGTGCCTGAACCTTCATACTCAGAACAGTGATCATAACAGGCACATACGATGTTGACCAGAACACAGCATCAGTCAGCTCAGCATCACTCTCTTCAAAACAATATTAGTAAACAGTGTAATATAGTATGAGTCAGTGACTAATGACTGGTTGTAATGCACATGACACAACGATCAGACTTCATTACATATAATTCCTGTAAATGTCTGTTAATCAGATACAGTAGAGCTCATTATATGTAAGTAGACACTCCCTCCACCGCGACACATTAACCTGGAGGTTATTCTGGATCATTGCTTTTTTCTTTTTGGTCACTACAGCACACGCTTTATTTTTATTTAAAGACAATTCATTCCTTGCTGCAGAACACAAAATGTGTCTCATCGGTGCAGTTATAGTATCAATATTGGTAATAACCCAGCCCCTGCAGGTTCGGAAGCTGTAATATAATAAACGCACACGCTATAATGCTTTTCCTCCCCGAGCGTTGATTGAAATCTCCTTCTATATTTAATCAACTCAATAAAGAGGCAAACCCAGAGAAAACAACAATAGACACAATACTCCACAATAGAAGCGGACTCATTCTATTTGCTGGTTTTTGTAAAAATCAGCAGTAGGCCAGTTAGTCAGTCAGGAAGCTGTTGAATGGAGCAGAACAATAGTCAGTAAAGAGGCCACACCTGGCCAGGACACCTGGTGAGCTGTGCTGCAGAAGCACAAACATGTCACCAATGGACAGTTTGTGTGTGTGTGTGTGTGTGTGTGTGTGTGTGTGTGTGTGTGTGTGTGTGTGTGTGTGTGTGTGTGTGTGTGTTGTTGCCAGCAGCAACAAGCTGATAACAGTGTTTCTTTCAGAAACAGCGAGATGTAATAATTAGGTCCTGGGTAACATTTTGCTGTAAAAAGTGACCAAAAACACCAAACGAGTTACGGAAGCACCTCTGAATTGATTTTCTGTGGGTTAACTGAACAGTCAGCTTGAGTTTGAGTTGAGGCAGTGGATATGATGGAAAAAGCAGGCCGTCACGGCTTATTGTTGACAGAGAAGATTTACAGACATGAACTTTCATGTTCCTCTAATCCACTTTCCATTGACACCCACTAACACCCTCTAGAAGCTGCTTTAGCCATAATCTTTGTCAATCTGATCGAGAACTTCAGTCATTTTGTATTTTTGTTATATAGAATAGCAAAATTAAGCCTACGAGTCTGAAAAAAGTCTGATTCTAACTTGTTTTGTATCCTGCTCTTTGCCTCTTTTTTCCTTACTGCACCCTAAGAACCAGGTGAGCCTGTTTATGTGGTGAAGACTTAATTTCTTACATATTGTCCCGTGTGTGCTGTCCATGGTGCTGAAATTTACACTTGAGTCTCTGTTGCACTGAGAAACTGAGGGCAACATACTGAAGCACTTCTGCCCTCTGTGAAATTGGGCACAACTTGTGGAAATATGAGGAGAAAGTATTGAGACTGTAGAACCACAAATAAACTTAATTTGTTTTAACCAATTGGATAACAGTTTACTCACCGCTGTACTTTATTTACACGAGTCTGTGCAGATACTGGATGAGTGTGCTTTCACCGTGAAGCTGAAAAGGATATGGCCACTCAGTGATTTTCTTGGCGTACTTCCTGACCACGTTGTCCTCGCCGAAGATGAAGAGCGACCTGTTGACGGTGAAGCAGTTCTCCCTGACCGGAATAGGGTTGTACAAGGCCATGGTGCGGGCACGCTGCGCTTTGGTCTGCTTGAAAGCTGGAGATATACCACCTGTAGACACGGCAGCGCCATCGCGGTTCCGGATGCGCTCTGACCCTCCATCCCCTGAACTCAACAAGCCCGGGACGTCGTCTCCGAAACGGGCCATTCTGTTAAAAGCAAACCACACGGGAGGTGGGATGAGAAAGGGGAGAAAATGCGGTTATACTCTCCTAGAAAGCAGGGCGCGGTACCGCGCTCGGCGTGACAGCGGCGGGGTGGCGAGATCCTGATCAGTTTTAGACCATCGTCAGGGTTTTTTGTAACAACACCGCGACCGGTGCTTTTAAAGTTAGAAAAGAAAAATCACAGAATCGCTCCAGTAAGCAGCCCGGACAAAACCCCGAGTCAATTTCCCCAAATAAGTCGCTTTGCGCAAAAACACACAAGTCCCAAAAAGTAATTCAACTCGTCTTCATTTAACAATCCGCCACACCGAGAAAACTGATTCATTTTGCTCCGTTTTACATCCAAGCACTAAAATCTGAAAGAAAAGCTGCAACAGGTCACGTCTTCAGCCATCCTCAGTCCCCTGCGCGAAAAGCAGAAGAGCAGGTTGATCCATGGATTTTTAAATAAACTAGCAACAGTCCACTGACTAATTCAGAGCACATCTCCCGTCTCCTCTTCTCTGCTGACCACCTACCAGCAGAGCGACCAAGAGCGTGCGTTAAGAGCACGAAGGGAAAAGAACTTTGACATTTTCCATGCCAACAAAATAAGCTGACTGTCTCTGAGACGGGAAAGAAAAACCCGCCTCGTCTGCAGCAGGGTAGTAGGTAAAGGAAGCGTCTCCTCTTTCCCCCGCAGTGTGAGAGCAGGAGGAGTGAACTGTGTCTCCTAATGCGACAGGATCAACACTAATAACCTCTGTCCAACCTATGCAGCTCGCGAGGTGTGAATATAGTTAACAAATCGGGTGCTGACAGGAAAGAAAGACAGATAAAACACGAGTCACGGGTGGAATAAATAATGTCAGCATATAATGGAAACAGTTATTCGCCTCAATCTCCAAGAGATTATGTCTAACCACACATCAAGCATTAGGTAAACGACTTATTCCAAAGGTAAATATTTGAAATAGCCATAAGTCATAACACACACGGATTAATGGTTTCAGTAAAAATGTGCGCAACAGCCTTTTAAAAACCCCAATGTTCACCGGATCACTTATACAGGTCGGCTGGTCAGCTTCTATCTGAACAGAGGCCACGCTGTCATATTTGTTTTGACTTTTGTTGTTCACCCTGCTCGGTTCACACCTCAGGGAGAGCAACCCGGATGCTGCTCACGCATCAGATCTGACGAGGAGTAAACACCTGTTGTTAAATACACTCAGGAGGACAGCAGCGAGCTTCTTCGGCTAATTACGGGGTTCAAAACCCACTATTGCGAGTCACGTAGTGAGGGCGAGTCACGCTGCTGTGTGAGGATGATGACACGTTTTCAGAATGAAGGAATAAAATCTTTATATAGTCGCACGAAACCTTAATGTGGAACAAGCAATAATGAGAGTCAGCTTATAAAGTTAATCCTTGTTAAAAACAAACAAACAGATAAATAAATAATGAGCAACTGCACTGGATGACATTTCCATCATCATAAAAAAGCCGGACACTTCTACTTTGCAAATCCCGCATGTATCAGTCTCACACACATCAGCGGGCTTTAAATAGGCTGCTCATTATCACACTAAATGTTAATTAATTTACAGCTGAAAATAGCCCCGAACCACTTAGACTACACTATGCACTGGATTTAGGAAATTACTGAAAAATGTATATTTGTTAACTGCTTTTTACAGCTTTAAAATAGGCACAGACAGGCAAGAATGTCAAAGTACCAAGAAGAGGATTGACATATTAGTGATTTGTAACCATAGGGACAAATGTCCAAATAAACACAGCCTCGTCTTTGACGGGTTGGTAATGAGACTCTAAACAGTCCCTGCCCAAAAATATATGAACTCATATGTATAACTTCAGCCTTAAAAGGTTTTATCTAATGGCACAATTGAGGGAGTTAATGCAAAAATAAAATCCACCGGCTTTCATCAGATAATTTTTCTAACTGACAGAGAGAGAGAGAGTAAACGGATGATGATGGAAACAGAAGACAAAGAAAAGAGGAACCACAGGGGAGAGTTAACCACGACACCGGCACTGATGGGGCTTTTGTAATGGTGCTATGACGAAGGCAGTGATCAATGGTGTGTGGCTTCCAAGTCATTAGTGCTCCAACACATTATAGGCGTTAAAAATAGAACGCACAAGAGGCAAAAATATCTGACATTTAAGCTGAAGAGACGCCTCGGATTTCCCCGTAACAGTCCGTCGGAGTGATGAGCCAAAACTATTCGGGGAGGAAAAAGAAATTAAAAAACAGCTACGCTCCATTTTTTTATTTCTCTCTAACAACTAATTGTCTGATAAAAATGCTACTTCTGCCACTTCCTCTGTGCACCGCTAAGCGAGTGATACCATTACATTGTTTCTGCCGGAGTGTGCAGCAGCAGCAGTCACAGATTTCTTAGCTGAGAGGTGAGGGGTGAATTATGGTAATTAGGTGTTAGCGGCAGGGATGATTAGAGGGAAGGGTGACGGCTCCTTCCTGGAAAAGACAGCAAGCAAAAGGTTACAGTTTCTTTGTTTAACATGTTGCTTTCAGTTCAGTTTCTCTCTAATGAAAAAAACTTTTAGCTGTAAACTTACTTTGTTGACTCAAGTCAGATGAAACGGTCCCTTTAGCTCTGATGAGGCATGATGCAAAACTACAAGAACTACAGCGAGGTCTGGGTGGGGTTCATTTTCTGTTTTGTGGTCGGTGGTGCTGACCTAGGAACAGTAAATCTTCTTCTCTGGACAAAAGACGAACGAGGGTCTTGATTGATTTCATTGATTTTGAGCTGCTGGAGAGCATTCTGACTGGATTTCGAAAAATCCATCTGGCTGGTGTTTATCTTTTCTAATCAGCTATCAAGTTGGCAGTTGGGGTTGCTGTAAATCAAAAGCTACTTTTGGTGGTTCGATGCCCGGATGCTCCAGTCCCCATGCCAAAGTATCCTTAGGCAAGATACTGAACCCCAAGTAATCTCTGATGCATCCCCTGGTGTGTGAATGTTAAGTAGAAAGCACTCAGGGTATGAATGGGTGTGATGAGTGAATGTGGTACAAAGCGCTTTGAGTGCTCAAGTAAAGTAGGAAGCACTATATAAGAACCAGTCCACTTTCCATTTGCAGTCATGAATGTACATTTTATGTAATAAAGGCTGTTTTAATGGTTCTTCGAGTACACAGTTGTCAATTTACATAAATTCACTGTTGGATCATCCAAGTTTTTCCAGACTGTGGGTAAACAGTCCTAGGAGGGATTTTCTGATCATTATTATTTTGATATTGGAGAAGTTAAAAGAGAAATAAACATCATATTGGAGGACGTGGTAATTACATCTATCAGTAAAAGGTTTAGGAATAAAAAATAAAATGTTGATAATAAAATATCATCACTTCTAAATATTATTTGAAATGCAGCTTAATATAAAGTGTGTGGGCAAAGCCCTGATCAGATGCGCCAGCTCAAAACGAACCCGGTGTCCATGTGTCCAAGCGTACAAAGATTTTCAAATGTTTTCATGATTTTCATTAAATTTCTTTTGCAGCTACGAATGAGTCTCATAAAAGCTACTTTTGGCCGCTCCCTTATTCACAAGGCGTCGCCACAGCAGGCAGCGCCGCATGTTTGACTTGGCAGATTTTTTACGCCGGACGCCCTTCCTGATGCAACCCCAAAGGGATTTGTGTCTCCTCCCGGGATCAAAGCGGGGCTGTTTCACTCATTGGGCAAATGTGTAAACCACTACACAGTCTTAGGGTCGATTTTGGCTTCCCAAATAATTACATAAATCCGTTAATGATCTTTCTTACAGGGATGCCAGAGGCTCATTTAGAAGTTTATGGGAGACCTTAACTAATAATCTGTAAAAGCCAAATTTCCTGCTTCCTGTATTAACAAAAGCAGATTCAAACCTGCCCCCCTACGCTTTACCATGATAACAGTATTACTGAAAGGAAATATTCTAGACAACAGGCACCTACTTTGGCATTTTAGACGTGTTGTTAATGTTGGAAAGTCTATAGGAGTGTAGCTTGCAGAAAATCTACATCAGGAACATGGACATGGCAGCAGGTTGACAGTCTCTGCTCCCGTAATGGGACTTGGTGCCACAGAATGAGAGATTTTGGTTCAAAAATAGAAGTGTGAACGGAGATACCTGGCAGGCATCTATCTGAAACCTGAACATTATTGTTTCTCTTCTCCTATCAGTTTTGAAACTTACTCACCGAGCACACGTATGAACAAACGTGTGCATGCACGTATGTTCATTTGACACTTTTAGTCCGTCATTGCTCAGCAACGTATTCCCACAAAGCTCCCATGTGTTGAATTCAGGTTGCTTAACCCACTTTCTGTCATGAACATGAACTAATTTCATGATACTGTGCTCCAGTTAAGCCAGACAGTATCCATCTGTACAAATGCAGAAATAAACTGAATCTAAAAAAGGAAAAATTCCCCAAGGATTAACTTCCTACCTTACAACTTTTCCTCAACAAACAATGACAAAGATTGTGGTTTTGATAGACTGATTTTTTAAAAACTCAGTCCCACGGTGACTTGGAGCAGAGAAGTAAGAAGATGACACATTCATGAGGCAGTACTGTCTGTGCTCTGCAAAAATATCTGGGAAGGCTGGGACAGCTTCAGTGTCATGGTGCCACCTCAGCAAGGACATCAAGCTCACACGTGCTCTTCAAAACAGAATTATGAGACAGAAATGAGACAGAAATGAATACAGCATAACGTGTAACAAGAAAAAGGTCTCCAGTGCAGCACAAAGAAGACTTTGGGGCATAAAATGTTCCAGATTCTCAACTCAAAGTTAAAACTTTAACACTAAATAGAACATAGTAGCCACTTTATTAGATACATCTGTTCAGCTGGTCATTAACACAAATGTCCAATCAGCCAATCACATGGCAGCAACTCAGTGCATTTAGACATCTGGACACGTTTCAGAAGATCAAACTGAATGAGAAGAAGATCTCACTGAGGAAGAAAGGTGAAAAAGAAAAGTGACCTTGAATGTGGCACAGTTGTTGTTGGTTGGGCGAAATATTCAAAACCATCTCCAGGGTTTACAGATCTGAAAGTAAAGATCCAGTTCTCTGGGCGCCTTGTTGATGTTGGAGGTCAGAGGAGAATGGACAGACCGCTCTGAGGAAGGCAACAGTAACCACTCCAAGATATGCAGAAGAGCATCTCTGCACGCACATCAAGCCTTAAAGCAGAAGGGCTACAGCAGCAGAAGGACACACCCAGTCAGACTCTGATGAGTCTCGATTTCTGCTGCAACATCCAGATGGTAGGGTCAGAATTTATCGCAGACAACATGACAGCATGGCTGGACCACCAACAGTCAGCTACGTTCACTCGAGCACGTCTACAGAACATCATCGAGGACTCTTCTCATGCTGGCCACCATCTTTTCAATCTGCTGCCGTCTGGAAGGTGCTACAGATCAATAAGGGCTCATCCCTGCACACTACAGAAAGCTTCCATCCAAACGCCATTAAAACAATTAACTATATCTCATAATTGTATCTCTATTCTACTCCAATGCTGTGAGCAATGCTTTCTTAGCATACTTTGAGCCTCTTAGTACCAACCGAGCGTAATTAAAAAGGCACGGCCTATCTGTGTGTTGACGCTGAGCATTTATGACCGCAGCATATCGATCTTTGATGACACACCACATCACAAAGCTCAGATCATCTAAAACTGGTTTCTTGAATAGTTACCAGATTTCAATCCATTAGAACACCCCCGTGGGATGTTGTGGAACAAGAGATTTGCATCACGGACGTGCAGCTCACAAATCTGAATCGTCAATATGGACCAAAATCCCCGAGGAATGTCTCCAGCACCTTGTTGAAGAATTAAAACTCTGCACCAACACGGTGTAAATAAAAAGTTGCTGCTGAATGCAGGATAGTAGAGTACAATCATAGAGAAAACATGTTTAAATAGAGGTTTACTTAACAAAGCTTTGAGATGCTCCATAGAATAAAAAAATCCATAAAGACATTTTAAAACAAAAAAACAAACAAACATATAAACAACAACAGATCAGAAAAGAAATAAACAGGCTAAGGTGGGCTAATCGATTCATAAAAGCCTTGCAACAGAAGAATGTTTTAAAATACATTTAATAGAAAGTCAATAAGAGTCTAATGTGAAAGGCCTGGTCCCATTTGTTTACTAGGAGTCAGCAGAGGTGCATCATTTGTAAATTAGACTCCTATAAATGAGTTGTATGATCTAGGTTATTATTTAGGTGTCTATTTTTTCATCTTTAGTTACACTTTATTGCAAAACACAGCGGAGTATGTGAACTCTACTGAGGAAAAAAGAAACGAAGAATTAATCACTGCTTAAATGAGAAGTATTTTAATTGGAGCGGTGTAAGTGCTGGAAGCTAATGCAGTAGATAACACACATTATTTACTGTGTGTGTGTGTGTGTGTGTGTGTGTGTGTGTGTGTGTGTGTGTGTGTGTGTGTGTGTGTGTGTGTGACAGAGAGAGACAGAAACGTAATATAAGGAATCTGAGTGTGAGTCAGAGTTGTCAACACAGTTTCATCAGTGTGGAGAGCGCAGCTGATGACAGCCAGGGGAGGAGCTTTAATTGTGCAGGTATTACAGAGCAGACCAAAACACACCCAGGCAATCCCATCATAACACGTCACCAGAGTTTCATAATTGTTTTTCTTGTCTCCTCCATTACGCCACTCCATTATCACACTGCTGGAAGTAGACACTTCCCTTTATAAACCTCAGAACCTTCAGTCCACAGCATACAGCCAAGTATTTTCAACGGCTATGATTGAACATAACAGCCTTGGGTCTTTGAAGAGATAAAGTTTGCTCGGGAGGTTTCGCCGCTCTAGGCGAACCCCTGCATGATGATGTCACATGCAGCATCATACATCCTGGGATGCAAACAAAAGTGGCCTTATTCATATCGGCTGGGCCAAATTTGAGAAACGTTTAGATACCACAATAGCACAGCTGTTCTTCCTGCAGTCACACATTAAGGCATCAGCGCCATGACACCTCACACGTCATCAGCTCGTTTCAGTGCTTTAAATCTTTATAGTAGTCCTGCTGTTTGTTACAGAGCATGAAAATGTCACGGGGGCATGCCAGCAACACACACACACACACACACACACACACACACACACACACACACACACACACACACACACACACACACACACACACACACACACACACACTACAAAAGATGTATCGCTGTAGCTGCTTGCAATTTGCTTGAAAATGAAATTTGCAAACTGCCTAACATTATGTGAACTTTTAAATGGATCTGTTCCAGCTTTTGCTGTAATTAATAATTCAAACTATACACAGAAATACCTTCTGCTGAGCCTTTTTGGGCTATGCAAGCCTGCAGTCATGTCACTGGGCTTAAGGTAGTCCTGCAAAAACTAAGCACACCCTATGATTCTTGTAGAATGACTTTTGAAGGATCAACGAAGTAATTATTTACGATACGACTTTATCGCTTAGATTGTTGTGGAGGAATTTTAGCTATTAGTTTATATATTTAACGTCCTGCCACCGGCTTAGAGGGAGTGTAGATCTAGACTTATGACCGTTCACCTGTTCCCCAACTTTGCCCAAGCGTTATCTGTTGCACAAATGTCTGCAGATTCTAAAATACGTTTGTATTCAGAGGAGTTTATGGTCAACTCAGTGCATTTAAGTGTCCCAGTCCTGTGAGTCCTGTCATCACCCCTCCACCACGTGCTTGACAGGTGGTATGAAGTGTTTGGTTGCTGCACATTATGGCCAAACCTCTTTTGTGGTGTTTTTCAAGAACAAATTTGCAAAGCTAAGCCATGCTGTCATGTTCTTTATAGAGAGAAGACGTTTTCAACTTCTTAAGTCTTTTTCTAATCGTACTGTCGTGAATTTTAACATTTATCATGTTCATTGAGGGCTGAGTCTGACATGGAGCTCTTTTTTATTTCGTTGAGTATTGAACAGTCTGACCTTGGGGAGAGATGCTGGGACCTGAATGCTCCAGACCAGCAAACTGCAAAATCCTCAGCTTTTATAGAGGTGCTCACACCTGAAGGTGCTGCAGGAACTCAAACTTATTTTAACAGTTGGGTGCACAGAACATGGAGAAGGAGCTGCGCCAAAAAAAAAGCAAACAATCTGTTGCTGTTTGATCAAACAACGGTCGTTTTCTGCATTGTGGTCACAGAATAATGGATTGCATTTATATAGCGCTTTTCTAGGCCACTATTCATTCACTCTCACATTCACACACTGGTGCAGGCACAGCTGCCCTGGGACAGAAGCGAGGCTGCCATATCGCGCCATCGGCCCCTCTGGCCAACACCAGTAGGCGGTAGGGTAAAGTGCCTTGCCCAAGGACACGACGACCAGGTCAGAGAGAGCTGGGGGGATTGAACCGGCAACCTTCCAGTTACAGATGAGCTTCCCAACTCTCTGAACCACGGTCGCCCAAGTAAAACTTGGGCGCCTGAAGTAAAACTTGGACGCCTCCACACAGTGGACAGCAGCCTCCTTGTAAAAATACCATATATATTCAACATTAGCTGAGTGAGGCAGCACAACATCACATTTAATTTCAAATTAATGACCACAGAGCCATGAATCCCTCTTTACTCTTTGTTTGGCGCTCTAACACGGTCAGATATTGTCTTCATTTATTTGGAGCTACTGCTCTCTCCCTCTCAGCGTATGTCTCCAAAGAATACCGGCTGATTAAAATTTTCCCCTTTTCCCCACCACAGCCTCCTCTTGTACTGGTGTAAACTTGTTTCTGCACTTTAGAGTAAGAAAACAAACAGAACCAATAATTATAAACCTTTCCCTTCTTCTAATCACACGAGCCCAAGTAAAACTCGAACAAACTGG
The DNA here is from genome assembly GCF_964374335.1 of Astatotilapia calliptera. Classification (NCBI taxonomy): domain Eukaryota; kingdom Metazoa; phylum Chordata; class Actinopteri; order Cichliformes; family Cichlidae; genus Astatotilapia; species Astatotilapia calliptera. The sequence continues at coordinate 2,081,310 of NC_137443.1, read as the reverse complement.
GGGTGCACGCAAGATTTAAGTCAATTAGATGCAACATATTCTGATTAAACTAACGCAAAAAATAGTGAAGTGAGGGCGTCTGCAGCATCAGCAATGCAAGCAGCGAGTGGATGCGTTTCATCTGTGCTGTGGAAGAGACAAGCATGGACCAGCTTTTAGTCTCAGGTGAGCCGAGTTACACGATGAATCTCCCCTCCAAGAGGATCAACGTTGATACAGTAGAAAACCTACAAAGTACTTTACATTATGTACACAGCAGTGTGTTTGCCTGTGGCAATAAATGATATTAAATATGCGAAAACATTGAGAAAGCTGAGGTTTATTGTGTTATCACCAGCTGATTAAACTGTTTCTCTGTGTCATCGTTGCAACATGCAGTCCCGGACACGATGGACCATCACGTATACGAGACCATAACAAAATGATAACACACAGTTTTGGAATTAACTGCAGAAAACACAAAACAAGCTAATTGATATAAATATGACTGTACTGCCAAGTATGATTTCTGAGAGTTTTCAGTTTCACATGCAGCACAGCAGCTGTGTGGGGTTAATGATATTATATTTCTGAGTACAAGACTTTAATGCTAAAAGTGTCAAAAGTGTTCTCGTTCAGCAGCTTCAATATCAAACACTCAAATCTCCAAAAACCACACGTGAAGTTTCCCAAGAATAACAGCTGTGCTGGGTCAGCGTGTTATCGCCCAGAGCCCAAAAGCTCGGGTCAAACACAGACGGACCAACAGGCGACAAAGCCCAACCTATTGATGTGTTGAGATGAAGGGACCAGGGGACTGGACTATATTTAGCTTCATTGAGATGGTAATGGCTGAAACATGAGAGGACCTGTGTGTGTAGCTGGCTGTGTGTTAAGCATGAGCAGTAGAGGAACCATCATTTGAACGTCTGGGCTTCACATTGGGAAGAGTTTGTTTTTAATGATGGAAACAGGAATAATTAAAAGTGGGTTCGGAAGATCAGTAGTCATCCATCTGTAACAACACACAATGGAAACAGCAGCACTGCTGCTTTCTTTCCGGGCCTCGTTCAGCGCCCAGAGGAAAGATGATGAAACACATTTACCCCGTGGCACATTCTTCTTTCTTTCTCTCTTACCCACCTCTATCTCTGCAGCTGTCTTAACCTCTCTCCCCCTCTTTCTCCAGCCAAGATTTCTGCCTTCCACTGTTGTATTCCTCCACTTGTTTCCTAGCAACTGAACTGACATGCCCCCTATTCTCAGCCCAGCAAATCTGTTGTTGCAACCCTAGATTTTATGGAACAGCCCACATAAATCATCATTCCCCACAGGGAGCAGAGTTATGTTCGATGCGTCGACTGCCTAGGCGTGCTGTTAACCTGGTTTCCACATGTACTGCGAGTTTCGAGTGGTAGAAGCAACAGTTGGGAAGCATGTTTTAGGTGTTTTTAGACACTAGTTGAAAGCTGCTGTTTCCAGTAGATGTCAGCTGTCACATGCACTGAATCTCTTATGGTGATTGATTCATTCAGAAAAGCTTTATGCACATTTTAAAAACCAAAGAAAGTTCAAATAAAAGCCCCGCAATGCAGTGTTTGACACCAGCGCTGCCTGAATCATAAATGTAACATTCACATCATACAATATACATTTTTGAAGCCCGTGTGGGATTAATCCTTACACATGTCAACACATTTTATAGCAAATTTGAATACAACTATGAGTAGTCTTTAGCATTTCCACTAATATGAAGCAATGTCGTACAATGTTTGCTGTGATGACAAGGAAAAGGTGTAAAACTGTACAATCTACACGAATAATGTATTTTTGGAGGGCATCATTATGCTGCAAACTGGAGAACAAATTGTCCAAGGAAAACTCAAAGTCACTGTAGGTTCATCAAACTGTTTCCATCCATAAGTGAAGCCCTCAAATGAAATGCAGGTGACATTTTAGGCTCATGTCTAACATATCTAATAAAAGACAATGTTAAAATCCCCATGCATATGTGTCCTAATATTACCAAGCTGCTCCATGAATACTAAAAGCTGTTGCATGTTGCGTAACTTTTCCTTTGGATAAAGTCAAAAGCTCTGCTGGAAAACAAGATAGCTGGGCAGCAACCGCCATCTAGTGGCAAACACGGGAACTACATTATTTAATAGAACGTAATGTTTTAAGACTCAACCTTTAAAAGAAACAGCTAGAAAATTCAGATTTTTTGGAACTGAGATGTTCATTAACTCTTGTAACAAACTCCACAATTTTTTTCTATATCATGTTGTGAATGATATATTTTTATTATACATTAATTATGGCAAGTATTGATTATGTTGATGAGATAGAGGTTTCAGAAACTCATGTATCAAATATGATACAATATGACATAAAGGGCATTATAGGGTTAAACTGAATTTCAGTCTGTTTGGATCATTTTAAAAAAGGGATGGGGGGAGGGGGGGTTTGCACCACAGTAAAAATGGACAGAAAGTCAGCAGGACAGGGTGACATTTAGGAATAAATGTGCTGCACGGCTGTGTGGATAATCTGGTCATTATCTTTAACCAAATTTAAGGAGGTTTACTTTGCTGACGAGGCTTTTAGAGTTTAAGATTTCTATTTAAATCATCCCCGGTGCCTTGTCCAATATCCAATAAACCAAAAAATGACCTTATATAATTCCTTGTGAAAGCAGAACTTTCCCCCACATCCCCATTTTTCTGTTATTTGAATGGAGTTGCAGCCAATAGTTGGCAAGAGGGCTTTTTTAATCCAATAATATGCAATGAAAATTGGACAAAGTCTTGTCCTACCCTCCCAAGGGACATTAAAGAAAGAAATAAAGAAAACACGTTATGATCGGCAATGTCTAAAGAGTTTATGTAATCTAAAATAAACTGATCGATTTAATTAATATTTTATTGTATTTAGTCATTATTAATTTACATGTAATTAACTAAACTATCTAAACCTGCTGTTGGTTATAGAAATGTAAATGCGATTTACTTTAATCATGTACCGTTAGCAATATGAGCCTTTTCTCTGAAAGACAAATTAACCAAATGGATACAGAAGCCATGTTTCTTTAGAGGAATCGCAGAACAAGAACTATAAAATGTCATTTATTCAGAACACATTAGTCTGTTTGTTTTACACAACAAGGCTTTAGAGATATTTGTTGGTGTAAATAAATAAAAACCCTAAATAAAAAAAAAATCCTGCTGGAATTTAGTGAAAAAGAAGCAGGTGCTGAACAAATAAAGAAAATCTATAAATAAAAAAATTTGCAGTGACTGTTCAGCGCTGCGACCATTTACCTTTTAAATTAAACCGTGTGCTTATCCATATATCCACCAAACATAAAATTACAGTGAATGAAAAGAGTGTTTATTATCAAAGCGGCAGCTCCACAGATCAATACTGTCAACAGGCAGCTGTAAATTTACCACAGAGGTGCGCAAGAGCAGGCTGGTTATCAGCAGATGGCCTGTAGGCTGGTGGAAGGTGGTGCACCACTGAGGCCTAAGTATAGGTTTTTATGCAATGTGCATGAGTGATGGAGGGAAAGGAAAGGAAAAGCTGCAGTGAAAATTAGGCCATGTGATAACTGTGTTTGAATCACTCTGATTAGACAAACTGGGGGGAGCAGCTGCAGATCTCGTAGTCTTGATTTTTTACTCCACATGAAAGTACATCCCCACATCATTACCTAATCCCTTCTTAAGTGGCAGCTGCTCTGGTCTGGAAAACATACTGTGCAGACAAGCTTGACTGAGGCTGCAGTGAATCACAAAGACCGTGGATCATGAAGGCTCTCTGGTGGGATGCACGACGCTAATTTAACACACAGGATAAATTGAAACTTTGGCTTGAGATGAAAAATACGGAACGATGATTCATCAGTTCTGTGTGTTTGTAGACTCCATCACTGCTCGTCTTCATCAGTGGTTAACTATGCGGAGGGGTTTCAAGGTGTCATATTAAACCTGACAAGAGCTCCAAATGTGTGATCTCTCAGCTTCTTGTTTGCATTTTATCTACATGTGAAAAATCTATTTTAATTATCGCTCCTCTCTTGTGAATGCCTTCAGAATGATTCAGAAACCCCTTTAATGACAAATGTTCACTTCACAGGCAGCACACGATCCATTTGTCTCATGAATGCATGCATGAGTCTGACTGTACAGTCTCCAGTTCTCTAGAGCTCCAGTAGGGGTCACAGTCATGACGCTGAAATCACAGTTTGCACCTCAGGTGGATATTGATGATGATTCAGTTTGCTTACCCAGCATCCTTCACCCCATTTGTTAGAACTAGTCCCTCCTGGAGCAACATAAGTCATGCTGCTGCAACAACTGAGCACTCTCTAGTTTTGTGAGGAACTGGATGTGATAAATATCTCTCATATACACACACACAGGTTTGGCCTGATTCTGCTGTATACTTGCCTCAAACAAAAGCTAATGCGTGAATATTGATGCTGACCACATACTAGCCAGCCCGACACTGAATTGTAATCTCAAAACATGGGCCGAAAAAGCCATTTACAGCCAAGGCTCCTACTAAGTCTATTTGGTTTGAAAGCACCAGCGGCTGAAAGAAATCCCACAGCACTACAAAGGCGTTATTTGCTCCAATAAGCTAACAGCACTGAACTCAGAGCACATCACAATCATCTTTGATATTTAAATCTAAAGCGTTGAATGAATAGCAGGGAGTGAATTCGAGGTCTGTGACAGGGCTCACATTCATCCCCCCTCAGGGTCACTTTAATGTTCAAAGACACGTGTGACAGCTGCAGTGTCAAACACACTGGCGTTCCAATGGCGACGACACATTTTTAGTCCTCCATTTGCAAAGACTCAGAAGTAATTGGACAATTGACTGACAAGCAATTTAATAGCCGGACGAGGCTCCCTTGTTACTTCATGACAAATGACAAAAAGAGCTGGAGCTGATTCCAGGCATCTCAGTGCAAGTGAGGAAGACCAACACTAGGCTGAAAAATAAATCCATCAGAGGCACAGCAAAAAGTTTACAAGGGTTAATGCAGCGGTCAAAAGGTCTGAAAGAGCACATAAGACAACTAAAGTGGATGATCACAGAATTCTTTCCTTAACCTTTTAAAACCTGGACCATAAAATAACTGCAAGAAATCTTAAATTTTGTGATACTGGAGTGTTTGTTGAACCTTTAGACAATATATATCAAATTTTAATCTGCATAGGATTTTAATTTGCATCACATTTGTTACATAAGCAATATTTTTGCATTTTAGTCATTAAAAACGTGTCATGCAATTTATATCATTGAGGGTAAAGCAAAGTCACAAAAACACATCAAATACGATACACTGGGCTTTAAAGGGTTAATCAAGAAAAAACCCTTGAAAGTATCCAATCAAGTCAAGAAAATGTTCGAGGAGGTCAGTGTGCCGCTGTCAAGCGCTAACCTCGAGAGACGCCTTCATGAACGGACAGACAGAGGGTTTACGACAAGGTGCCACTTTGACAGAAAACGTCTAAAAGCAGATGAAACAAAGATGAATTTGTATCAGAATGATGAGAAGGAGAGGAAACTATGGAGACCTTGATGGAGGTAATGTTATGGCATGGAAATGTACGGCAGCCAGTGGAACGGGGCCACTGGTATTTACTGATGATTCAGCCAAATGCTGCAAAACTGATCAGACAGCGTTTCATTCTGCAAATAGATAATGAACCAAAGGATACTGCAGGAGTTTCTCGAGGCAAATGAGTGGGATTTTCTTCAACTGTCATGCCAGTCGTCTGATTTTAACCCAGAAGAGCAGCGTTTCAGTCACTGAGGACAAAAAGAAACTTAGTCTTTGATGTCCATAACTTCTAGACATCATACAGTCATTGGCTGCCAACTATTTAAAAAAATCCTTATATTTAATTTTATGGTAGCCTCTGACAATGTGTTAAACCCCTTAAATTAAAGAGAAACGTCTACACTTAAATTCCACATTGACTGACTGATTCAAAATCTACTGTAGAGGGACAAAAACGTAAAAAAAAATTTGCCTTTGTCCAAAAAGTTATGGATCTAATTGTAGACATAGATAAAATAGAGAAACATGAAGCATCATTATACCTTATTACAACAATAAAAACTTTGGAAAACACAAGTTAAAATCTATATTTTGCTGTTTTCTAAACGTGGAGTTCATGCAGTTGTGTCTGGAATAAATTATTTAATACGATTTTTTTGCAACCTGACAGTCAACAGGGACGCTCACTCCAACCAAACTTAATTACATGAGCGTGTTTTATTTGTCTCTGTGCAAGTTCATACCCGTTGATAGGTTGATGGAACTGGTTGACAGGTTGCATTGCTTCCTGCACTAAAGGGTTTCAATATCACAGAGCAGTAATACAAGCCCACCAGCCGCTATGAAAAATAAATTCATTCTGGAAATAGGTTTTTAAACAAGACGAAGAGACAGTAAATCCACTTAAAATGATAATCTCACATCATTTCATGTAAAGATATTAACAATTCATGGGAGGCACTTTATTTTGACAGAAGCTGATAGCAGTTTATTCTGGATCAATACATCATGCATTCCTTCAATCAATGCTCAGACACTTCTGAGTAACTCGGGGTTTAGCTTCATGCTCCTCTGGCAGATTTCTGTTTTATTTTCTGGAAAAGCAGTCGTGACAGATAGAGTGCACTAACCAGTAAAAGTGTGAACTGACAGTAAAACTCCAGCAGCAAAAAGCCTTAAACATCAATTTAAGATATTGCTTCTGGTAAGTTAGTTATCTGCACGCTGTAGATCATTAATTATTAAACAAATAATAAATGTTGAATTTTGAAGGTGCTGGCAAGCCATCTGTATTTGGACCCCATCATGAAGTTGTTCACTGTGCTGAATCTGAATCAACAGCACGTGGGCAAGCATGCTGATGTCACGTGGCATTGGACAGGAGTACCGGTGGCCATATTTCAAAGTTCCCTCAGGACGTTTAGCTGCAGCAAAGCAGGGCATCAAACATCTATTGCAGCAACCGCAGCACTGAAAAAAAATGGGAGCACAGAGTGCAGGCAGATTTCTGTGGCAACACCTTCATTTTGGTATTTAATCACAAAACAGGAATATTGTTTTGTTTATGCCCTTCTTTGACTTTTACCCAAACTGAAATATTTGCTAAATATAGACCCGATCAAAAGTTCAAGACCACTTAAAAATGGCAAAAAAAAAAAAAAAAAATCATATTTTGGTTGGATCTTGACAAGGTTCCAAGTAGAGCTTCAACATTAAGCAAGAAGAAATGGGAGTGAGACAAAGCATTTGTTTGAACATCCTATACTGAAACAGGCTGTTTTATAGCCTATCAAACGTTTAGGACCACATGCCTTGAAAAGCAATGTGCAGAAATCTGTGCAAAAATGTGGATTTATTGTCATTTTCTGTCAGGTGGTCTGACGCGCTGATGGCAAAACACCTTTCCTTTTTGAACGTGGTCGGCTGCATAAGCAGTCTCTCGCAGCACGCCGTCTCTGCTGAGGCGGGCGCAGTAAGACGGTCATTTGGAATTTCTTAAATGATCCTGAGGGTTATGGAACAAAAAAAGTAAATCGGAAGATCCCCCAAAATTTCCCCAGCACTGAGCTGGTGGATCCAATACGCTGTCAGTCGAGACACTGGACGATCCTCGACCCAAATTAAAGCCGTTACTGGTGCCGACTGCAGCCCCATAACCATCAGACGGCATCTGAGACTGAAGGGCTTCAAAAACAAAACTCGTCCTCAAAGGCCTCGTCTCTCTGAATGCCACAGAACCGAGCGTCTGGACTTTGAGCGCCAAACATGGGACATTGAAAGGTGGAAGGTTTTATTCTCTGATGAGAAAAAAATGTAACGTTGATGGTCCTGATGGTTTCCAACGTTACTGGGATGACAGGTGGAGGGGGCGCCATAATGGTCTGGAGTGCTTTTTCCTTCAGTGGAACAATGGAGCTTCAGGAGGTGCAGGGGTGTCAAACGGCTGCTGGCTATGTCCAGATGTTGCAGAGAGCATCCCTCCTGACTGAGGGCCCTCATCTGTGGGGTAACGATGCCCGCAGGACAAGGGACTTCTTCCAGGATAATAACATCACTCTGTCGGACCATCCTGTGTGTTCCCCTGATCTAAATCCAACTGAGAACCTTTGAGGATGGATGGCAAGGGAAGTTTACAAAAAACAGTTCCAGACAGTAGATGCCCTTCGTGCGACTGTCTTCACCACTCGGAGAAATGTTCCCACTCACCTCGTGGAAGCTCTTGCATCAAGCACACTGCAACAAATTGTTGAAGTGATCAACAATAACGGTAATTACTGATTTCATGTTTGGAACTTTGTTTTTTGTTTTGGGGGGTTATTGGGATTTTTGGAGGTGTGGTCGTAAACTTCTGATCAGCTGTAAAACAGCCTGTTTCAGTTTAAGCGTTGTTTTCAATCATTTGCACGCTCACAAACTGCTTTGTATCACTCCCATTCCTTCTTGTTGCACGTTGAAGCTCTACTTGGAACCTTGTGAAGATCCAAACATGCAAAATATGATTTTTTTGCCATTTTTCAAGTGGTCTTAAACTTTGGATTGAGACTGTATTTGAGGCTTGTGGACAAATTTGGTACAGGTACCAACGGTGTCCATATTCATGGATTTTGCTTTATCAGCAGGTCAGGTCATCTACAGTACTGACTGTCACCCATTTGTATAGATATTGGTGATGCCCATCCTATCACTTCTCCCAGTATTTAGCATAAGCAAGTTTAAACAGATGCTACCATGAAACTTACCCTGCTGAGGACTTCACTTAAGGAAACCCCCTATTTATCGATCAACTTTACTGAAGGTGAACAATCCCTTTTTCTTTCAGCGTTGAGCTCGTTTGTGATTGTTTTTGTTTGTTTTTTGTGTGTTGAAGATGTTTTCCATTCCTGTTTTGATTTCATTACCATTGTGGTGATATTGGGCTTTGGCTCTTAACTTATTTGAGTATCTGAGTTCTGGTTTTATTGAGCTTCGGTTTCTGTTTTGAGCTCATTATTTCCTCTTGTGCTTTTAATTCTTTCAGTGTTTCCCTCGACTCCTGTCTTAAAGGTGCCTGTTCCTCTGTCTCTGTTATTATATCTGGTGTAATGTATTCTGTGTGTGTGTGTGTATTTTCTATGGACCCGTGTGTGTCTTTAATAAAGTTAAGCTAAATTAAACTTGTCTGTGTTTTTGTCTTTTGGTATTCTCTTGTTTTACTTTGCAGGTTAATGTTGTAAGCATTATTTTTCCAGTCGTCCATGTTCCAATTCTGGTGAGCACATGTGAACTGCAGCATCAGTTTCCTGGCATCTGGTGTGTCTTTTGCTGCTGCAGCTCATTTGCTACAAGGTCTGACGTGTTGTGCATTAAGAAAGGCTTGCCTTTGACTAATGTGTGGTTATTTGAGTTATTATTGCCTTCCTATGAGTTCAGAGCAGTCTGGACATTCTCTTATGACCTGTTGGAACCCTACAGATGTTTGTGAGGGAAAATCCCAGAGGGTCAAAGAAATTATTTTGTTCAATACTGAAATCACATTATTCACTGATTTAAGTGACAAAAATTGGGCTGAGCCTTAGAAATAGTTTGAGGAGCTCAGTCATACAGGAGGAGCATGCTGCTGCTTCACATCAAAAGGACCTAGTTGAACTGGTTCAGTCATCCATACAGGATGCCTCCTGGGGACCTCCCAGGTGAGGTGTTTTGGGCATGTCCCACCAGCAGCAGGCCTCAGGGCAGACTTAGGACACACTGGCTGCTTGGTAATGCTTAAGATAGATAAGGCAGATGGATGGATTTTTCAAGATGTAAATGAGGTATCATCTGATTAAATATGCTAAATTGCAAAAATGGTGAAGTGACAAGGTTTTGTGAAATACACAACTATGTGTGACATTTCTGCGAGTCTAAAAGACGTTTGCTTTTAGTCTCTTAACTTTTGATCGTGGGACCATCATACCTGATAAACGTCACTATGTTTAAACTGTAACTATGAGCATTTATGACATCAAAACACCAGTTGTGTAAGCGTGTTTTTGCTTTTGTAGATTATTTTGAAATGTTTTATAGTGATATTAGAGACTGAAAATGGGAATAGGTGGGTGGTTGGTAAAACGTTCTTCACCAGAATGAATCCAGGCTTATAAAAGCAAAGGAATGTTGTAAGGTTGCCTTTTCTGAAGAAAATGATTACCACAGTAATCAGAGAAATAGATTTCTGTTATGTAAGGTAACAGTGTTATTGTGTATATGCAGACCATTCAGCTGTACTCGTCCCTCTGACACTCATTTTGAGCAGGGAACAGCTTTCAAGACAATAGTGCATCAAATTTAATCAGAAGAGTTCAAACCACTTTTGTGCCTTCCTGTCCTTGATTCACTCACAAGGTTTCCCATCACTGTTTCCTTGTTTTGCACCCGAGAGCAACATTTAGTCAAACTCCTAAACCATCATCCGCTGACAGGTCACACATCGCTCAAACTCAAGTTCTCTTTCCATCTCTCTGATGGTCATCATCAATGTCAGCTTTCAGTATTTTGCAAACCAAACAGACAGAGCGAACTGAGAGAGAGAGAATTAATGAAACAGTTCATCATTTTCTCACTAAATGAGAAGCTCTCCGTCCTAAACGCAGCACAGACAGTTGTTTCAAGCAAAGCATCAAGCCAGCCTGAATGAAAACACTGCTGCACCGTGTGAAACAGAAGCCATTTGTATGGATTTCCCAGGAATCACGTTCTATTTTAATAACGCTGCCTTCTCCCTTCTGAATATGGTTTGACAGCGCATGGTTTTGTGGTAAAGAAAATAGCTTTTCAGCATGTCATCATTAATAATTCACTTATGACAAACAGCTCTGACATTTAAACTGCACTGGGTGTCTGCCTGACACTGACAGGGAGACAATTATGAAGGAAAAGGAGTCCAACACAGGGAGAGACCGATTCTCTCTCAGCTGTGTGCAATTAGAAAGGTTCAGGCCTAATATAGTGTCGAACCTTTACTCGCAAAACACTGATGGAAGAAGCTGTGATGACCTTTACAGAACTCAACCGCTGACCTAAAATTGAGCCAAAGAAGAGTTTCAGTCACTCTAAGGACAAAAACAGGAAGCTAAACAGAAAGTGTTTAACGTGGCGGTGGAATCACCAAAACAAGCAGCGCTTCATGACTTTCAGATTTTTGGGTTTTGTGTGCAGTTTTGAGTTGTATTCACACGTCTCCTGTGCTTATGAGAGACAAATGTGGGATAAAAATGTGTAAATGAGCTGCAGAGCAACTTATTTCCTCCCAGGCTGCAAATGCACTGATGTGTGAGAGCCTCTGAGGGCACCACAGTGCAGAGTGCTCTTCCTGTGGTATTACTTTGTGTGCAAACATGAGGAGAAAATCTAATGATTCAACTTTGAATTCATGGATGAATTTACTGTCATGAAGAGTCTAATTACTGTCAAACCTTTTTCTGCACCTTTTGCCCTTTTCTGCACTTTGCTTTTTATCTATTAATCTCGTCTTTTTAGAAGCTACGATTCCTCCCTTGTGTGTTTCCCTCTGCTCCGATTACCTGCTGTGCCCCGATTTGTATCACCTGCGTTTTATGATCTCTCCCTCTCTTGTGTATTGGTCCTCCCTTCTGTGCCACTTTGTCACAATGTAGCCTTTGCCTTGTGTCTTTTCTCTTGGTAAAATCTAAACTTGTCTTTTTAAATTCTTAAAATTAAATGACAACAATACTAACTGGCCAACTAATAGGTTATTTTTAGTACAGGGCAGCTGTGGCTACAACTGTAGTTTGCCTCCACCAGTGTGTGAATGCAACAACTCTGTGGGTGACTGACGGTTTTTTTAAATTAATTTTATTGCTATGTCTGGTTTTTGCTATTGTATTACTATATTTATATTGTACAGCACTTTGGTCTACCAGGTGTGTCTTTAAGTGCAATAGATGATGACAACGACAAATGAATGAATGAATGAATGACTGAATGAATGAATGGTGGAATTGTGAAGCACTTTGAGGGTCTCAAAAAGCACTATATAAATGCAATCCATTATTAAAAAATTAGAGTCAGCGTACTGACTGCTCTTGCCTTGGTCGCATTGAATTCTCTCACCACTGATAAAACTGGTAATCAGAGCTTTGAGTCTTGCTGTACAGGTTTACCGAGCTAAAAGGAAAAACATCGAACCATTTTCACAAAAACTGCTGTGTAGCCTCCTTTTTATTATTTCATCAAATTACGACATAATTAATTATCAGTAAATATCATTCATTCAAATTTAATTGTTAAATATAATTACTCAATGAAATATCACTTTTATCATTTATTAATAACTTTTACAGCTTCATTCTTGACTCTAACATGGCTGGTAAAAGTCATGTTATACTTGCACAGTGGTGCATTAAGATTAAAAGGAATTTCAACTAGAGCTGCTGATTTCATTTGTTTTGTTGATCTTTGTTACAGACCAAATTATTATATTACAATTTTTTACCTGATGATGACTGGATGAAAATGAAAGATCCACCAAAGCAATTACAGTTCATCCTGAGGATCACATAAATGTCTGAGCCAAATTTCATGGCAATCTATCAAAGATTTACTGAGGCATTTAACTCCAGCCCAGACATGTGAACCTTCTGTTAATGCAAGAGGCAAACACACTAAGAAATCAGGCAGACTTTGCAGTGATGAATGGCAGAAAATCTTATGCATATCCATGTCAATAGGCTGAGATATTTCACTTCTAACAAATCAACACTGTTACACCAAGAGTTATTCCAACTAGCATGGCTAAAATTTACAAAATATGGGTCTTACACTCTACAATTAAAAAACTCAACCATAAGACCTAATAAGCTCTTTCTTCTTAAAGTGGCTGTACGAATAAATAAGTTGTGCCCAGTGTGTGAAGAACCAGACAGACACTTCTGTAAACAGGCAATTTTTCACCTTCATCTGTGGGGGATGGAATTACATGCTCGCTCTAATCAGAGTGTAATCATGGGAAATAAATATCACACAATTTATCCAATCTTGTAAACATTTCTGCCAGGAATACTAACAACAGGTACAAGAAACACAGGCCTGTGCAGGAAACCACATGCGCTCACACACAAATGCAAAGCGACATTGATGCACTCGTGTCCTCGTCTGCTATGACCACGGCTGGATGTGAAGCACTGTGAAGTATTGCATGAACTCTTGAATTGACGTCCCTCGATAAGTCTTCGGGGTGCTGATTTTTTAATGCGTGTGGTCAGCAGAAAAACAAAGAATCATATTACAGAGACAATAACTCGTGTCATGAAAACATTTGTGAGAAGTCTGCAAGTGTTTTATTGCTACTAAATATTCCAGTCAACAGTTAGTGGTATTATAATAATAAAGTGGAAGCGACTGGGAATGACTCAGCCACAAAGTGGTAGGCCACGTAATATCACAGAGCAGGCTCGGTGGGGCGTATAGACATCCAAACTTCATGTGGCCTTCAGATTAGCTCAAGAACAGGCCATACAGAGCTTAATGAAATGGGTTTCCGCAGCTACATCCAAGCCTTACATCACCAAGAGCAATGCAAAGCTTCAGTGCATTGCAGTGGTGAAGCCATGCTGGACTCTAGAGCCGCGATGTGTTCTCTGGAGTGACGAGTCACGCTTCTCCGTCTGGAAATCTGAAGGACGAGTCTGAGTTTGACAGTTGCCAGGAGAGCGTTACTTGTCTGACTGCATTGTGTCAAGCGTAGTTCGGTGGGGGTGGGGAGCCTGTTTCTTAAGAACTGCATTTGGCCTCTTAGGTCCATTAAAAGGAACTCTTATGCTTCAGCAGACCAACATATTTTGGATGATTTCATACTCACAAATTTGTGGGAACAGTTTCAGGATGGTCCCTTTTTGCTCCAACATGACTGACTGGACAAGTGTGGTGTAGAAAAACTCAGAACACCACCCGGATGAATTCAAGTGGAGACTGCGAGCCAGCCTTTTCATCCAACATCAGTGTCTGACCTCACAAATTCACTTGTGGAAGGACAGTGAAACATCCCCCTAAGTACACTCTGTTATAGCTACAAACGGTGGGCTGATATAAAATTAAACCTAATGGATTAAGAATAAGATGCCACTCAGGTTCATATGTGTGTGAAGGCAGATCAGTAAATAGTTTGGGCGGTATGACTGATTCAGCTCAGTAACTGTTGCAGTATATTCTCTGAAAAGCAAAAGTGAAACCGAGCTGAGCAACCAGAGGAGTGTGCTGTACCTTCTGCTCTCTCTGGTAGGACTCAATGTTTTTGTGAGTTTTATTGCTAATGATTTTTTTGGAAAGGTTCCATTTTGAAAATGTTTTAATGAGTACCCTGTGGCTTGTTCCAATTCACAACATGAACTCTGTGCCAAGTCAATAAATAAAACAGTGCAATTTCTCAACACGCCTTCTTTAACCAGTGGTTTCTATGAAAACAGTGACACAAGAACTTGATCACTTATATTGACTCTATATTGCTCAGTTTTGCATCTGAAGGGGAGAAAATAAACACGCAATTAACCCATTTTTGGGTCTCCAGCACCGCGATGAAGTGTTGGTATTTACTGGTGTACTGAACACTCCTCTTGTATCCTCACTGCACTCAGTCACTTAATTCTCATTAATCCTGCATCCATTTACCATAAATATGGGCTGGCAGAACTTAGGCGGGTATAAGGACCCTTAGACAGAAGAGTTCAGAGCAGAAGAAACAGAGCAAACCCAGATGCAGGTGTGATACCAGAACCAGTTTTTAAAGTCACCATTAGGGTTACACCTGGAATCCACATACAATAAACATTTCAAAGATAATTACCCAGACTTTCAAGAATATACTAAAGGCGTAAAGCCCCATTTCAGTGTTGTCACTTGTATACTGAGTTTGTGCTTACGGTAGATCGTCATGCCATTCTTTCAGAAGTCTGTTCAGCTTCCATTTCCAAGTTCAGCTTAATGAGTCATGGATTCAACATATGCTGCCATTAGTTTAACAGCTCTAACTGCCTTGAATCTGTGGCTTGCAGCATTTAAATTAACCACCATTCCCACTCAGCCAGCAGCTCTTCTTTTACTGTTTCTCTCTTCACTTCGATAAGATTGCTCCGGAAATTAGGATTTTGTCTGCAGCACCTAATGCCGCTGCTGTCTGCTAATGAGCTTTTGTCTTGATCAGTGCAGGAAAACAACAAAGAACATTTTTTCCACACTTGCTGGATTTCATAGTATAATTTTATACTTTTATTCAAATACAGCAAATGTGCAATTTTACATCCATGAAAGTATATATTTAAGAATAGAGGCGCTGAATATTCAAACAAGTGCTTCCCAACTTTATACTGTAATCCTCCCAGTTTTTAGGCCTATAAACGTCTCTTCTTCTAGAAAGAATTGCCCAATGTTGAAAGGAATATAATCACAAGCCCTTTTTAAAAAGCCACGAGTATATCCTGGGACCTCGGCAGAGGGCATCTAAATGCCATCGTCAAAACATGGCCAACTGTGCAATGACACTGAATACTGTAATAGTGCACTCGAGCTTTTGTAAAATGTGTGAAAAATAGACAAAAATTAAAACCTGCCACAGGAATAAACATCATAATATCCACCTGACTTAAGCGGGAATCACTGGAGGAGAAAAACAAAGCCAACATGGCAGCGCCAGAAGTGTTGCTCCTCTAATGGCCACTTGAGGATTGGAAGTCAATTCTCATGGAATAAAAATGTAGCTGTTCACAGACCTTTGTGGTAGGCCTGTAGGAAAAAAACAAAAATAAAAAACTAGTAGTCGAGCAGTAGAAAAAGTTAAAAGAGTGTAACGCGAACCTGAAATGGGGACTGTTAGCTAGGACTCAGCTACAGCTAATATATTTGAAAAGGCAGAACTTTTACCTTTCATGGATTTCCATTTCCCGTTTGTGTCACACTCTCACTACAGCTTGCTGCTTGTGACCAAAGCAGTCACAAGGAGTTTTTTTCTAACCAGTCAGTTACCAGATGTTCACAGACTGATGACTTACGTTTGCGGATGGAGCCTTGTCCACTTGATCCTACACTGACTGTCACAGGCCCAATTTAACATCCATGTGGTAACATGTATGCAAAACCTCAACAGACACTATAAAACTTGGACAGATGTGAAAAGTGACACCAATGTGGAAGCACCTTAAACCTGCAATATATCTGAAGGCCACCAGATGGCGATAGCTGTAATTGCAAAAAGACTCCTGGTCATATAGTAAACACTATTTTATAAGTCCTGGTCGTTCTATGGCTCAAAATAGAGGTTTATTGTACTTATTGGCTAATGAACTGAGACTGAAAAGTCATTCACCACTTAACAGTTTTACAGGCTGAACCGCTCCTCTTGTCACTTCCAGTTTTTTTGAAGCCTTAAGATGGCGATGGTGAAAACGCTGAATTCAGAAATCAACTTAACAGTAGCTCTGCCCACCTTTTATACTGTTTGTGAGTTGCTAATGTAACAGTGTTTCTGTGGTATTACTTCACTTGCCACAAATGTCAGCGTAATGGGGAAACAGCGCCCCCTCTCGGTGTGGCCGGTTAGGTTTGCTGCAGTAATCGCTGCCAGTCTGCTGTAGCTAAGTAGTACAGACACATAAAACTTGTTTGATCAACTGATGGGCACCGAGTGTAATCAGTGCTCAGTGGACACATGTCCAACACCAGTTTTATGTACTTTGCATTTGTTTAATATTGTGTTAAACTGTATGCTAAAGCAGAATGCTAATGGGATGTTCTGCCGTAGTGTGCTGTGCGGAGTGGTGTGTGGCGTGCCCTTTGCACTGATACAACACCGTTGTTTCCATTCGAGAAATAAAGTGGCGACAATCAATCAGAGACTCCTTGTCTTCGTAAAAACACAACACAGAGTCGATGAGTCTGTTTGGGCCGGCCTGTTGCAGTGGGTGAAGCAGAAGCCGGTTACACACTAACCAAGCATGCTAGTTGAATACTGCACTCATGTTCAAATATGGAAAGGCGTGCATATTTTGTATAGAGTCACTGATCTTACAATTTCACCCATTACTCATTTCATTCACACGTACTCAGACACAAATCAACACAAAGGTCAAGCAGGACCAGAAACATATTTGGTGCTTTCCTCTGTTGGTGACCAGCCTCCTAAAGCCAGACTGATTCCAGCTGATCACTGTCATCAGCATCAAGTTAATGCCGACTCCAAACACTGCTATTTCATTAAGATCTTCCGAACGGATGTTAATATCTTAACCGCTATGTTTGAAATGCAACACACACACGCACCTGCAAAGACAGACACAAACACACAAACACAGTCCACTCCTGATTAAAAGACACGTTACTAGTCTTGGATGCTTAATTGCTTCCTGTACAAAGCATGATATCAAGTGTTTGTTGTTTCAACCTGTCTTTCAACTAAGCTGTGTGTGACAAGCTAATATTTCATTGGTTTCCCACAGGAATTACATAAAAATGCCAAAAGACAAAATCCGTAGCTCATTATTTTTCACAGAACAAAGTGTTCAGAGGAAACAGTCCAGTGACTGCTGGTCTACACTATACAGTTTCTTTCCCCCTGTGGAGCATAAACATGCCCATCAAATGAATCACAATGAGACTACAATACTGTATATTGTTAAGGGCCAAATCTGATACAGATCGTGAGAATGAATGTATTTGTGAAAGTCCACAGCAGACTTATTGGCCTTGGTTTTTCCTTTTTGAAATGTTAACTGAACATATGGATTCAAGTTGACACCAGAGAGATGTTTCAGCGTGTCCATCCTACATTACATAGTTTACTTGTTTAGGCCATTAAAAAACATTGATGTCTCAGATTTTCTAGGTATTAATGGTTATTAAAGCAAAAAATGTTTTTTCCAGTGGGGAAATAAGATTCCATATAAACTAATTTGAAATAAAAGTAGAAAGTAAAACAAAACAAATACATGGCCTCATTAACTATAATGACTTAAAGAGATGTTCATGAGATGTGGCTGCAGCTTGGTCTGAAATCAGACTAATTTGCTTTGAAAAACAAAAGCAGGTGTGCAGGTGGGCTCAGGTGCATCATCTCATTTTCCATCCTCCGTGTCAGGTAACTGAGGGTTTGCTGCTAAGTGGCTCTGAGAGGTGGATGTTTATGGTTGTAATGATTCCTGACTCACTTTAGTCATTGTCCCCTCAGCAGCACAACTATAGATCAGTCATGTAGTGTTGTAATAATTATACTAGGCAGGGCGGTGAATAGTAATCTAGTCCATGGCCGAGCATCTCCACAGGCCTGGTTTGAATGGTTATCACCCACTTCCACACTACTGTCACATGGATTTAAATATCAAATGCAAATTAAAGCAGGAAAAGTTCTCAATGAAAACTGCTCCTCTAACTGATTCACGTTAGTCTCTTTCCCACTCACACTTATCCTGCATTCAGTGTACGTCATCTCTGTTCCATCTGTCCTCCCACTATGTGCTGTCATTCTCCACAGTCCTTCATCTCTTTAACTATAGATATACAGTAGCTCAGGTTAAGACGTGGCATCCTGTACCTGCGGTGAAGAGGATATGAGGGGAGGCACAGAGGGTGCCAACACCACTAGAGGTGAAGCCTCAGCTTCAGCAGAGAAACCGAGGGGGGCATCACTGATATAATCAGCTACAAATTCCACAGCGCTGCAGGGCAGGAAACCATTAAATATATGCACACACATGCACGTGGTACGAACATGTGAATGAGTACACACATACTCGCAGACATCACACAGTCAACATAGTCTATAGGATTGTTCACTGAGTAAGCATTAGATGGTGTTTTTAATATGTTTTCAGTGTGTTAAAAATATAGTTTGAATGAAAAGTATTTACTAGACCTTCGCATATGAAAGACTCGCTTTAACTCAAACAGGAAACAATCACAAGATGTGCAAAAGTGACATAAAAATGATTTGTTAGATGAGGCTGAATCTACTCTTACGATACGTTTACACACACATGGGCATTTTTATATACAAAAATATTTCTGTCACCAAGAAAAAGAAAAAAAAATGTCAAGAACATGCCAAAGCAACCCTAAATGTGTGAAACTGTTGGTCAATCAAAAGCCTACAAAAGAACACGGAGCACAATCTAGGGTAAAAAAAAAAAGGCCCTGAACCCATGTAAACAAGGAAACTATTCACCCGCCAAGGAGACTTTCTAGTTTCAGTGGCCAAAAAAAAAAAAAAAAAAAAGCATTCATGTTTGGACAAAAGGCCAAAGTGTGACTTTTAACAAAATACTCATACATATGTGGGCAGGGCTGGGGTTGTGTTTGCTTGACATCTCTTTATCTAGAAATGAATTCAGGGGGCTTGTCCCTGCAAAGACATCTCGTTTGTTAAATTCTTCCACGGCAGCACGGTTCTCCACCTACTATAATCAGTTCTCCATTCCGAGACACTCCAATACGTAGAGGAACTCAGTTTTTGGTTTCATACCACTTGTCAGACTGTCTTGGATATTGTTGCCCCTCTAAAAATTAAGCATCCTAAGACAAAGCTTGAACCCTGGTTGAACGATGAAACCCGTGCTGCGAGGCGTGAATGTCGTAGGGCTGAGCGGAGATGGAAAAAAGATAACTTACAGGTCTCTTTACAAAGTTTAAGAGAGTGCTGGGCCTTATATCAGCTTACAATAAAAGAAGCAAAGCGGAAACACTTTGCAAACATTATTATGGTGAATTATCAGAAACCACATATATTGTTTAAGTCAATTGAGACTATTTTAAGCTCTCCCTCTGCTCTTAGTTTTGAGCCTTCACTTGAAATGTGTGAAAGGTTTCTGCACTTCTTTATAAACAAGGTAGCCTCGGCTAGGGCGCAGATTATTTTGCCCACATCTGACCCCTCTGATCTTCCAATTTGCTCAGCTGTCTTTCAGCAGTTTGAGTCGGTTACTCTTGCTCAGCTACAGGAGGTGGTGGATCATTTAAAGCCTGTAGGCTCACCTTATGATCCTATCCCTCCCCTTTTTCTGAAAGAAGTTTTTTCTACCATAGGTCCAACCATTTTAACCATTTTAAATAGCAGCCTTACTTCAGGTGTGGTTCCAAAGAATTTCAAAGATGCAATAGTGCAACCACTTCTTAAGAAACCTGGGCTAGATACAAACGCTGTTGAGAACTTTAGACCAATATCTAAGCTGCCCTTTTTATCTAAAGTCTTGGAAAAAATTGTATATGACCAATTGATCTCATACTTGAATGCACAAAACGTTCAGGAGATTTTTCAATCTGGTTTTAAAGCAATGCATAGCACTGAATCAGCACTTTTAAGAATTTTTAATGATATATTTTTATCATGTGATTCTGGTGAAAGTGTCATTCTTATTTTACTCGATTTAACTGCTGCATTTGACACTGTAGACCATGAAATTTTAATCTCACGTTTGGAGCAGTGTGTCGGTATAACAGGTGTGGCTCTGAAATGGTTCAGGTCTTACTTAACAAACCGAACCTTTTCAGTTCGCTTAGGAAACTGTGAGTCCTCCCGAGCTCCGCTGTCTCACGGAGTACCACAGGGTTCCATTCTGGGCCCTATCCTGTTTTCACTTTATTTACTTCCATTGGGCTCAATTTTTAGAAAACACAGACTCTCTTTTCACTGTTATGCAGATGACTGCCAGATTTATGTTCCTCTTAAAAAGAAAGATGGGTCGTCTGTCAATCGTTTACAAACATGTCTGGAGGACGTCAAGTCGTGGTTGGCGCTAAACTTTCTTTGTTTTAATGATTCTAAGACTGAAGTAATGGTGTTCAGACCTGCCTCCACTGCTGTTCCGTGTGTTGATTTGCAATCCCTGAAATCATTCTATAAACCAGAGATTGTTAATCTGGGTTTTAAAATGGATCCTGAGCTTAAGCTTGAAAGCCAGATCGGGTTGGTTGTAAGGTCTAGTTTCTTTCATCTGAGGCAGCTGGCCAAAATTAAGCACTTTCTTACGAGACAGCAATTTGAAACAGTAATCCACGCTTTTGTAACCGTTCGGCTGGATTACTGTAATTCTCTTTATTTTGGGGTGAGTCGGTCTTCTATTTTTCGACTGCAGTTAGTCCAGAATGCTGCTGCACGCCTTTTAACTGGCACTCGTAGATACGAACATATCACCCCAGTTTTATATTCACTTCATTGGCTGCCCGTGCATTTTAGGATCCATTTTAAGCTGCTTTTATTTGTTTTTAAATGTTTGTCCAATGCTGCCCCATACCTTCATGGTCCCTCAGCTCCTCCTGAGCGTGCCCAGGACTAATCGTAAGCTCAGAGGGGATCGGGTGTTTGCTGTGGCAGCACCAAAATTGTGGAATGAGTTGCCTTTACATGTTAGACAGGCACCTTCCTTATCTGTTTTTAAATCACGTCTTAAAACATATTTATTTACCTTGGCTTTTAGCACAGCAGGACTTGTTGATGTCTCTTAATATGTTTCTTATTAATTATATTATTTTTAATTTTAAGATATTTTATATGCAATTTAAACTGTTTCCTCTCTGTTTTATATTTGTAGCACTTTGGTCAACATTGTTAGATGTAAAGTGCGTTATAAATAAAGATGCTATGCTATGCTATGCTCTATACGAAGTCATTGCCATTAGCTAGTTAGCTTAGCTAATTGCTAAGCTAACTAGATTAGCAAAATGTTAACTGCTGAGTGGTCCAAGTGATGTCAATTTCACCATCAGACAGCTCGACAATCTGTGCGGATGCAGCATGTCTGCCTGTTTAGGGTTTTTTTTTTCTTTAACCACAAGAGAATTTACGTTACACGGACTGTGGATCCGCCCCAGACTTCAAAGAAGTACAACAGGAACTCGACCATCTCCAGCTGTCCATGTCTGTGACCACAATGGAGAACAATCGAGCTGTAAATGTGGCACTAAGTGAATTTCGTTGCTTTATGCAGATTGGTTTCCAGTCCTAATATTAAGCTAAGTGACTGTTGTCTGTATAAAAACATGAAAAGCTCGTATAAGTGCAAGAGTATTTTTTTTCTAAAATATTTCTTGACTGATTTGCAAGTGTGTGTTTGATGCTATGAATGGGGAAAAAAAAAGTTCTTCCCTTTAGAGAAAAACATGACAGAGTCACTAGTTGTGAATATACTTTTGCTGAGACTGATGTGAGCTGTAATCCTCAGGCTACTGGCTCTGTAACATTTACTGTATATTTGTTTTATACATTTAAATAGGAGATGTGGTTTCACACTCCTGACCTGAGCTGAATACTGTTTCTAATGACAAACAAAAATAAATAGCGGCCCCGACAAAGCTGAACACTGAATTGGTTTTACTAGTATTGCAGCAGATTTGTCCGCTCTGTCAAAATAAAATTTGGTCCCCGGAGGACTGACATGTCTGTTTACAGAATGATAAATAGACACCTGGTGTGCCACAGAGGCAAGTCTACAAAACAAAGAAGAGAAACTGCAGTTTACAGTACACTAAATCTGTTTCTGCTTTATAGCTTCTCTGACTTTTGAAACCTAGCCACTAATCGTCTGGAGATTGGATTTTGTCCCAACAAAGGTAAGTAAACCAGCTGGAACACCACAACATAGTAATGGTACTATAACATATCAAAACATGTGTGTAACTATTTTTAATGGTGTTTTTAAAAAGGGTTGTGGTCTTTTATAGGCACTGCAGACAGATGTGAGTTCTGGATTTTAGAGCACTGGATTGCTGAAGAACAGTATTGGGAGAAAATAAACCTTAAAATTTGGATTTTAAGTTCAACTTCATGGTAATTTAGCAGGTAAGATAAAGGGATCTAAGAGTGTGTATCATCAGCCTTATACTTACTCCCACTCCTTGCGTCGCGCCTGAGGTGTGCTCTGAATCTTATGAGCTTGGTGGGCTTTAACAATGTCTCTCTGCTCAATCAGTCCACCCCGACGTCTCTTGATCACATTAGGACTGACTGCCATATCTCCATCCACCCCAAGCATCCCGACTCCAACATCAAAAGTGGAAACCACATCAAGGGTGAGACCGAGGCGGTTTGGGTGTAAAGGAGGAGCGTGGCCAGACACGTGTGAGAGGTGGAGGGTGTCATAGCTGGTTGAGAGGCTTTCGGGCTCCAGGAGGGAGTGTGATTCAGGATACAGCTTTGACCCTCCACCCAGTCCTGCGCGATGCTTCTGCCAGCTCTCGCAGTCCGCTGGGGATGGGCGGATGATGTGGTGCCGGGGGGTGCTGCTACCACACATTGCCCCCACAGCCAAACCACCCACTGGATAGTCAGGCCCTCCTGGGCTTCTAGCATTGTGGTTCCCTGTCAGAGACTGAGAGCTAACCGAACAGGAGCCCATTTCCAGCATGGTGGGGAAGCGCCTCTGGATCTCAGCATAGTGCTGCAACAGAGAGGAGAAGGAATGCAGGAAAGGAGATGTTAGAGACGTAGAAAATGAACACAGTCATCACTGATATCAAAGACACCATCAAACAGATACTTTGTCTGGATCTCATATTCAGCTGAAATGGCAGTGGAAACACTAATTACAGATGACAGCAAATACAAATGTGATTAAAAAGTTTCATTTTTGAATATCTATCCTTATTAGGCTTCTCGTGATATATGAGGACACGACTTGAATGTAGATAGGAAACCTGTAAGCTGAGGTTTGGGAGCTCTTTCCAGTATCAGTAGTCTATCGTTTGGCTACTCAGTATTCTCATACTGTTAACGTCTTCTATTTCCAATATTCATCCACAGTATAATGTGTTCTGAATAAAACTGTATTATTAAAGCTGAATCTATCACACAATATGAACATTTTTTGTAAAACAAAGACACAAAGGGAGGCTTTGTTTATGCTCTTGAAACAGACTTTGTGCATCTACCTTCTATCCACTGGAAACACAGACACTCGCTGTTTGGGTGGGTGGCAATACAAGTAAAAAAGCCTGAAGACATCCGGCTACTGTATAACTATGCATTTGTTCAGCTAAACTCCTGAGGTAATTTGCCAGTGTCCCAATAGCTCTCAGTGTCCTTAGCTGACTTAAAATATCAGCAATCCTCCAAGTGTCAGAACCAATTAGATAAGCTGTAATAACACAGACTTCAAAACAAATGGTAATATAATGCTGCCAGAGCTGTGTTTAATTGTGCAATTAAGAAGAAAAAAACTGAGAGGGAGAGAATTTTTATCAACCCGTCCTCTCCTGTCATGCTGCACATCTCACTTGTACATCACGCAGCCTCTACGTTACTGCAGCTCACGCTGGAGCTCTCACCATCTCAGTTTGGCAAATGATCGATCGCTGGTTTTACAGCCCCTCTGAGAGGAAAGCTTCTAAATAACTGTGTGTGGTGAAGCTGCTGCTCAGTAAAACGAGCATAGTGTAGCTGATAAGAGGGAAGAGGAACTATGCCTCAGTATTCTTACTCATTCATTAGGCTGAGGTCAACACCTGAACATTGCTAGGCCAGCTTGATTTGATGACGACTTCCGCTACGAATCTACACCTCCTTAAGAGGTCCCCACTAACGCCTCCACATATGAAAAGTTGTCACAAACTGAATGAAAATATAGTTACATGAAGTGAAATGTGTCAAAACATACAACAAATTAAGCATTGAACTTTTATCTTTTCCTGAGGCAAGGATGACTGTCTCCACTCAGCAAGAGATAATGGAAGTGGGTCAGCTGCTGTTTGTGTTTGTACAAATGCTGTTTAGCTGCACTGTTACAAAGTCTAACAATATACTCTCTCTCTTACCGTCTTTTAGCTAATTTTATTTTATTTTAAATCCCACTTTACTGCTCCCCTTTGTGTCCCCTTTGGGAAATTTTAGTAAGGGCCAGATGTTTCCCTTTGGAGGAAATTTGTCAGATATCGTCTGCTGTAGCTTGTTTGTCATTATTCCACTTTTAGCTTATATATTAATCAACTTTAAAAGGAAATAAAGTACTGATGTTTACAACTCTATTTGCTGTCCCAAAATTGGTAAATATTAAATTAATCAACCAAAGTGAATGAATCATTAAAAGAAAAACTTGGTTTACATCTTTCTTCTCCAAGGGAATCCAGGTGTGGAGTCTTTGGGACCATGTGTTACCCAAACATTATATATTATAATGATAGATAGATAGATTTTCTTTATTTTGGGGGCACTTTCTAACAGAGAGGCAACTTCTATATGCTAAAAAATTGTTTAGGGATGTTTTTCAGAGTAAAACCATTAAATATTTGGGCGATCGTGGCTCAAGAGTTGGGTGTTCGTCTTGTAATCGGAAGGTTGCCGGTTCGAGCCCCGGCTCGGACAGTCTCGGTCGTTGTGTCCTTGGGCAAGACACTTCACCTGCCGCCTACTGGTGATGGCCAGAGGGGCCGATGGTGCGATATGGCAGCCTCGCTTCTGTCAGTCTGCCCCAGGGCAGCTGTGGCTATAACGGTAGCTGCCTCCACCAGTGTGTGAATGTGAGAGTGAATGAATAGTGGAATTGTAAAGCACTTTGAGGGGTCCCGAAAAGCGCTATATAAATGCAATCCATTATTATAACAGAAATTGTGTGTGTGTGTGTGTGTGTGGGGGGGAGGAGCATCAATTTCATGTCACCTGACATGGCTTATATTATACTGTGCAAAAGTGTTAAGTCTCCTCTCTTTTCTTTACATTTTGCTTGGAAAATTGTGACAAGGAGCAGCGATTTATATTAATGTGCAAACATACATGGAAATACAGTAAATAAGGAAAATAAAAAACAGAGTTTAAAATATTCTAAGGAGCCTGAAAGTCAGTGTTTGGTATGACCACCTTTCTTCTTCAGCATTGCATGAACTCTATGAAAGCAGCCTTCTTGTCTTCAGCAACAGTTCTCCAGGCTTCCTGAAGGACATTCAAAGCTCTTTGAACATTGGCTACCTTTTAAAAATGATCCCATACTGCTTCAGTAATGTTGAGATCCACGTGCTCTGGGGAGGCCAATCCATGTCTCATAGTGTTCCATTGTGTGTTTTCCTATTCAGGTTTGCTGTTACTGCATTGACAGTCTGTTTGGGATCACTGTCATGCTAAAAAAAACCCACTGCCATCAGATACTTTCCAGGTGAGTCAAGACTTTTGCACAGCACTGCATTTTGGTGTGGCAGCAGACCACAAGTCAACACTGTCTGCTGAGGTCAAATGTGGACCAAGGAAAAAAGCAGATGTGACCCACATTTTGGTTAAACAGTCTGCTCTGTGTGTTCTGGCTTCAGCCAGACCAGGGGTGCCCAAGCAATCTGTGGCAGGGAGTTTGTTAATATTGCCAAGCAAACTGAAGAGGCACTTGAGCTCTTCTGTGGAAAACTTGGGCTTCAACAGAGCGGTGGATCTGAACCGAGACTATTTGTTGAACAGGATGAAACCTAGTGCAACTTATTGCAATGCAAAATGCAACAACTCCCGATGATCAAAAGTGCTTTGATCTGGCAACATAATCAAAAGAAGAGTTGATGACATGTCACGTCGAATGTCACGTTACAGTTATAACTACGTAGAATCGGTAACAATGTTCAGTTCTTACACTAACTGTCACGTGCCAGAGCATCTTTAAACCACAATGCTGCCGCTCATCCTCCTCTCTCCGTAAAAACACACACAACAGAAAGGAAGTGCTGTTTCAGAATCAAATCAAATTCCTGGAGGTCTTTATTGATTGGCAAGACCTATCAATTATCAATCAATGCCTTTAGCACACATTAACAGCTTTTCTTTTTAAAGCACACAGTCAGGCATTTTTTTATAGTTTCTGACTCACGGTGCTTGTAACATCTAACATCTTCAATTTTCTGCTCCTTGTGGAGTTAATGATGTATAATAACAAAGCTGGAGCTCTGAAACGGTGAAACTGATGGGAACAAAGTGCTTAATAAATATAAACTGAGCCTTTGACACAAAAAGAAAGAAAACAGAAAGAAAGCAGTTAGTGCAAAGTCATCCCATCTTAGCAAAAGTACATGATGTATATACACAAATATATGAAGTTGCTTATGCATACTATTGCCCATTGTGTAGTTCCTGGTAGGGAGGCCTTAGATATGGCAGGAGAACTGTCATTGATCTGCTGGTTACAGAATCCATTTAGCAAATTATGTTTTCAAACTGGCTGAACAGGATTGCCCACACAGCAAGATAATTTATGCAGATGCTCACACTGAGACAATTAGAACTGAGCATGATACTCGATGACGTTTCACAGCAACATTAATAAGAAAATGCAACAACACAAAAACTTGCACTCAGAAAGGCACTGTTTTTGTGGTCGGTCATAATAAAATAAAATCTAAAAACACTTACAAGACATCAAAAAAGTTTTCTTAAAAAGATAAATATACTTTATACTAGAGTGCAAAATAGCAGCTCCCAAAGGGTGAGAGCTATAATTTCACACAGAAATTGATGATGGCAAGAAATATATGACAATAAACATTGACTTTACATTTCCAAAGCACAAAGCTACTTTAAGTCAATCCAGGCCTCATCAGCAAACAGTGAGTGCCTATCTACTGCTCCGTGAGGGAAAGGCCATTTACACCATATTTGTCTATCTGGTTTTTGAGCTACAGGTTATCCAGTTCTAAAGTGACTTTTTTATGGGCGCCAACCATCTGCTTTTACAAGATACAATACAGATACAATGAGATTTTAAAACATCAATAAAAAATACAGATATGAGTAGGACACCCTAAATAATCCCCTTAGTGCCTTTGCACTCCTCTAAAATAGTTTGAGTTGGATTTAAATGTATTGTACAAAAACTGGAAAAATAAGTCTGTGAAGAGTTACAGGAACAGGCTGATACCACGTTGCATCTATTTCAGGGGTGTCGAACTCCAGGCCTCGAGGCCGGTGTCCTGCAGGTTTTAGATCTCACCCTGGGTCAACACACCTGAATCAAATGATCAGGTCATTCCCAGGCCTCTGGAGAACTTCAAGAGATGTTGAGGAGGTCATTTAGCCATTTGAATCAGCTGTGATGGATCAAGGACACATCTAAAACCTGCAGGACACCGGCCCTCGAGGCCTGGAGTTCGACACCTGTGATCTATTTTAAAGGTATATTTTGATATTGATATACGTTTAATCAATACCCATCAGTGTCTTATTAGGCTGTTAATGGGCTCTTTTTTTTTCTTTTTTTTTTTTAAACTTCCAAGTATCTGCACAGCAGTCATTCATAAATTCAGGAATTCTGAAGACTCGGAGTAGATCCTACGTAAAAAATAAATAAATAAAAATCCCACAGGGCCCACACGATCTGAAATGTTTACTCTAATCAAAAAAGAAAATAAAAAATCTAAATGCTTGTTAAAAAAAACAACCAAACAACAACACAGGCTGTTGGCTGTTTGTTGTTAATACTACTCATGTAAAGTGATACAGGAAATGTGACCCACGTGTCACTACGACACAAACTTCAAAACAAGAGCAGTAATCACAAATTAACCACCTCCTATTACTAGTTTGAACTGATTTTTTTTATATGAATAAATGCATTAATATGTAGCTGCACAGTAATGAATTTAAACTGAATTTCTGTTATTACTGAGGCCTGTCTGCAGTACCTTCACAGCCCACCAGGGGGAAATGGCTACCCTGGGCTTTCTAAGGTACACAAGTTATTCCACTTTGATTAATTAATTGATTATTAATTCATGTTTTCCCATTGTTGCTTACAGATATTCATAGGAAGAGGCTTTGTGATGTTTGGATAGTTAGCTTAGCTGCTTGAATCCAGTTTTATGTTGATCTAAACTAATCGGCTGCTCGAGGTAGAGCCAAATAGCTCCTAAAATGTCACCCTGCCATTTACAGCTGTCATAAAAAGTCAGAATGAAGATTAATGACAGAAATAAAATTAAGAGAGAGTCATTTATTTCCATCCATCAAATTTTCCCTGCTTTTATATCATCAGGGGAAAAAACAAAAAACAGGCTGGACTTCTAAGAAACATTTATGTAAGCCAGCTCTGTAATGTAACCATTATTAGGATCATTATTACAGAAAAATGCCACCAACCCAAAGACAGGCACTGACCACAACGCTTTAGAAAACACCTACACTGCAAGTCATACTTAAACATCAAGGCTCCACTGCACTGTGGCTCCCCCTCACAATTATCAAAACCTTACAGCCAGGGAAGTTGATTGTGTGCTCATATAATTCTTCAGATTAGCTTTTAAAAGGTGGTCGTCGACTGGCTGTACTCAGTCAGCTTTCACTCCCATAATCAGAATTTTTTCATGAACAGCTAATGTGTTGTTCACAGCCTTTGATGACTTCTCGGTCGCTTAGCGTCAGATTAAAAAAAAGAAAAAAAAAGTTAGTTTTCACTAAAACTGAATGAAATTGTTACAGGGGCCAAACAGTTTTTACGGTCTTTGCTGGAAAGCCAGGTGTTTCCAGGTTCATAATGAGGAGTGAAGGAGAGGCTGAGGCAGGCGAGAAGCCTTCTCACACCTGCTGCCCCCATTAGCCGACACAACTGCCTCATTGCACCTCATATTTCACCATATCCTTCCACCCAGCCGGAGTGTCAGCCTGGTAAGCGGCCAAACCAAACATGCTTCAGGAAGCGTTATGTCATCCGAAACTAATGGGCAGTATGTTTGAGGGAAAAATCAGTGGCAACACTTCAGCCAGCTGAAAATAACCATCTTGTTGGTAGTTGAGGTTCAGGATATTCAGCGTCAGTGTTGAGAAAGCTTAAGGGAAGCATTGAGAGTACAAAAGGGGAATGAGATTAAATAAAACTACAACGCCTGAGGAAAACTCCACAAGGAGATAAAAGCCACCAGCAGTGGCCCCAGTTGGCAATAATATTTCACGTGCAAACAAAACATTTTATTGGATTTATACAAGAACAACAAAAACCAGCTGAAATTTGCAGAGACGGACAAATTCTGACACTTAAATGCTGTATGAGCTGGAGAAAAGTGCACACTGTGAAAGTACTGCGTCAGAAGTCTAATTTCCTCAGTCTCAGCTAGCCCCTGACTTTGAACAGCTGCTCTATCTGAAATACAGTCACTGCATATTATTGCACTAAATTATACTGAGTGCATTCGGCAGTGCCAACATTTACATATTAGATTTACAGCTTTCGGTAACACGCTGTGGTACAGTTAGTGAGCCCTTAGAAGCAGCAAAACATGCAAACGTTAAGTGTGACAGGCAGAATATTGTCCACCTTTAAAACTTATGAAACTAATGCACAGTTTCCAGCTGAGGCCACAATAACAGAGGAGGCCAGATAATATGTAAACGAGATAAACTTTTTCCACTGTGCTTTGCCAACTCAACTCACACCCACAGAAATGTCCCTCTGCCTCTATTGTTGTCTCTGCATCATTAATTCAGCTCCTCTGTATTTGGGAAAAAAATGAAAGGTATGTAATGATGGGTTTTTCTTTTTTGTTTTTGTCATGCAGCGCCTTCTGTGGACTTATTGGAAATAAAATCCATTACCGTCTGGTCCTTTCTGGTCTTTTTTGCTCTGGTGTTGACCAGGTCCTGCACGTATTCCCTTTTGTTTCATGTGCTGTCTGCGCCGTTATGTTTGTCATTCAGCATGCAGCTTGCACACTTTCCATTCAGATGCCGCCATTTAATATTTACTACTCCGAGTCTGCACGGTGCTCTACTTGCCATTTATTTCATGCATCCATTGAGTTTAATTGTATTTTTATTCCACGTTTCTTTGCTTCATTCTACCAATATGATGTGTTATTCTGCAATAGTCATGGCCCGGTTTTCCTGCAGGGTTCATTAAAGTTTCATGTTTTCATTCTGTAAGTATTGGGCCATAAACACCGAATGACCTCGGTTAGAATAGATCAAATTGTGGGAAACCAGAGTCAGGGACATTTGACAGCACCCAGGGTAACTGTATTTGTGGATCAGTTTCACTATTATTCTTTAGATTAGACTCTTGATATGCACACAGACTCTAAAAGTAAATAATATTCTTTTAGATCATGTTTTATGTCTTTTACTGAAGCCACATATTCCACAGCACAGAGCCATTAGAAGATGAAAAGATGCTTCTCAGAGGGATCCTATTGCTATCATGACCTTCTAGCAAAGACCATTATGCAATAGTGACCCTTTAGATCAGTAATGATCACTAATAGGAACACTTCACACTTATGCTCTAATCACTGGAAGGTTCAGAGGCTTCAGGGAGCAGAGCAAAGGCTGGAATATTAGAATCTAAAAAACCTGCCAACTTTATTTAATAATGTATTTATGAATTAATGAAGCAACAAACGATCACAAGAGGAAATATCCATCTTTCATGATGTTTCGATGCAGAGAGGTCAAGAAAGATTACACTTCTTTGTCATCTATGTCTGTGAGGGACCACCGTGAGAAACCCCAGAGCCCCAGGTCTTATAAAATCACTGAAAGCTATAAACATAGCGCCTCACCGTTACAGGTAAATCATATTTTACAGCTTGCAGCAGGAAGCGTAAGGAGCGAAAGAAGTCGCTGCTTTTGGTATAAACAAATGAATCTGCAGTGTCGCTGGTTTACAGTTGCACACTAGATAAAAAGCTTTGATGGAATTTACTCTGAAATGTTTTGGAAATCATTTTAAAGGTTTGCATCCCATAATCCGCCCTTTTATTAGGAACAGTCTGCTGCACAATATCGCTGTGCGCACAATTGTCCACAAAGAGCACATGGCACTAACACTGCTGACATTTAGCCTCTGCAAAATGTATCCACAAGAAGAAGATATGCAGCCATTCTAAACAAAAATATAAACTAAACGTGGAAAAATCTGCGTCCCTCGGATTCATAACCAAGCTGCAACACTCTGAACATTGGGATGAAATTAAATCAATACAGTTCATGGATTTATTGCCAGAAACACTTATTTCTCTCTGCTGGAGAAAATGGGACTCACTACTGGAAACTGGTCACATTTGGGCATATCTGAATGAAAAGTACATCGGCTTTATGTTAGTGCTCTGCCACGCCTGTTTATCAGAGTGAAGAACCACATTAGTGTATGTACTACAAACAGGACCCAAAGATGGTGCACGAGTGGTTCAAAGTATGAACACAAAGCGAGCAGTGTCTGAAAAAACGAACCAGCCTCTGGACCAGGGACAGTCTGAAGCCTCAAATCATAGTTTTATTTTTCCTGTTTCGAGCTGTTCTTTTGTCCAAGGTGAACTGATGTGTTATCAGGCAGTATCTTAGATTTAATTCCATCCAATCATTCCTTGCTCAGAATTTTATAGCCGGCTAAGAGTCTTGTTCTTTTTTTTTTTTTCAGTACACTTGATCAGAGACATTCTTCACTTGCGTATGTATTTGCCATTCGTTTTCATTTCGCTGTATTTAAAGAGGTAAAATCCTAGTCTAGAGATTAAAAATTCATTACGGTTAGAGACCCGCCTACGAGGGCAGAATTAACAGCAACCTTTCTCTGGTTACGCTGTTCTTTAAAATAATAATATAAAAAAAATACTTAAGATGAATCACAGGAAATGTGAAGCAGGTGGTACAATACACACACAGCTCGTCTTGCAAAATGGGTTCAAGAGGTTTCATTAGGTTCAGTTTGGTGCTGATCACAGGCACTAATTTATACACCAAGAAAACCAATTTACACCCCCTAGTAGAGCGGTGTTATTCAATCAGGACAATCAGAGCTGTTGACAAGAAAGGATTAACGTAGTCCAGTTAAAGGAAATTGACAAGTGTCATGATGAAACAATTTAGGAAGACAGTTGAAAGAATTGATTTAAGCAATGGCTTGTCTGAATAAAATAATTTGATCAGTTGTAATTAAAGGTTATGACCTTGCCTGCTGAAGTACTGGGCAGCAATGGGAGAAATAACTGGCACTGGCTCACGACAAAGACATCTTTCAAGTGAAGAAGATGGCACAGTGTTAGCAGCTTGTCATTTAAAATGCATACACTGATTATTCAGGTTGCCTCTTCCTCCACTGTGAAACTCCAGTTACATTAGAAAACAGACTGATGGGATTAGTTTATCTGACTGTACTGCAACAGGTCTCAACACGGGTTCTTCTTTCAAGACGATGATGACAAACTTACATCCCCAAAGTCTCAAGTCAAAGAAACGTATGGCAGCGAAAGGAGTGATTGAGGAAAGTAAATTACATTTTAGAAGGTAAAACCTCAGGAACAACATGCCAGACACACTTTCTTCCTGTTCACTGCAGCAAATGTGTTCTCGATTTTCTCTACTTTAATTAATTCCTCCTCCTTGAGGTAATGATGGCTGTTTTCCCACAGCCTCTGAGACTGAGCGAGAGAGAGTCTCTTTCCTAGAATTTTTTTTTATCATTATCTGGTATAGGTCCACTAAATTATTAGCAGGACCTGGCTAAAGCCTGCTTCCACATGGTCCTAATACTGACAACTACTCTGGCACTCTGAATTGAATCTTGTTGCATCCCTGTGACTCTAATGACTCACTCCACTGTCCTGTCAATCTGTTACACTGGTAAAAGCCACAGTGAAGAGTGATTGGGGCGCTGTAATGGTCTTAGCACGCTGCTAATTGGATAACGTTGTTGAATGATATGTATGCAAACATGGCAAAGGGAGTGGACTTGAAAAAAAGCTTCCTGCCAAAAAAGAAATATAGAAAAGAAAAATACATACAGCATATCACGTTCATGTAATATATAACACAAAAATATTTTTATAGTTAATTTATGTTGAATTGTAGTATATACTTTAATTAGCCGAGATCCAATCAGCAAATGAATTCTACTTTTAAGTCACATCACATAACACCTTCACAATCCACGATTTGTCTGCTATTAATCAGCATCAGTGAATACTGATAAGATATTCCTCATTTGGGATTTCTGCACCCTTTCTTTTTGGTTTTCACAAACATAACATCTGCCAGCAAAAGGTTTAGGCTACAAGCTGAATGCAGTCGCGAAACTGCTCCCCCCCCCTCACTTAACACCTGTTTGACGAGGAAAAACGCCGGATTCCTTACCTACAAAGAAACAACTCCTTTCCATTTCGTTCACCTTTCAAGACAAAATGAAAATGTAGCAGCAGACACGACCACGTCCGACGTACTATCCTGCCTGCCCGGAGAAAGAGAGAGAAAGAGAGAAAGAGAGAGAGACCGTGTCAGGTTATTTGCCGAGAGGGTATCCGGGGAAATGGAGCAGCTGCCAGCTGCAAATCTTTACTGAAAATACTAAATATTCCATATGTTAATTAAAGCCTTTAGACAATTTGTTTACTTCAATAAGAAAATGTACTCGTAATCTGTTATTAAGCACGGCTGCTTACTTGTTGCTTTCCGTTTTGTCTAACAAGCAGCCATAACCTGGAAACCTGAATTTCTACCTTCATGGCAATCTCTGCTGCACAGTTTTTTATATTTATGACTCACCTATTAACACCGGGAACAGATCATCAAACTATTCTGTCCAGTTTTCTCTGCGCACTTCATTTGTTGTCATAGAGACCAATCGCCAAGTCTGAGTGGCCTACAATAAAAATCAATCGAGGGGGGAAAGTGAATTAAATGAGCTGAACGTAAGGTAAGTGGGCTGAGGTAACTTCTTGAATAAGTGGAGCATTCACGGTGACGCCATGCAACCAGCAGTTTATATCTGTGTGTAATACACAATCGAGCCGCAAGGGGGCAGTAATCGCACATATGTTGAGCGTTATCCTTCTTGCCGTGCTGTGCGGCTTGACTAGCTGTTCAGGAAGCTTTGAAATATTCATGGGTGTAGCCTATATGCCAAGATTGAAGCCTCAGGGAGTACCTGGTCTTTTCAATACATCTATTGTCACACTTGTGCAAACAGGCGAATCAACACAATAAAACTGAGTGCTTGAGGTTAGTTTCGCAGGATGTAATCCGACGTAAGATAAGATAAGATAAGACAACCTTTATTAGTCCCACGCGTGGGAAATTTGTTACAAATTACAAAAACTTTCAAAGACTTTTTCTCTTATTTTGTCTGGCAATGAGTAAAAAGTGATTAACCCGACTTCACTGTAAAGATTTCTGCCCATCCTGCTACAGTAATGCACAATATTTTACTGCGTTTCAACAAATAGCTATTTTAAATTTAATCTGAATAAATAAATAAATAAATAAATAAAAACTTTATTTGGCGTGTTGATGTAATGTACACATTAAAAGCAGAAATAAAGAAAATACACACATATACCCTCGAAATGTGTTGCCAGCATGCTTTGACTGTGATTAAATTATTAGGTACACATCTTACCATTTTGAGTACACCTTAGGATACGTCATGTAGAGCTGTGTACCTGAAACAGTCGCTGGCCCTTTTATTGTGTGTGCAGTCTGTCTGATCTGTACACACACATTTAGCCTCAGCTGCCTCCCACAGTCTGTCTCCATTCTCTCCAGCTGCTCATTTTGACCACATAATTCTGGAACAAGTAAAAAAAAAAAATTTCTTTGATATGTTGGTGAAGTTCATTGAACTCTTGACGCAGTGTCGTCCAGCTTCACATAGGCAAAAATAACTTGAGTTAAGAAGTCTTTTCTGGTTTTAATGCCCTTCGATTCTCAGATGTTTTTATTTCATTTTTTTAAGTATTTTTAGAAAATACATTTCAGATTTTAGTTTTTCTTCGTTATTCTGTGAAATAATCTGGGGGTTTTTGTACAGCTGCTTTTTAGACTTTATGATTTAATATAATCAAACTGGTTCATTAAATTAAGTTTCAGACACTTCAAGTATATCAGGTATGTTTCTAATCATTATTATTATAATTATTATTATTACTGCTGCCATGGGAGCGGGCTTTTACCGGTGTTTCTCGGGTTTGAATTCTCGCGAGATTTCGGTGTCTCAGTTACCTACACGTCCTGGATACTCCAGTTTCACTGTTGAGAAACATCATCATAGTAACCCGGGAAAGGCGACCTCGGAGGCGGGTGGCGACATTTCTTTGAAGGAATCTCACAGCGAAACACGGGAGACGTTGTTCTCTGGACTAACTCTGAAGCGATGGGTGAATGTAGAAAAAAGTTGCTGGCTTAGTGACACTGGTTAACTAACTGACACTGGTTTTCCACATCGTTAGCTGATGCTAACGTTAGCAAACATACAGCTGAACGAAACTGAAGAAGTCACCCGGAGAACTTTGGATTTTCTTATCATGAGGATATCGACATAAATGCGGACATCTAGACGCACCGGATCGTTTCACTGAAGGTACATATTATTACTCTCCTAAAGCTGGAATAGCCAAGTACAATCATGATTTTCTAGTTAGCTAGCGTTATTATTCACTCTTTCGAGTTGGGGCTCCGACTATTCACTGGACCGAAGACATTACGCGGTACCTCATCTTTAAGTCGGATGGAGTTACAAACGTGATTTTTGAGCGCACGCAGAGTATATTGGACAACTTAACATAGTTATTATTAAAAACAATAATTATGTAAAATCCATAATACCGTGGGTTCTAAGTTAACACCCAATACGAGATATACGATTAGTTTTGTTGCCCCGTTGCTTGAGCGAATAATTCCTGGATACTGTTAGCTATATTCTTTTACAGAACAGTTTAAAGGTTTTTAACATTACTATCACTTCCTGTTTCGCATAGTTAATGTTTAACAGAATCGATAATAATAGGGGTGCTGTTAATACTGACTACAGATAGCGTTTGGGTATCTCCGGATGCGCTCAGTCTGAATTCGTCTATTTTGGGTACTCAGCGTTTTACAACTAGATGATATTTTTATTTGAAGGTAAGGTAAACTTATCGGCGCCGTATTCGGCGGCATAAATGCAACTCCAGGTGGCTCTAAAGAAACCAAAAACACAACTAAGATCGAGTCCTGATGATTTACGCTTAAGTCAATACAGCTCATGTAAAGTCGAAGATGGCCAATTATTTCCTCCTTGCTGAACGACTGAGGTGCTGTTAAGTAACCTTTTGCACACTAGTGACACGTGTGGTGTGAAGCTGCATTGCAGCAGTCAAGTCGGTGTTAGTGTTTTTGTAATACAGTTTCTTCCCGTGTGCGGCAGCACCGAGCCGCTGCTGCTGAAAGCCGCGTCAATCGGTTAACTAGAAGAAGTTATGTGCCATCTTGGATTTTACACGGCTTTAGTGGTGGAAACACCTCTAGTCTATCGGTGAAAGTGTTTTTGTCATTAAATTCTCACAGAGTATCCTCCTTTACTCCATTGATATGTTGCTAAAGAGTTTGATTTCTCTGTTGGAAGTTTGGGGTCTCAATATATTATCGTTTTCAAACTTTAGAAGTCCCAAATGTCTAAAAGCAGTGTGTTCCCTTATACAGGAATACAGGATCATTCAGGTATACAGTAATATTTTAAACTCTCTGGGTTTTACATTTAAGGTAATCGGCAGAATAAGTTCACTTTGGTTGTAATGCCCCTGTTATTTGGGTTAAACTTGTAAAAGAAAAAGAGAGTGTTTCACAAATGCTGGGGTGTGCAGTTTTTCTAAACTCAGCCAACGTCAGCATATTTCCGTAGTGAACGTGACAGCCCAGCAAAATGACATTTCCTTCTGAATTTACTAACTTTACAAAAAGTTTAATGTTTCAGAGTTTAGCTGCTCTTTGTGTGGCGTTTTGGATTCGCACAACAGCAAATACAGCGGTCTGTGGTAGAAAACAGTCTTTTAATAGAGTCGAGTGTATCCTATCAGTAATTTGTTTATGGCTCTGATAACAGAACAGGGAGGGCCACTGAAGAAGAGTGGATTTAGTTTTCTTCTTCTTTTTTCCTATCTCGCCCCAGGGCTGTGTCACGTGATTGTTATGAGGCAAAGGCATGACTTCTCAAGAATTCCTCATGACTCAACAAGTGTTAAATGTTAGTGCAAAACACCCTTAAGTGTCTCACTGACTAGACTTGACTCTCACAGATCTGTGCTGTAATTATCTGAATACATTGGCAACCATTAATGCTGTAGAGGAAGACTTTTTCCTACTCAGGATAAAACGGCTAACAGACTTGATATATGCAGTGCCTACCATTAAAGCAGACATGTGACTAGCATTACAGGTGTTTTGAGTAAACATCACATATCTGAGTTGTGCTTACATTTTAGGAATGTGAGGCTGTAGAACCAGTTTTAAATGGCAGAGTAGCAGAGTTATGCTGTTGCTGTGTGACAAATTGCATACCTCTGCCGAGCCATGACTACTTTGCATTTTAACTTGTTAATATGTTGGGTACGAACTGTAGTGCTTCATGTTTTTAAATCATTATTTGTCTGTCACTGACTTGTTTCAGTGTTGTTTTTAGTACTTTGTTCCTTGTTTTGGTTTCAGTCAACATTTTTGGTTTGGTTTTTGTGTGGATCTCACTTACAGTAATATATTTGGTAATTTGTTTAACTGCAGGTGAGTGGGAGAGATGAGGAGCAGCAGGAGGACTGAGGCATCTCTTAAAAGTTCTGCTCAGCACCTTTCTGATCATAATGTTGGCACAGGTGTGTAGAAGAATTTCCTTTTTAATTTTGGTGTTTTTGTTTTTTTGAAATACGAATTAATTTGACTTTTTGTAACCTAAATGGGTGATATGGGTTTTGGAATTTACATTTTATCTTCACTGTTACACTTTAACAGAGCTGACAGCTGCATGGAAAAGTTTGGCTCAGTCCAAAGTTGCTGTAAGTACAACTGAAATGGTTTTCTGTTGAAACTGTGCTTTTTGTAAGCTCTTCCTAAATCACTGTCTTTTTTGTAGAAGCAGAATTGAATTTGCAGTATGTGCGCAGTCTGACAATGGTATTTCCTCTTTGTAGTTGCGGCACATAGAAAATCGTATACAAGCAGCTCCAGGAACAGGGGTTATCCTGGACTCTGTCATTGACTCTAACAAGAAGAAATCCTCTAGGGCCCACCACAGAGGTGGGTTATTCTAAGATATAAAACTTGTTCTTTGTAAATTGTAGTATGGCTAATTGGGTTTTCCTTTTTTATTTTGGTATACTACAGTCTGAATACAAGGTCACTTGTGAGTTCTGTAATGATTTTTAATAAGATTGCTCTCTATGATAGATGGACGACAAGTTGATGACATCAGAGAGTCTTCAAAGCCCAGAGGTCGAAGTCAGCAGAGCCCAGAAAAGAGCAGCTCACGTAGCCCCTTGAGAAATACCACCCAGGACAGAAATGTCAGAAGAAACAACAGCGTGGAATTCAGGGAACCGCTGGCCTCATACAGGTACGAATAATGAACTAAAATGCATTCATGAAACCTCGATTACCCTTTACAAAGCCGCCTGGCTGCTTTTGGCTATAAAATTATAACACATTCTCTCTAGCCCAAAATGGTTGAGGAGTTGTGACATATTGTGAGATGCACATGGTATCTAGTTAATGCTGTGTGTGTGTGTGTGTGTGTGTGTGTGTGTGTGTGTGTGTGTGTGTGTGTGTGTGTGTGTGTGTGCTATACAGTGCATAAGTTACTCGTATGTTACTAGTGTGGCGATCGTGGCTCAAGAGTTGGGAGTTCGCCTTGTAATCGGAAGGTTGCCGGTTCGAGCCCCGGCTCGGACAGTCTCGGTCGTTGTGTCCTTGGGCAAGACACTTCACCCGTTGCCTACTGGTGGTGGTCAGAGGGCCCGGTGGCGCCAGTGTCCGGCAGCCTCGCCTCTGTCAGTGTGCCCCAGGGTGGCTGTGGCTACAATGTAGCTTGCCATCACCAGTGTGTGAATGTGTGTGTGAATGGGTGGATGACTGGATATGTAAAGCGCTTTGGGGTCCTTAGGGACTAGTAAAGTGCTATATAAATACAGGCCATTTACCATTTACCATAGTGTGAGAAACAGCATAGAATAGAAGATGCTAACAGCAAAGACTGAACTGCGGGACCAGCAGCTTTTTCTTTGTATGTTTGCAATAATTTTCTACGTCACTGCAGAGTGGGGTCAGGTGACTTACGGTAACACTTCCCACGAAGATGTTTTCCTACTCACCTTTTCTGTTTATGTACAATGTAACTGTTACTGGGAATCTTCTGTTGCACTTACGGTCACATAACCTGTCGTCAACT
Organism: Astatotilapia calliptera; assembly: GCF_964374335.1. Classification (NCBI taxonomy): domain Eukaryota; kingdom Metazoa; phylum Chordata; class Actinopteri; order Cichliformes; family Cichlidae; genus Astatotilapia; species Astatotilapia calliptera. The sequence goes on along the minus strand of NC_137443.1, from coordinate 2,041,173 downwards.
CAGTTAATGTTCACTTTGTCAGCCTGACTTGAAATGCTGTGTGTGTGTGTACGTGTGTGTGTGTAGTGTACTCTCAGTGCAAGCAGAAAAAGGAGAAATTAGCAGTATGCAGTCTGATGTTACTCTAACACTGAGGTCAGAGCAGTGTCTTTATTTACATCCAGTAACTGGATGTAAATATCTTTTACATTTTATTTTACAGTGTTAGGAAAGCATTGATGCTGGTCCTTCAACATCTATAATGATTAATTCATTAACTCATTAAGTATTAACACTGACTGGTAGGTATCAATATTGTATGGGAAGTGGAAGGAGATGGATCAGACTTGGGTTTTTTTGCTATGTACTTAATGGTCCATGATACGTAGAAAGCATCACATACGATCTCATTGTGCACTGCGGGTAGTGTTAAAATTTATTACTAAAAATGAATTTATCCAAATCATTATTTTAGTGTGGTCAAAGGTTTTCACTTTTTCATCATTAAACATTTTGGTAGAGTCCATTTTTCCAGCCTTCTATAACCCATGGTCGCCAGTAAGTATGTTCTTCTGTAAACTCGGTGAGCAATGAATTAAAAGTAAATCTTGATCCTCTTCTTGATCCCATGTAATCTGATTTGTGTCCAGAGAGGCCACCCCACCACCACATCCTTCCTCTCAGCCAGAGGCCTACAGTCAGAAGTTGGTGCCAGCGTCTTTGTACCCATCCTCTCCTCCCCGCTCAGATTCTCTGCCCAGCCAGCTGGTCTACCAGAAACACACCATAGACAAGGAGGCTGACAAGGACCTAGACAGCACACGCTCCTCAGGTCGGGAGAGCACTGAGGTGCGCTACCTCAATGACCAGCCAGCCCTGGATAGCATAAGGACTAAGGAAAGCAGCCCCAAAGCACAAGTTGGCATGGATAGCCAACAGTCAAGCCCATGTATTGCTTCCACCCCAGGCTCTTTCCGACAAGAGGACAGCACGCCATCCACCAGTCCTGGTTCAGCTTCCCAGCGGTTGGAAAACCTAAGACGACATCAACCCGACAACAAGCTGGAGAAACTCAAAGAGCGTATTCGAAGGCAGAGACAACATCTGGAGGAGGCTGCAGAGAGGGAGAAGCTGATGGGGAATCTGGAACAGCCTTTAGCCACATTTGTTGAGACTAATGATGCTGGTACAAGCAACAAGCCGGCAGCCAAAATACGCAAAGTAGCAGCTGCACCACCTGCTCCCATATACAAAGGTATCTCCACTGTAGGATTGGTTCATCATCTTCAACCTTTCTGACAGATTTGAGTTGTATGGCAGGGAACATGATGCTGTGTTTTATTTAAACCATCATTTTATTCACAGGTTTCAACAGTACAGAGACAAAGATCCGGACTCCTGATGGGAAAGTTTGGAAGGAAGAGGACTTCCATAACCTCAGCAGAGAACTTTACAGAGACCTGTCAAAGCAGTTTGCTGGTAAACACAAAACACTCTTCATGTCATGATGTTTTTGTCTGAGCTTTGAAACACAACAGATTTATTGAAAACAGTAGTTAATTTAAATGTTTTTGGATTATGCATAAATCTAGATTTATGCACAGCCTTTGATTTACAATATCCCAGATGTTGAAATATTAGAATTGTCCCCGTCTGTTTGGCTTTATAGCTTATACTCTGTATGTGTTTTATGTCTTCAGAGAGCACCAGACACAGGCACCAACAGCAGAGGGAACAGAGAGCAGACAGGTCCAAAGAGAGGAGGCCTCCCAAAACCATTAGGAAGGTCCACAGAGCTGCCCCTGCCTCTGACCTAAATCCAAAACCAGGTACAATAATCCTCTTTTATGTGTGGGCAAACCCACCCCCTGATCTATTTTTAATTAGTGACAGTGGGAAAGCTAAGCAAGTGGAACAGTCTGGCAGGATTTTGTCACGGGTCAGTGAACTTGCTGCCAACCAAGAGCCTCAAATGTTGCACCATCTCTGTGGTACTTTCTCATTTCTTTGCTTTGCTCATTTCCTGTCTGCACTCTAAGTATATACAACGTTTCTTATGTACCTTTATTCCCTTGTATACAGTGGGGCAAAAAAGTATTTAGTCAGCCACCGATTGTGCAAGTTCCCCCACCTAAAATGATGACAGAGGTCAGTAATTTGCACCAGAGGAACACTTCAACTGTGAGAGACAGAATGTGAAAAAAAAAATCCATGAATCCACATGGTAGGATTTGTAAAGAATTTATTCGTAAATCAGGGTGGAAAATAAGTATTTGGTCAATAACAAAAATACAACTCAATACTTTGTAACATAACCTTTGTTGGCAATAACAGAGGTCAAACGTTTACTATAGGTCTTTACCAGGTTTGCACACACAGTAGCTGGTATTTTGGCCCATTCCTCCATGCAGATCTTCTCGAGAGCAGTGATGTTTTGGGGCTGTCGCCGAGCAACACGGACTTTCAACTCCCGCCACAGATTTTCTATGGGGTTGAGGTCTGGAGACTGGCTAGGCCACTCCAGGACTTTCAAATGCTTCTTACGGAGCCACTCCTTTGTTGCCCGGGCGGTGTGTTTTGGATCATTGTCATGTTGGAAGACCCAGCCTCGTTTCATCTTCAAAGTTCTCACTGATGGAAGGAGGTTTTGGCTCAAAATCTCACGATACATGGCCCCATTCATTCTGTCCTTAACACGGATCAGTCGTCCTGTCCCCTTGGCAGAAAAACAGCCCCATAGCATGATGTTTCCACCCCCATGCTTCACAGTAGGTATGGTGTTCTTGGGATGCAACTCAGTATTCTTCTTCCTCCAAACACGACGAGTTGAGTTTATACCAAAAAGTTCTACTTTGGTTTCATCTGACCACATGACATTCTCCCAATCCTCTGCTGTATCATCCATGTGCTCTCTGGCAAACTTCAGACGGGCCTGGACATGCACTGGCTTCAGCAGGAACACGTCTGGCACTGCGGGATTTGATTCCCTGCCGTTGTAGTGTGTTACTGATGGTGACCTTTGTTACTTTGGTCCCAGCTCTCTGCAGGTCATTCACCAGGTCCCCCCGTGTGGTTCTGGGATCTTTGCTCACCGTTCTCATGATCATTTTGACCCCACGGGATGAGATCTTGCGTGGAGCCCCAGATCGAGGGAGATTATCAGTGGTCTTGTATGTCTTCCATTTTCTGATGATTGCTCCCACAGTTGATTTTTTCACACCAAGCTGCTTGCCTATTGTAGATTCACTCTTCCCAGTCTGGTGCAGGTCTACAATACTTTTCCTGGTGTCCTTCGAAAGCTCTTTGGTCTTGGCCATGGCGGAGTTTGGAGTCTGACTGTTTGAGGCTGTGGACAGGTGTCTTTTATACAGATGATGAGTTCAAACAGGTGCCATTCATACAGGTAACGAGTGGGGGACAGAAAAGCTTCTTACAGAAGACGTTACAGGTCTGTGAGAGCCAGAGATTTTCCTTGTTTGAGGTGACCAAATACTTATTTTCCACCCTAATTTACGAATAAATTCTTTACAAATCCTACCATGTGGATTCATGGATTTTTTTTTCACATTCTGTCTCTCACAGTTGAAGTGTACCTCTGGTGCAAATTACTGACCTCTGTCATCATTTTAAGTGGGGGAACTTGCACAATTGGTGGCTGACTAAATACTTTTTTTCCCCACTGTATGTATTCATAGATGTTCTTGTTGTTGCTTTACCCAGCACACTTGAGTTTCAGTTGAGTAGTGATTTCGATGCTTTCAAATATTAAACTTTTGGCTAGCATGTACACAATCAGAGTAATGTTACTGTTTTTTTAAATTGGTGTTGTTTACGTGCAAGCAGCCTGCCCAAACATCCTGCAAGTGTTTGTGCTTTAGTATTTAGTGTGTTCTTTTGATCTTTGTAGTTGTCTCTAACGTGTGTGTGTGTGTGTGTGTGTGTGTGTGTGTGTGTGGGTGGCAGTGTATTGCTGGCTGCTGGTGCAGTGTTAAGACTCGAACCTCTCAAGAAATGTCCAGCATTTGTGACATGCAGTTTGTGGCCAGCTAGTAGCGTACAGACACCAGCATAGTAGAATTGTGCCCACACACACTGGCGAAACCTGATCATCGCAGAGCTTCACCCCTTCAATAAGTTGCCATCAAAAGTACACATTTAATGTGTCTGATTGTTATCCATCTTCAATAATTAGAATGTAATGTTAAGGTCTGCCTGACCAAAGTGTCCTATTACTGCTCAAAGAGTGCTAAATGATTATTTTTGTAGTGACAAAGGATGTGCCACTTTGTTTTTGTTTTTTTAATTTACAGTTATCATGGTAAAATCTTATTCTCAGCTGCTGTAATGAATCAAGAATGTAAAGGCAGCAACATTTTCAGAGAACTGGTTTGGAAGGAAGTTTTCTTTCGTCAGCGCGAAACTGAAAGGGTGGGACAGACAAGTTTGTCTCAGCTGTCACATACCTGTCTGTCTGCTGTTCATTATGTCTCTTTATAATAGACTCCTGTGTACATGTTTGGTTTTTGTGTGATTTCTTGTTTTAAGAGATCTGATTGGTCACCGTTTGAGCTTAATCTATCCTCATTAAAAGTGTTCTACATTATGGTATGGATAACCCACTAACCTTGCTTTGAGGTAATGGCCCTTTGATTTGTCAGCTATTGGTGCAGAATTAGCTTACTAAAGGTTAAGACACCAACTTCAGCTTTTTGACTCTAACTGGCATCCTGTTTCATGTAGTTCCTCTTTTTTCCACGGCAAAAATGAAAACGATGTTAAAAAAAAACACCCTAAAAGCCGTAAAAGATCTTTATCTTGTGTTCTAGCTCGCTTTGGTCTCGTGGTTTCTTCTCTTTCCTTCACGACTCTATAAATAGCCCTCTTAGATCTGTGGCCAGGTTCAGTGTGCTCTTTCACCCTGCACAAACAGCTGCTGGGTGAGCAGAAGTGCAGCTTCATTACCGGGAACTGCTCTTCACGAGAATTCAGGGTGGAGGGTGCTCTAGAGATTTCAGATAGAGGGACATTGCTTTTGTGCTGAGAGTGTTGTACCTGCTGTGTCACTAAAGCCAAGGAGGACAAGATCCATTTTGGGATTTGGTTGTACTGCAAAATCAGTATTCTGCACTCATTGTTCCTTTGGTGCATCGACTCTTCCACACAGCAACTTAAGTGATTTGAAAAATAGACTTAGAGCAACTGCCTACATTTTTTTATTTATTTTTTTATTGTAATACTATTTGATTGAATAATCATTTAAATCCCACTAAAGGAAAGTCAGATTGCTGCTTGTCTTTCATTCTCTTAGCTGTGTGTCTATTCTGGTGATGGATATATAGATGCTTATGTTTCATGAGGCCAAGAGCAACTATACTCAGTATAGCAGCACACAGTCTCACGTGTGAACTTTGTTACTTTGCAGCGATCAGCCCTGCATCATGGCGAGAGGGCCAGAAGCTGGTGAAGATGGTACTAGGTCCAGTTCCTCAGCTGCCCAGAGAGGAGGACAGTCCACATGCGGCTGACTTATTGAGCCGAACAGGTGAGAACAGCAAGCTCTCACCTAACAGTAAAGAAGTTAAATTGAATAGCATAGAGACAGAAAAGATCATTAGAAGTTTATTAAGCATTAAAGACTCACCCACAGCGTGTCAGTGTAACTTTACTCAGTTGCTTGTAGAATAACTGAAGTGTAAAATAGGTTTTTAACCCTCTCGCACCTCCTCATTAAAAAAAAATGTACTGTTTTCAGTTGACTTAAATCTGCCTGTGTTAACTATGCCGCTTTAAGCCTTTTAACTCCTGAAATACATGGACATTTCTCGATGCTATTATCTGTGATAAAGTAGTTTGAAAATATTATAAGAAAATTCAAAGACGTATAGTTTCATTTGTCTGGAACATCTGACAGCAATGCAGAAAACCGAGCCTGCCAAAGGAATATCATTAAATAAAGTCCATAGCTTCTGCTGCACACTTGCAGTACACTTACATAAAGCCACACCTCACTCTGTCTTTGCTCGCTGTGTCTGTACTGGCCACCACTGACCAGAAGGAATAGAAATCGACTGGCTTTTCTGGTTGGATGCACAAGACATGACCTGATTTCCAGAGGCTGACCCAAGTGCATGCAGCATGTACCATGGGGATGGCAGGGGAGTGTTAACAAAAAAAGGTCTGGATTATATACGACATGGGAATCTTCGATTTGGCCCAGATTAGAGTTGCCATAGCATGCCTTCCCCTAAGCCTCATTTATTATGCTTATGCGTATGTCTGATGCTTCAGCTTAGGAATTTTTTAATCAGCTGTAGTCACATGTTGGAGGATCTCTCATTTTTCAAGCTGGGATGAACCTGTTTTTATTGATATTTATCATGAAATATTTCATTTTATTGGCATAGACGGTGAAGTTGATATTACACTTATTAAACAGGAGTCTTTCTTGGTTGAAGTCATTTAACAACACACATTGTTTTAGTGTGCGTCATTGTTTACATCGTGAATGAATTACTGATATATCTGCTTTTCTGGAAATATTCACCAGATTCCCGCCACCGCTCAGATCTACGCTCAGAATCAAAGCGACGATCACGTCCAAACAGCACAGAGCGGCCGTGCAGTGGATTTCAGGGACAATCACAAAGCCACCTCACACCAACATCTATCCCTCAGTACAAGGTTCCAGGAGGGTTAAGCTCAGACCTGTTGTCAGCAGACATCCAGGGAATACTGGATGACCTTCAGCTGGAGTGCAAAGCAGCTGAGCAGGACGAGAGGGCCCGAAAAAGGTCCCGGGGTAGCAGCAGTGGTAGGAGAGGGGGCTCAGGGTCACGAACAAGGACGCCCGTCTCTACTTGGGGAACTACTGCGGCAGCAAACAGCTCATCGAGAGTTTGTCGCAGTGCCAGCCCCGTCCATCGTCCAGAAACTACCAACATAACTGACGCAAAGCACAAGAAAAGGCACTATGATGCAGATACAGTACGCCAGTACATTGCCCGGCAACAAGAAGAGAGAAAAAGGCGTCAGGCGGACGAGAAGAAGGCGATGAGGGAGGAATCGGAGAGGAGACACCAGAGACTGCAGGAGCTCTACAGGAAGCAAAGAGAGGTTGCTAGAACTGTGGCAATCCCCACTGAGACTCCCGTGGCCCCTGTACAAAAGCGACTACAAGAGACCTACAACAAACTGCTGATGGAGGAGGCCCAGCTGGGCGAAGGGGCCATGCAGACACTCCCTGCTATTCCTTCTACTCAGCTGGTAAGTATGGTCACAAAAACATGGTAATGTCATTTATACAAACATGGAAACTGCAAAAACAAAGATATGATCACTTATGTAGTGGAAAAATAAAACGAAAATAAGTGTTGTTGATGTATTCTTTTACAGAGACCGATGTACCAGCCCTCGGGAGAGTCGGACAAAGAGAACAAACGACTAGAGGCACCCCAGAGCCCATCAAGCAGTGACAGGTCTTTGAATGATCATCCACCACCTCCATTAACTAGGTACTTTCATGCTCATACCCAAGTACAAAACTGTGTTTACCTCTGTCACAAGTAACAAGCTCAGTACATTCAACACAAATAGACAACAACAGCCTGCCGGTACACACAGTCCTCTGTCTTCTTGAAATGATCTTTGTTTGATAACTAGAAAATCATCTGGCTTTTGAAAAAAATCCAGATGTTTGGTTTTATGAGCATCGCATCCAACAACCCACGAGTGTTTTATTACAGGAACAAACAAAAATAGTGCACGATAAAGAACATCTGCGATAAGTGACTGGAAATCAATAGCCTCATAGGCTGCTATCAGTTTTTTACATCTCTTACCACCAAAGTACAGGATGATTGTTTGGGATGCTGCGTTAAAAACATGAAGTGGGGGACTCTTTGAAACCATAACTACTGTCTGTGGAAGTTTTACCGTTTGCTTACCTTACCTACCAAGGGTGTTGCACTTAGATGTGTTTAGTCTTCTTTTGTCTTCTTACATTTTAAATAAAGTTTTTTTTGTCACAGGGTTGATCTTGATCTTGGAGTTGCCCCTTTGCCTCATCAAGAACGTTTGTACCCACCTGCTAGACCTTTGACTGGACCCAGCAGCACTGCTCAAGGATCGGACGATGACCGTCTCTTCTCTCAACTCTTAAGAATAGAGGCAGAAGTGGCTGCTAGTAACGGCATGAAAACCCTGCGACCAGCCACAGCCCCTTCCGGCAGGTCCCGGTCCAAAATGTCCCGCATCGAAGCCATCAAGGCCACAGCTGCATCCCTCTCTAACCGCATAGAAAGTGAGGCACGGAAGCTTGCTGGGGAAGGCATCAACTACGGTAATGCAACATCAATGGATATGGATACTGTTTTAGTGCCTAGGCCCTCTGTTCTTGTCGATGGATGGGCAGGAACGGCAGCACGTGACACAGAAAAAGATAACATGGCTCTGAGGATCCAGAAGATTTTGACTACCACAAATTATAGTTCATACAATGGCACAGCTCTTCCAGGAGCAGGCAGTCTGCATTCCTTCAGGGAGCAGAAGTTGAAGAATGGTAAACAGACTTCCGTTGATGTAATCGATCCCATCTTTAACAGTTACACACAAGAAAGGGGGGAGCTAGTCAATGGCTTGGAGAAGGAATCAAGAATGAATAAAATATCAGAAAGGAAACAAATTATGGACGAGGGGGAGAACAGGACAGATCTCCATGATTCGAGTGGTGGATCTATTAGTGAGGGTCCTCTTCTGAGTGAAGGGAGTTTTTCTGAGGATGAGCAAAGTCCTCCTCACCCCTCTAGATATAATTATGTACCTAGACCAGCAGATCGCCTGGAAGCGGCGGACTACTGTGCACGTCAAAGAAAGGATTACCAGCGACTGATGGAGTTCCAGCGGGAAGCAGAGAAATGCTCAGGCCTCAGCTTATCCTTTGCACAGCAGGACCAGGACAAAGCAGTTTGGGAAGAGCTGAACAAAGGAAGCCCTCTGAGCGTAATCAACATCTTCACTAAAAACCATCACAGCCACGTTAAAGGTGAGTTCACGTGTGACTATGCATATAATAGCTTCACATGATGCATTTAATATGAAAACCACAGTGGTCATATGTATGCAAAACACTAGCGGTCAGTTTAGATAAGGACGTGTGTGTTCTGTCTCCAACTTGTTCTTTAGTGAGTGATAGAAATGTGGAGAGGAATTCTCCCTCCGCCCATTCTGCGGCCTCTGGAAATGGACCTGGAGACGCAGCAGTCTATGAAGATGACTTTGTATCGTCACATAGCAGCAAAGCCAGTGGGCAAATAAAGAGAAGCTCCAATTCCCCCAGGTAACTGAAGACGTCTTCAAAGTCACCACTGGGTGGCATTCATGTCACACAGATGGTTTCTCCAGCACTCTCAGATACAAACATTTGTCCTCCTTTTTAGAGTAAAGATCAACTTTCAGGATCACTTTTGTTTCCTTGCTTTGTTTTTGTATGTGTCGTATCAAAGACCCTGAAACTGATTTAAAACTGGTCATCCGTGTGTCCTCACAAAGCTTTGACTTGATAAATAGAATCCTTATCATGTTATCCATATTTCCATGTATTATAGTAGAAGACAACATATTACTGTTGTCATGTGTGAGGAAGTGGGGTGTTGTGTCTGATTGTGTTATGGGTTTTTTTTTTTTTTTCAACCAATGTATTTCTATAAATTTTGAGTTAACAGAACTCAGAATGGAGATATGCTCTTGATAGAAGTCCAATGCTCACGATTTCTTTCTGCACTCTTTGTTAGTGTGAATAATCACTTTGAAGAACTGATGAGGAGGTCACCTTATGAAAAAAGCACAGATTGCAGTCACTCCCACCATTCATCCTTTCAGTCATCCAATCACTCACAGCATCTTTCCTCTGGTTCAACACCTGCTTCCTCGCCCCTCTCCAGGCACTCTGCCAGAAAAAGAGGTGAGTTTTTTGTTTTTTAATTTTTGTAATGATTATTTTCTGACATGACCAGGTTGTAAACTTTTTTTTAATTAATACATTTAAGCTTATTAGCTGAATTTCAGTTAAACTGTCTTTGAAGTCATAAGTTGCAACAGAACAAAGCTTTGTCTCTTTGCAGGACCAGTATCAGATCAGAGTGACACCACTCTAGTAGAGGAGCAGAGGAGCTCTTGCTCTCCAGCCTCGGAAGCACTATCGTCTGAATCCAGAAAGGCAGGCTCGGACAAAAACTCTTCCCACACCCAGGCCAAGAGTGTCCACTCTAATGACACACTAGGGGAAGCTTCAGGCCATTCTCACCAACAGTAAGCTTATTTCAGTGCTATAAAGGCTGCAAATATGTCACCAGATATGTTAATCAGCAGATTTTTCTGTTAAGATCATTTCTAAGATATCCAACTGAAGTATGTACAGAACTGTTTGAGAGCAGGATGAATGGTGTGTACTGTTCATACAAATCTACGTTGCCCTCGCGTTCAGTTGTCTCTGGTATTTCCTTCCTGGTTTTTAGTAAGCTTTAATGCCACACTGCTTTTGTGTCGTGGGGGTTCTTCTGGCTTACAGTGACGCATCTATTTGCTGTCTGAATGTGGTAGGTTATAGGTGTATTTATATATATTTTTCATTTAGGATCACAGCATGAATATATTTCTTTATTTCTGGATGCAGTCCGGCTTCATAAATTAAAACATTTAATTATTTATTTTTTTCCTGGATGCAGGGCAAGTATGAAGTAAAATTTACATTAACCTGGGAAGCCACACACGAGCTACACTGTTTGCTTCCCAGAGTATTTCCAAACTAACCTAAACTTCTCTTAAAAATGTGCACTCAGGAATCATTTGGATATTTTCTGAACTAGGCAACCTCGGTTGTTGCTGTTCCAACCACTCTGAAATTTCCACTTGGCATATACTGTTATTTATTAACCAAAAGTAAATGTATTTAAGCATGACTAATTACTAAACTACACTTAGAGGAGCCTCAGTTGAGGCTGCCAGTCTAAGCAGTCTTGTGGTTTGCTGTTCTCTTGAGGGCCTGAGGGTTTAAGCAGCCGCGTAGTGCCCAGCAACAGGACCGCACTGTAGTTCAACCCAAGACAGAAAACACTGCTTATTTTGTTTTGGAGGCCCACAGGGTTGTTGATCGGGTCATTCAGCTTCACCACCGCTTGGGCCTGCTCCCAGAGAGAAGGAAAGAGACTTGTTTTCCTTCTAATCCCACTGTGCAGCAGTGATATTTGAGCCCCCTAATGGTACTCCAAAGCCCAGGTGGCAGATTCTTGGGATTCTGCACGGTCTGTGTGTCTTCAACAATAAAGGAAGAAACTTGTGAGAGAATTATAAACTTTTTATTATTAGTAATGCACTTTTCTTTTTTTTCTTTGACTCTGTAAGACAAAAACAGTTAAAAATGTTCTTAAGGGAAGTCACCCTCTGTAGTATTTTGACTTTTGACAAGATGCTTTCATGTCATTGTGCAGATTTTGATCAAAGGAAAAAAGTGCCACTGTCTTTTTTTTTTTTTTTTTTGTACAGATTTAGAAAGTATTATTATTTTTTAGACGCTCCTTCTTTCTGAAGAAACGATTCATAATTGATAACTCTGACCTCTCACAGCAGCGCCTTTTTCTTTCTCACTTTCTCACCTTTGCTGGACCCGAGCTGTCTCGCTCTTTATCATTTTGCCATTCGGCTCCTGTTCTTCAGAATAGGCAACCATTTCTGTAAAACATGCTCTAGTGAATATTTGAAACTCTTATTTAAATATTTATACAATCTTGTACATGTAATGCCAGTTTCATAATGTCAATTTTGCAACAGTTTGTAAAAATATCGCATGCCTGCTTTTCCCACTTCCCCTTCTGTTCTCTATATCAAATAATGTATTAAAACATGTTGCTAACTATTACATTGACAAACCCCATATACTGATGATGTTTCATCGCTTTGTTATTGCAGGTCCAGATTGATTTCCTCTACTAGTTCTCCAATCCCCCGGTCTCTTCCAACAGTAGAATCTCCCAATGAGCTTTTGAGAAATGCGTCCAACCAGAACACAGGCACTTTAGCTCCTGGTGGTAGAGCAGAGACCAAGTCCACTGGTAAAAATAAAGTTCTTTTGCTTATTTATTTTATCTATTTTTATTTATGTCTAACTCCCTTCGTCTCTGCTTTCTCCCAGGTGAGCTACAGTATTCACCTGGTGTCCTGCAGCAGCGTATGGCAGCAGAACTCCATTATTTGGACTCAATTGAGGAGTCATTCAGACAGTTGGGGGATGTGGAAAGGTTAATGGGTGTGTCCATGGCACAGCAGGAGAGTGCATCATTGGCCCAAATGCTCAAGGTAAAGTAGGAGATGTTTCCTATGAAATACTAATGTGATGATATATATTCAGATCAATTCAAATTTACTTACACAGCACCAAATCACAACAACAGTCGCCTCAAGGTGCTTTCAATTGTAAGGTGGACCCTACAATAATACATACAGAAAAAAAACAACAATCATATGACCCCCTATGAACAAGCACTTTGGCGACAGTGGGAAGGAAAAACTCCCTTTTAACAGGAAGAAACCTCCGGCAGAACCACGCTCAGGGAGGGGCGGGGCCATCTGCTGTTGTTGGGGTGAGAGAAGGAAGACAGGATAAAGACATGCTGTGGAAGAGAGACAGAGATATATATTAGCTGTGGCATTAATCTTTACCTATCAGAAGTTTCAAAGGATTACAAGTTACTTAGTTTCTATAATCTTTCTGGCTCATGAAATATGATTTGATGTTTTGAACACAGGTCAGTATTTAAATATCTTTTTCTTTAAGTTTTCTTTTTATTTCTAAATGTTGTATTAGTTGCAGCACCAGCTGGGGTGAAAACAAGAATATTACCTGCTGTTTTACTGTATTACACTTTATTGACCTACTCTGTGAACTTTGACCCTGCAGGCCAAGCAGCAGCGCCATGAACGTGAGCTCTATGAGCTGAAGATCAAGGCTGAACGAGAAGCTCTTGAGACAAAACTACAGCTGGAAGAAAACAGGCAGAGAGTGGCCAGGGTACTGCACACAATCAGCTCACAAGAACCAACAAAATGTTTATGTATTTGTGGATAATAGATTCAACGTTTGCTTTATAACCTTTTAATTTCCAACGTATGAGCGCTTTGATTTTCTGTCTGTGTAATGTATATGTATGTATATGGTTTTGTCCAGGCTCATATAGAACTGCAGGAAACCTTGGCAGCATCTCAAAAAAAGACTTTGGGAGGCCTCCAGGAATCAACTACTAAGATGATGACTCAACAGGCCGAGGCAGCGCAGTACACAGCCGATGCTGCCCGACACATCAAAGAGGTTAGCAATCAGTTCCCTCCTCCCTGCCTGGAAAAAGCCTGTGTCCTAATTGTACAGCAAAAGCTAATTGATTGTTGAAGAAGAGAAAAAGCATAACATCCAGCCTAAGAGTGACGAGGTCATACATTTTGATCGCCTTATTGTGTTTTACTTCATCAGATGACAGAACTAGTCCGGTCGCAGATGTCAGGATCTGTGGTTGTCCCTCCTGTTGCCACTGATTCCTCCACAGTGGAGCAAAGAAAAGAAAATGACACTTACTCGATGGAGCATCGACAGGATAACGTAGACTCTGACAGGTACACTCCAAACGATCACACTCACTTTCCTGTCAGTTTCTGATTTTTATATCCTTCGTAACAGCGATGGGCACGCAAAGTAAAAATGCTTTTGCAGGGAACCGCTTGACGAATTGAAGATTACCCTTCACCTCGTGTTATCACATGAGGTGCTGAGCCTTGATGCGGGCGATCGTTGGCAGTTCGTCTTGCAATCGGAAGGTTGCTGGTTCGAGCCCCGGCTTGGACAGTCTCGGTCGTTGTGTCCTTGGGCAAGACACTTCACCCGTTGCCTACTGGTTGTGGTCAGAGGGCCCGGTGGCGCCAGTGTCCGGCAGCCTCGCCTCTGTCAGTGCGGCCCAGGGTGGCTGTGGCTACAATGTAGCTGCCATCACCAGTGTGTGAATGTGTGGATGACTGGATGTGTAAAGCGCTTTGGGGTCCTTAGGGACTAGTAAAGCGCTATACAAATACAGGCCATTTACCATTTGATCTATTTCACAGATCAAGTCCAGAGGACCCCAAGCTTAAGTGTTCATTAAGGTGTTTGTCACATAGATATAAAATAAGCTCAGAGATTAAGCTGGTGTCAAACACAAGGTGCTTAGTTTATGTAAAAATGTAGTTTGTTGTTGTTTTGGTTTACGTGATGAAAATGGTTTTATTTGTGTATGTTCATGTGTTAGACTTGTACATAGTTAAACATGTATGGATCAAATAATGTTGAATTCTGGGTATGGATTTGTAAGCAATGAAATTTAAAATAAGGGGGTAGAACAGGAAAAGTCTAAACTTCATCCTACTCCTCATCGAGCACACACATTCTGTAGACATGGATATATACATGAAAACTTGACGATTTTTAACTTTTGTTTTCTTTGTTATTTCAGTTATATTTGCATGTTCGAAATAAAAATTCTATCTGTCGGCATGACTCTGCAAAGCTGTGGCAGACTTTTGACATGCTAGCTGTAACTGGTTTCACTATTGGACCCACCTTTGAACTGTTCAGATATTCACAGCTAAGCCTATCTCTAATAATATTAAACAACTAGTTGGACATGTATTAGGGTAACAACCCAAGTGTTGTCAACCCTTTTACCTCAAAGGCCTAAATTTAAAATCTTGTTCTCTTACAGCTTTCAGAGTGAACCATCAAACAGAAGGACCAGGTCAGAGGAGCCGCTGTCTTCACTGAGCACGAGTCATTCTGACTCGCTATCATTCAGGAAACCGAATCTCAGGTACCAGTCAGTCTCTTTATGCAGTGCCATGTCTGCAGGTTTTTCTTTTTTCATTATATTTGAGGAATACGAATTGAAACAAACCCACTCAATATGCCTTTTTTCCCTTCGCTCAGTGGATCTGCCTTAAGCAGCCAACACAGCCCATCACATCACTTATCAAACCATGAGAAGCAGATGAAAAAAGAGGCCATAGAGGGGAAATGGAGGAATAGTGGACTCGAGAAAAGGCCAAAACAGGAAGCAGCCAGCAGCTCCATAGAAGAGGAAGTTCTAGCAGCAGCAGCAAATGACTCCGTCTGCAGTGACAGTATTCCATCTGTACTGGATGAAAAAGGTAAAAGTTAAAAACTCGACATGCATTTAAATTGTTTCTTTTCCCCGTGTAAACAGTCAGATGTTGATATCATCACTGTTAGAGGAAAATATAAAAACACGATGCCCACCTTTGATCTTTATCTAAAAAAAACCCCAAAACTTCACCCCGAGTTTCTTTTGGTCTCTGCCCCTTCAGGAGACAGTACATCTGTGGCCACAGAGTACTCGCTCAAGTTTGACGAGTCCATGACAGAAGACGAGATTGAAGAGCGTTCCTTCCGCTCTCTTCTGCCATCAGAGGCACATCGCCGGGGAACCATGGAGAAAAAATCCCGCCACCACGAGGAGTCAGAGGATGATGGAGCCAATCACAGCACATTGGTTTCAGGACCGGGGCTGCACAATTCTTTTAAGGTGAGAGTCCAAACACTGGCCAGCACAATCAGTTGATGCAGCTATGTAACTGAAATCATTTTTTACTTGTTCTTTACCTGTTCCTTACTGAACTTATGATTTCTCTTCCTTCTTAAATCTCACTGTCTTCTCATTTTCACGTTCTCCTGCAGTCACAGGACTCAAACATAGCCTTCTCTGGTGGACAGGACAGCTTTTCCCAGTTCACCATGGACATGGTTCGCCAGTACATGAAAGATGAGGAGGTAAGACTGCAGCACCAGAGCTCTCTGCTGCGTCTTCGCCAGAAAGCACTCAAGGAGAAGACCAGAACAGAGCTGGCCTGGCTAGAGCACCTGAAGAAGAAGCTGAGAGATAAGGGAGAGGATGACAAAATGCCACCAATCAGGAAGAAGCAGAGAGGCCTTCTCTTAAAGCTGCAGCAGGAGCAGGTACTGTGGATGGCAAAAGCACAGTTACATTGAGGGAGCTTCACTGAATGCTGTGGTGTTAACTTTTGCTACTAAGCAGTGTTCTCTCTCACTGTGCTCATTTTCTCAGGCTGAGATCAGGCGACTTCAGGAGGCCAACAAAGCTGCGAGGAAGGAAAGGCAGCTATTGCTGAAACAGCAGGAGGAGATTGAACGGATGAGAAACTCAACACTCAGGCTGAAGGAACGTCTCAAGTGTGCTGGGATTGAAGCGCCTCCTGTAAGTAGCTCAGTCATTTATCAGCTCCTGCAGAAGAACCAGCGAATTAAGGCGATTTCAGTTCAGTTCATGCTTTGTTCGTGACAGGTAGTCTTGAATAAACACAGGAAAAAAGCGTACATTCAACCAGACATGTTGGTGTGCTCATTTCTTTTCTTTTTTCCCTTGTTAATTCTCAATCTTTCTGCGTGTGTCGATCATCCTCTAGGAGACCCCGGTGTCAGAAACCCCAGGGTCTGAGCCAGCTTCCCCAGATATGAGGCATGCTGATGCTAACCGCAGCCCCTCTCCCTCACTCTCTGTCTCTGGAAGTGAGACTAGCAGCATCATGCAGAAGCTCAAGAAGATGCGCTCTCACATGGATGAAAAGTAAGGACTTTAATTTAATCTTCATGGATTAACTGGGCTTGGCTGTCTCCTTATTGACAAGCCTCCCACTGAATGATAAGAATTCATGTATTCATTTATTTTTCAACTTAACTTTAGTTTTACTTTGATTAAAATCTGAATTGCTTTTAGTATGTGGCTGCAAAGACATCCCTCCATTAGTGCTATGTTCTTGGATAGCATAGCTTCATTAAAAAGAAAAGGTATCGTAGTTTATAAATGTCTTCTTTTTAATTCTAGTTTGACAGGATACAAAGCAGAGATGTACATTTACTGTGGGAGACCTTATCTAGCACTAATTGAAACAGTGGCATCTTTCTCTTGCTGCTCGGCGTGCTTCTCTTGCTGTTTTAAAGTGCTCGTCTCTTTAGCTTAGACGAGCAGCCACACACTCCCTCAGTACATCTTTGAGTTTCGATTTATATAAGCTACTTTGTAAAAAGCTCTCCTACTCATATGTTTGAAAGAAAGAAAGAACATCAGACAATAATCAAAGACCCTAAATATTTACAGTACCATTTAACCTTAGCACTGCAACATTCAGTTATATGTATGCCGTGTATTCCATAAAGTTTATTACACCCAATGACTCTCATATTGGCCATGGGCTTGCAGTAGCTGTAGGTCACCTAAAGCTTTAAACTTGGTCACCAGCTTTGGTCAGCTGACTGCAGAGCCTCTCAAATCTAGATGGTACAAACAAGTGTGAATTGTTCTGGGATTTATAATTTGCGTATAAGTGACAGACCAGCCTTCCATTACCCGTTTTCAGCAATTTTTAGGGCTTCAATTCTTCAAATAAAGGCTTACAACAAAAAACATCTGAGCAGTTTTACTGTGGTTTTGTTGTATAATGTTACAGGCTTCAGGCAGGTAATATAGTTTAATATAATCGGACCATTTAGACGACCTTTTCCCCGTTGTTCTCCAAATCTGCTGTTTTGTTAACAATGGCAAAAGCAATTGCACAAAAATACCCAGTAACAACTTCACCTAACGGTGTTAACCAACACTAATTAGTTTGACTGTCGTAGTTACAGATTAGTTTGTCATAACTGCCTCAGTAAGCAGGTTAGCCGGTAATGACATCCTGACAAACCCTCAAGGTTACCTTAACACACACACTGAGTCAAATGTTGATAAAAGGATTGTTACATGAGAAGTGGTGCTTTAAACGTAACAGCTTGACACCTCGGGTGCGATAAAACGACATTTTCTCACATCACTCTCTCCCTTTCTCTCTGCTTGTCTCTTTCCTCTGCGTCTTGTTCTGTTTTCTTTACATTACGTACGTGTGTCTGCGTGTGCGCTGTAAATGTATCCTCGTTTGTGTGGCTCTTTTGACTTTGTCTCTGCGTGCTTGTGTGTTGTAGACACTGTTCTCCTGTCCACTGCTTCTTCTCTGTGTTCACGGCCCATCACTGGGCCTCCCTCAGTGTCTGTCTTCCCAACCTTCACCCTAAATTCAGGCTCTTTATCTACAAGCAGTTGGTCAGGTACTGTACAGTGTTCTCTACCTATGCACCTAGCCCTGCCCTGCCCTGCCTCAACTCCACCCCCACCCCATGGAACATGCTTGTGTTTGTCCACTGGCACTGGGACCTTGGTGGGGTGGGATGGTGAATGATGTGTGCTGATATGTCTGAGGTTCTTTGTTGGGATATTTCAAGGTTTGTAACTTTCAGGATGGGCTTTTTCATGGGGACAGAGTTTGGATGAAAGCTTAAAGTGCCCAAGGAAAGCTGCTTTACTGAAATAAGCTAACCTTAAACATGTTTTTTTTTCTAGTCCTTGATATTTGTGGCATCAGCAAGACAAAAAAATCCAGTGTTACCAGAGAAGGTATTAAAGCACACTGGTCGAGTGTAAAACAATAAACACGAGGGAAAATTGGGAAATAGAAACCTTTTGATTTGCGATGGTCAAAGGTTATGTTATTTAGTAGGAGCCTTCCTTGCTGGATGGGAATCTCAGACTTAAAACTGGGATTTCACTAATTTGTGTCATGTTTAATTTACAACTCTTTCCCTCCTCCTTGCCTCTTGGAATGAATTAGCGAAATTTGCAGTGGAAATTATTCTTTACATTGTGGCTTCTAGCTGAGAGCTGCAGCCTAGTTATCAAAATAAAATGTTTGGAAATGAAACCGCACAGTGACATTGAAGTAAAGGAGTTTTCAGAGAAAAGACCAGAGATGGAGTGGTTTATCTCTTTAATGAGCCCAGTAAATCTTAACTAGCGCTTTTATTATGTAACTGTTGCATAGGATGGGATAATAAGTACAGATGGTCATTGGCTCTAATAGAGTTTGGGAAGGCACTAAAGAATCTCCCCAGTCTCGGTCTTTAGTATCTGGGCTGTCATCAGTATAAATTAGGTCAAGAGAAAGGCTTCTAAATTAGATCAAGGCTAAATAATACTGCACTGTAATGGCACCCATAGCTGTGGGAGACCATATTACAAAACAGCTATACCTGACTGCGCTTTATTTTGACAGATATTTGTACGTGTTAGTGTCCCTGATATACATTGAATTGAAGAATTAAACGGTCTTCTTGCTTTGCGAGACAACAAAACTATTCTTTGAGTTGTTATTCTGATATATAAGGAGGTGGAGGAACGTAAAGGAACACTCGGAGACTGAAGAATTTGTTCTTAGGACTTAAAAAAATCATATTTAAACTGCTTAGTGTGTGTGTGTGTGTGTGTGTGACTATGCTTATTGCTCCCTGGGTTTGAATCTGATGCATGAATCTGACATCTTTACTATTATCTTCCTTCTCCTCTTTTCTCCTAAGGGACATTTCATCACTTATTGTATATAATGGGTACTTGTACATATCTGTATTTGGATGATTATTCTGGGCATGTGTGGGATGTGTGTTTTAATTCTGTGTGCGCTGGACAAAAGTTTGAGTTGAGTTTGCAGTAATAACTGAATGTCAAGGTGATTCTGGGTTTGCTTGCTTCTGCAGGTCATATTTAACCTTTTCTAATGCTCAGTGTATTTGTACTGCTTCTCTTCAACTCTCTTCCTTCATCTTCCTCCTCTCTGCCATTCTCATCTCTTTTTTTTTTTTTTTTTTTTAACCGTTCTTCCACTTCCTCTTCATCACTTTATTCTTTCCCATTTCTTCCTTTCCATCCACCTCTGTAGGTTCCTGACCAAACGAGAACAACAGCTGATGCAAAGACGTCACCACGCTGAAGAGCTGCTACAATGGAAGCAGCAACTGGACAAGGAGGAGGCAGAGGTCCGTAGGATGGAGAAAGAGGCCCTGGCTGCATGGGACCAGAAAACACTTCGGGACAATCATCTTGACGTGTCAGAGGGACAGGAAAAGGACATCTCTGATATAAGCTCCCACCTCAGTCACCGCCGCAGCTCAGAGCCCAGAACTGACAGCGAGAAAGGTGAAGCTGCCGAATTTTCTTATTTTCAAGTGTAGAACATGGTTTAACCGGAAAATAACAACGTAATGGGATTTAAAAAATACACAGTGTGGTGTGGGAGTAAGAGTAAAATACATAACAATGTTGATTTGTTTCATTTTTCAGAGGATGTTAGCGAGGGCGACTGTTCGTCAGTGACACCTGAGTCCAGTATGCACACGGAGGGACCGGCTCCACCTGCCTCAGTCTCTGAAATAACTTTGGCCTCTGTCCAGGGCAGCCCTGCAAATTACACCCAGGACTTCACTTCAGCATCACAATCACCTGCAAGTCAACTGCATGTAATGGATTTTGTATTTTTAGCGTTTTTGTATTTTATTGTTTCAACTAATTGCTTTGATACTCACTGTAGTTTTTGGGGTTTTGAACACACATCTGTGTACAGGAGAAAGAATCTTATAGCTGCGTTTTTTCCTCTGCTGTACTTCTTGAGGATTAGGAAAAGGGTTCATAAGCCTTACTTAATTTACTGTGACTGTAAAATATTAATGTAAGCATACGATCTGTTGACTGTGATGTCATGTGACATGTCCTGAAGTAGTGTTCCTCTGTCTTCCCATCTAGTCTAATGCTCCTGAAGGCAGCCACAGCCCTGCTGCATCTCCTTCAGAGGGCAGCAGTAAAACAAAGATGCAGCTCCGCTCCACCGCCCGGACACTTATCCGCCCCTGCACTCAGCCCACCGACCCTCCAATGGCCACCCAGTCTGGTGAGTTACTAGTGTGCAAAACCCACGCTGAGATTATAACGCTTTTGGAGTGTGAAATTCTTCCCGACAGTTTTTAGAGACGAAAGGATGGGTAAAGCAGACAGCTGACATAATGCAGCTATATTGCTGGCGCTGTGTAGGCAGGAAGAATGTGATGATGCCAGAAATGCATTATGCAACCACTTCCCTGCTCCCTAACAAGCTTAACTGTGTGATAGGAGACGGGAACTCTTTGCATTGCACTTTATCGTACCAGTGCAAACTGTTGTGCTGGCCTCGTGTTGTAGCTGAGTGTGCTTTATTCATTTCCAGGTCACTTTTTAAATGTTTTCAATACTCTTTTTGTTCAGTGTGTTTATGGAAATGAACTTTACACATTCCCGGTAAAGAAAATGTACAGTAATCCCCAAAGAAATGTGTTAGTGTTTGAGTGGGCTAAAGGTTGGATTACCCGTTGCTAATCAGAGGTCTGGCACCATTTTCACATTGTAGTTGTGATTTGTCATGTACATTTTTCTTTAGAAACCATTTCAGACCAGAGTGACATAGAGAGCCGTATCAAGGCGCTCAAGGAAGAACTCAAAAAACGTAAGTTAATGGCCTCCGAGCTAAAGAAGGAGCAGAAGAAGCGACATAAGGAGCGGCTGAAGGCAGAGGAGGCGAGTCTGTTGAAACAGCTGGAGGTAAACATGATGTGTAAACTACATTTAAACATCCAGTTAGATTTGAATAATTTCTTTTCTTCTATGGACGTTTACTTGTGCGTGTATTCTTATCTCTGCTATCATTCTGTGTTTTATTTTGATTTTACAGAACTATAACAACTTCATTGAGAAAACTAAGGCAGACCTTAACAAAGAGCCAGACTTAACACTTGATACCAACTCCCAGATCAACGAGTCCAACTCTGTTTTAGAGCATCTTCCATCTTCACACAGGTACAGAGAATAATAATGATATTTTTCTACATAATTTTCAAATGAATGGTGTGCAGTTAAAAATAAATGCTTGTTTCTCAGGTCTGAACTCATCAAAATCTCAGAGTCTGAAAGGACACAAATTGATGCATCATTAGATCATCGTGAGTGTTTTAAAGTCATCATAATAAATACTTTATTATAATAAATAGAATACGTGGAGTGTTTATTCAAAATGTGTTTTCACAAATATTTTCCAGTAATAATGCGGCTCTCCCAACTCTTATGACAGATGCCTTTCCTAAGCCACATCTAAGTAGATCCACTTCAGTGCCTGGAGACGTGTCTGCTGAGGCGCCTCAAAGAGTCACTCCGGGTGTGGCAATATCTGGCAGCCCAGAAAGTCCAACCTCAGGACAGAGGAATCATCAGTCTACAGAAGATCTTATTAGGCAGCACTCCACAGAAGACAAGTCAGAACATGCAGATGAGAATATTGTGTCTGATTATAGATCTGATATTCAGGAAGAGCTGGAGGTGGAAATAAGCTCCAGAGTTGAGGATGAACAAACTCAGCATCTTCTAAAACTGGAAAATGAAGACAGACTTGACTCTCAGGAGAGGTTGCCTACATCTAAATGTGTTTCCTCTTCTGTGGATGAAGAAGAACAACATTCATCAACTGTTGGCCTTGAACAGGGAAATCAGATGAAGCAGAGTGAAGTATCTGATGTAGAGGAACCTTTACAGCCATACGTTATTGCCTCTAGTCAGCCACATTCAGCGGTAGCGGACCTCAAAACCTCAGCGCATCAAAACTACAGCTCTGCATCTGTTGACCAGGCCCAATCCCCAAACTCAGATGCTTTTGGTTCAATGAAGGAGGCTTCCATAAAAGACACTGAGGCTTCTCCAGTAGCAGATGGTTATCACGATGACTTTGAGTCATCAGTGGATTCTTCATCCAAGGAAGAACATCATAGTTCCAAGGCTGAGTCTCAGACCTCCCACGTTTCCTCCCATGAAATCAAGGGTTCAAGAAAAGACGCATCTAGCAGGGGCCTGGCATTTGACAGCCCGGATGAAGTTGTAGAGGAAGAAATAGCTGAAGATCTGAGTCACCATTCTGGCATCAGTGTGCCTAGCCATAAATCCGGAAGACTGCTGGATCTCAATAAGCAGGCAGTAGATTTTAAACGGGACAATGAGAGCTTTAATTCCAGACACTCACCAACCATCTATTCTCTGCAGGTCCCCCTCTCTCCTGTTATAGATGAAATGCCGGATTTTTACATTGGAGACCGAGTTCTTGTTGGTGGTGTTCAGCCCGGCACTTTGCGATTCAAAGGTCCAACCAGCTTCGCCAATGGTTTCTGGGCAGGGGTTGAGCTGGACAAGTCTGAAGGGAGCAACAATGGCACTTACGATGGAGTAGTATACTTTGAGTGTGACGAGCGCCATGGTATATTCGCTCCACCAGACAAAATCTCACACCTCCCAGACAAGTTTGAGCTCTACACCGATACCACAGAAGATGAGGACTCGTTCTTTGATGACTTGTCAGATAAAGATAGAAATGAACCTAAAACTAAGGAAGACAATTTCCAAATGCAAGAAAATCTCAACAGGGAAAATGAACAGACCTCTCACAAGGAGACTGGGTCAAATGATAAGAAGGGAACTGATGGCTCTGTTCTCAAGAGCCAGGATCCACATTGGGACAGGCCCCAGCTCAATTCACAACATCACAAAGAATCTAAACATCAATTTTCTGATGAGAACATTAAGGACATGATGTTGAATTCTGAAGATGCATCGCACACTCTCATCATCTCTGACTTGGATAAAACAGGTCAGGTGATGGAGAGTAAAAAGGAGATTACAGCCCTTGTTGAAAAAGAAGACGTAGAGTCACATGATGATAAGAGGAAAGAAAAGGACAAGGATTTTCTGGACACAGTTGCAGACAGGCTTGTCAACAACTTTGTGGAAGACGCTCTTAAACAGTGTGCTGAAATTAAAAGGGCGAAAGAGCAGAAGATTGAAGCTGCCAAGCAGATGAATGGAGACCTGTTTGGTGAAAATGAAGAAGAAGAAGAAAAATGGAAATCTACAGTGGATCAAAAAGATGATCTCCCCTTCTTTCTCCCAGTTGAAAAGGAGGAACTGTCCTCTCCAGAACTGTGTAACCGACCGGTGAGTCTAACCGTTTAATAGCAGATTATTTAATTTCCGCTTCTTTGTTTTGTAATGAGTTGTGGATAAAAATAATAATAAGCTCAAAGCAGTCAGCTAACCGCTGGCAGTGATGACATCAAGATAGTAACTTGTTTATTTGAGCCTGTCCTCGGGATTTGTTCAGCCAAAGTCCAACTTTATATTGACAGACTTCATTGAATTTGGTGGTCGGTGCTGAAGCCTTTGTGAAATATTTGTAAGCAAAATTGACACTAAAATGCAAAACCGAAACTTATTGTAGGCCTCGTGGTGTGATGTTGCAATCAGATGTTAATATTTATGCAAATCTAGAATTGAATGTAAGCTTGATGTTGATGTTGTCCTTTTTTATTTTTACTTTTTCAACACAGGAGAGTCCAGTGTTAGGAGCCATTGGTCAAGAAGAGCTCGCCAAGCGTCTAGCAGAGCTGGAACTGAGCCGTGAACTGCTCGATGACCTCGGTGATGATCAGGACTGGTTTGATGAAGACTTTGGCCTTAGCTCCCGCAGGAAACAGCAGAAACTCAAAGAGGAAGAGGCACGACTGGGAGCGGGATTTGGGAGATCTAGCTCATCAGCTGGCCCAGCTATGGGGGAAATGGGTCCGTCATCAGGTGGAGAACCCCAGGTAAAGACGCCACCTAGACCGGAGCTGCCTCTCCCCTTGCCTCCTAAACTACCTGAGCAGCCTGCCATGGTGGTACCCCACTCAGCTGTAGAGGTGGAGAAGATGGTCCATGCTGCCACACGGGAGCTCTGGGACAGCTTTGACCTCGGGAACAAGGGAACGCTCACTCATGGGCAGCTGCTAAGTCCACAACCTTCACTAGAATACCTTGGCAAAGAGGACAGCACCCAGAACCAGGAGTCGCTGTCCATTCGCAGCTACAGAAAGGTATAAATAAGACGTGTGGACCCATGAAAATGTCAGTCATGTTTTTAAAGCTCCAAAGCTGGCTTTGGGCTAAACCACCTAAATTGAGGTTATTCTACTTGAGAAGCTTTATTTATGTAAATTTCATACAGTACTTCATATTTTTACCTGTGCTCTTTTCTCAGGCTGTGTATGACTTAACGTGGGAGATCCTTCAGGAGATCTATGCTGAAGACCCCAATACTAATCAGCCTCAGTGGGTCAAACCGCGTCGAGTGAAGTCCTCTTCATTTCACAAAGTCAGGACACCGGGAGACATCAAGAAGATCCAGGTAAAAGAACGATGGCAGCAACACTGAGAGAAACTGTTGAACAGTGACAATAATGATGCTGTAGTGATGTTGACTGTTGATATTTTTGACTATAAAATAATTACATTTTTGTGAAATTGTTTCATAGTTGACTTATGTTCTATAATCCTTTTCATGAGCATTACTTTTAGTGGCCTTTGACCACCAAATTAGAAATTCTTAATAAGGATTTTACAGTCACTCAAATCCAGCATCGCGACTAACATGTTTTTTGTCCCCCTTATGCTGTTTCTCAGGAGTTCATCACAGAAGAAGTACTGAAGCTTTATGGTCTGACAAAAGACCAGAACCAGAAGAACGACTGGCAGAAGATGCTCAAGTTTGGAAGAAAGAAGCGAGACAGAGTCGATCACATACTGGTAGGCCCCCGAATGCCATTTGCATTTCTCTGTGGCCCAAACGGAGCATCTTGTAAATGTTGCCTTTTTCATTTTTAGAAGTAAACACATGAGAAATGATTTTATTCCCACTAAATAACAGCAACAGCTTTAAAGAGGTAATAGGATTACTTAGAGTTAGGAAAACATGCATTGCAGATTAGAGTCTTTAATGATTTATTAAAATTACAGGAAGTTGAACATAATCTGCCTGAAAAGCTTCATACTGCGATGGTTTATTTCAGGTGGTGCAGGTTCATTTAATGTCTTTAGAGAAGAGGAGCAATTTTAAGCAGGAGAAGTGCTCCACACAGGCCATTTTCCACAACAGGAACTGTCAGATGGTTTTTGGAAAGCCTAAACCATTTTCCCACCAGCTTAATTCCCTCATTTACAACTGCAAAATGAAAATGTGAGAAAGTTCTACTTTTAGGGGTCTTCATTTTCATTTTGCAATCAAAAGAGGGGATTAACCTGGTGGGAACATACACAAATGTGGTTATCCTCTCAGAGGAAACTATGTGAAACCAGATAGAATAAATAGAAAAGAGATGCTAAGATGTGAAAATGGATTGATGAGGATTTTTTGCTTTAGTGGTTGAGCCAAACAATGGTGTTAATAAAGACACTGTGACTCTGATTGTTTTACAGTAGCTATGGTCCAGTTCTCTGTGAGGAGGTGCAGCTTGTTACCACAGGGCAGGTTATAAGCAGCGAGTCCACTGTTGCTGCTTTGTGTTTGTTTCTTTACCGGCCGTCACACAGACGTGTGTTTGAAGAGATTGGGGGGGAAGTAGTAAGACTGATTGCTAAGTTTTTATAAGGAGAGAACATGAACGAGAGTTTGCTTTCCACGGTCCTGTGCAACAGCTGTGTCAGCAGGCTGACTTGATAATCTTTATGAGCCTTCACCAAAGTGGAAACACAAACAGTGGAACCTTTTGGCTCCATGGAAATGACTCCTGAGAGGAAAGGTCCAGATGGATAGATGTGCTCGGACGAAGGTTTTGGGCAGATATTTAAAACAAACAGTTGTTTTATTTGTTTTTAATTTATTTATTCCCCTTTTGTGCCAAGAAAGCAAAGAAATTATTGTAAAGTCTTTCAGCTCTTTATCATGCTATGTTTTAATGTTTAGCCAGGATAACAGACAAACCAAATGCTGGTTTACATAAACACAGAACATTAACTTTTTATCTTCGCTCCCTGAAATGTCTCTGATGTTATTTGTGTGGTGCCAACCACGGTGTTTGTCACCTCAGACTACTTTACATAGTAGTAAGATTACTGCGTTACTATATATTCTTTGTCATAGGGACAGCTGTCAGTCACTGTGCTTCTGTAGTAAAACCAGTTTTTCTCTCTCTCAGGTTCAGGAACTCCACGAGGAGGAGGCCCAGTGGGTCAACTATGACGAGGACGAGCTGTTTGTCAAAATGCAGCTAGCAGACAGCATCTTCGATTCTTTACTGAAGGACACAGTGAATGTGCTCACACTCATTTCTGACAAGAGAGCCAACAGAGACACGCTCTCCTGATGGCGTTCTGCTTGAGTTTAAACTACAACTTCTAGCTCAATCCTGTTCTTTCCCCACCACGGTGAACTCCAGCCAACTGTCGCTGCTCGGGCTTCCACCAGCTGATGTGCCAACAGCAACCCTCTGATGCCTTCAGTCTCAGTATTACCTCGCAGCTAAACAAATTGCCCTTAGTTCTCCAACATTCATTCGCTGAATCGCATCAGCTGACTGTAATAGCGACAACGGTCGCGCTCAAAACGCCTCTTGAGCAATCCCGCCCTCTAAAACCTTAACACGAGTCTGAGCTCTCGCCTGGACCGGCCGTTTTGCAGACTGTTGATGATGATGAGATGGACTGTGCCATTTGCAAGCATGCGAAGGTCCATGAATGCTGCTAAGTGATCGTTTTGTCGTGGACTTTGGAATAACATCCACTCAGAACAGTAGTAGATAATTCTTTTGAATTGTAAATCTTTAGGTAAATGTGTATATATGTGGATTCAAAAATTGTAGTAGAACAACAAATGAGCAATATAACGTGCAGTCTGGTTTGACAGTGATACATTATAGCCTTGGCTTTGTAATGCAGCACATTGAAACTAAACAGGTTAAAGTACCAACTCTAAGCTTTAATTTGTAGGTTTCACATCCAGACCCAGTGATCTGGGGGGGTAATTGCAGCTCGTTTTATTCACAGTCCTCTTTGCAGGGTTCTGTAAGTTTGCCTTAACCGCTGTAGCTCTTGCTTGTTTACGGGGACTTTTAGATCACTTTCTGGTCTTTGGCAAATACAGCACCTCCTTAGTTGGCATTGGGTCAAGTGATTTGCCTACCAGTAATGATAAAATTCAACTCTTTGGCTCACAAAGCTCATGGTTTGCTTTGACTGCAGGTTTACTAAAGGCTTGCTCCACGTTCTGTCTGTGAAAAAGTATTTCAGCCATTACAGACCATCAAACGCCTTTAAAGCAGAGAGTTGGGGCTTTAAATAGTCAGTGCTGTATTACAAATCTAGAGTTGCAACACTTGGTCTCTGATCAGATCTGGACAGACTTTGCTGTGTTGGACCGCTGAGTTCAAAGAGTCTATGAAACATGTTTGCTTCCTTAGTTATTTATTGCGTGAAAATGTTTAATTAGAGGCACAAAGAACATTCAGAATTGTAAATGATCTTGTAAGTAAACATACAGAGAAGAGCTCCTTTAAACTTTGTGTAAAGAAAGTCTAACATTGTTGTAAAAGCACAAATAAAAAATGTGAATATGGCAATACATGAGGGAGGAGAATCCAGGCAGAGAAGATGGAGAAATGTGTTTTAAATATTTAAAGTCGTTCTCTTAATAATCGATTGAAACTGTTTGTCTAAACTGTGTGACTTTTTATTGTGGCCACAGCTGTCCAGTCGGTCAACAGTGCGTTCCTCTTCTGTGCTGTATGCTAACTTTAGGAAGCATGTTCACATTGTAGCACAGTGTTGACCACACAGAGAAACCTTATCAACTGGTTTCTCTATGTGTGAACGCAACCGACACTTTAGTGTGTAGCACGAAAACAGAAGAGAAACAACTGCAGTAGGCTGATGTTTTTACACTTACATTACGGGACAGTACCGAAATGCTGGATTTGAGCCTCAGCTGTCCTACGGTCCATTTACTTCGTCTTATCTGAGAAAACACCCGTGGTTCTCGTTTCTTTATTATTTACTCTCTGAAAGGTTTGTTTGCATAACATTTGCCCTGAAATAAACACCCTGTCATGTAAAACCACGGCCGCTGCGAGTCATCGACCAGTTCGAACGAGGCATCACAAAGTAGCCAGAAGTGGTCGAACTCCATATTCAGTTCAAGTGCCTTTTTCAAGTTGAGTTGTTTGTTTCAAACTGACTTTCCTGATGTCTCTGCATCATTTGGACCTATTTTCTTCGAATGTCTCCCTTAAACTGCTGTATACTACCGTTTTATAAAGGATCCTACAAAGGCTGCTCTTCTTCTGACCAGTTAACCAGCGCTTCAGTTTCTGCCTTATAGATATTTCTGTGTAGTTTTTTTTTTTTGGACAGTTTTTTAAATCTCCTCTTGCTTCTGTGCCTCAGCCCGAGGAAATGTTTGCGTCTAACCTGCTTCTTATCAGGCCAGCCCATGTGTCTGTGCATATAGACACTGTTGAGTCATGTTATTGATGTACTGTATCAGGAACAAGTGGCTCAAGCTGACAGGCTGCACAGTGTGAGTCACTGAGCTGATGTGGTTCAGCACGTAGGACTGTATCTAAGGGCTTTTTTTTGTGCCACTGTCAGTGTGGCTTTGATCCAACAAACTGTAGAAACTCATTGTGGCATGTATGAGAGAGCTTGTTAATTCTCACTGACTGCTTGGAGCTAAAGTGACCTTAAACTGAGTCTTTTTCTTTTCCCCTTCCTGATGCTGTTTGAATACGTGTTGAGGTGTATGTTCAAACTGTACATAATGTAGGAAAAGACCAAAAACGTTTCATACCAGTCTCCATGCTATATGACATTAAAGTCTGGTGACATGATTAGTATCTTAGAAACGTTTTCTGCAAGGCTTTATTGCGACTCCTCCGTCTTTGTCCTCTTCAATTGATTGTATGTTGGTGGAAGCTAAGTTCCCCTCTGTAACTATGCAGTACTTGGTTGTACTTATTGTTTTGTGTGTCTGGACCAAACAGCTTAAGACCTCAGCTGTAGTCTGTAGATTAACTCAGCCTTCAAGTAGCTTGAAGCTGTTTGGTGTAGCGGTGTGTTCCTATCGTCTGGTCCGAGGTCTTCACAGGAGACGCAGCACCTGCCGTTTGATCTCTGTAAAAAGTAGGCACAAGATGTTTGAGTATCATATTAACAAGTCGAATTAGATTTCCCTGAATATTTATAATAATGTGCTGTGAGTGTGCTGCAAGTGCACTTGAAAATTAGTACAAATCTTTTATGGGTGTAAATATACTGTTTGTCCAATCTGACCCACACTTACGGTAACTTTAACGATTGTTGTATAAAAAGGAAAAAAAAAACACTGTTTACTTTGCAAATATGTACATAGTATATATTTGTTTACTAAATGAAATTTGAAACTGTAAATAAAGCTTTCATTGTTTCTAAAGGAATGTGATGTGAAATGTTTTCAATTTTAATTTAGGGTGTGCAGAAGTAGCTCCCACATGTTACAGTGCTGACGGCAGGATAACAAATCTCTCTGTAATGTTCGACTGTGCGACCAAACAGAGGTGTTGATGTTTGTTTGTCACATTGTTTTAGGGCGCAGTCGTGAGGCTATTGTTGCAAAGCTATCTGCAAATTAGCAGAAGAGCTGGAGATCCATCTCACTGCATCAGTGAATCGTTTTCATTTAAAAGAAAAAAAGACTCCTTCAACATAAAACCAACCAAGTTTGGGAAAATGAAGATTGTGTTTTTAATAACTTTACCATATTCACTGAAGTCCCATCCCTAAAGTTACAGGCCTCCAAAACACGCAGGGCTGTGTTGAAGATCGTGGCCTTTGCTTTTCCAGCATAATGAGCAGGGCTGAAAAACACATTTAGGCTTCGTCTAAAAACTGCAAATGAATCAACTTTATATCAACCCAAGTGACACCAGCACCAGAGTTTGTTTTTTTCCCCCAATTGCTGGGTATCAGTTTTATTGGATTTATCACAGTTTCAATAAAACTGCACTTTCCCCCCTAAATTAGAGTCACCTGCAACCTAAACACGGATACCATCCATGTTTTATCTGTTTTCTTAAATTCACTGAAAACAACTCACAAAGTGTGTCCTGGGTAACTTTAAAGGCTCTTTTCACCGTGTAGGATACAAGTCTGGTCAAAACAAGCATACAACAAGGTCTCCTTTTTTAACATAGTTTGATTCTTAGTTGTGTTTCCTTCTGTGTCAAAGTAAGTTTCTAATATAGTCATACCTGAACAGTCAAATGCAGCTTATTCTGTGAAATGGTCTTCACTTTCATTTCTCCAAGTAATGAATTGTTTTGCACACACCTGTAAATTGTCTCCAGCTCCCCCTACATGGAAGTCTGTTTTTTGTTGTGGGTGAGTTTTGCACAGGTTTACTTCTGTTTCTGCTCCCATTCATTGTTGATTTCATAACTTTGTAGTCTTTGTGAGTCTATGAAGGTGGCCCCTCCCTGAGCGTGGTTCTGCCGGAGGTTTCTTCCTGTTAAAAGGGAGTTTTTCCTTCCCACCGTTGCCAATGCTTCCTCAAAGAGTGTGTTTTTTTTTTTTTTATTGTTAGGGATCTTTCTTCATTAGTCTAGTGTGTTTGCGTTATAGATAAAAAGCTGGAAATAAACGGAATATTGTGTCTCTGTGGCTGTTCTGTTAAAGGACACCTGCCCTCAAAATGCAAAACTCTGTCTCGTCACAAAATTGTATCTTCTGCAGAAAACCACAAACTAAACACGTAAAACTACACGTGTGCTCGGACGCGTATCACTTCGCAGTTAAAGTCTGTACAGCCATTAAATGACATTTCCTGTGTAGAGTCGTGTCCTGCACGTGACTTTAAATCGTCATGAATTAATAGTTTCATCTTATTCTAGCGTGCGTTTAAAGTGACGACAAATGGGCGATCGTGCGGAGTTGCGCTGTTTGTATGGCACTTTTGGTTTGCACGGCAGGGGGAGGACCCACGAAGCCCGGTGGGCATAAAAAAGCAGAGGCAGAAAAAGTTGTGACAAGTTTTGTGACAGCGGAGTGAGTGTGTGCGCTCAGAGAGACGACTCGGAGCTCCAGCAGCAGCAGCAGCAGCTCGGAGGGGGAAGATGGCGCGGCGCTCCGGCCGTGCCACGTCTCGGTGTGAAGAAATACAAACACATCCCAGAAAGATGGCAACATCTGCGGTTTGGTTGTGCTTGTGCCTCCTTTTTCCGTCCGCGGAGGCCGGACTGTACACGGCTTCGGACCAGATCGTGTTGTTAACTCAGGAAAATGTGGAGTCTATTTTGATCAACTCCACAGCTGCTATGATCGTGGAGTTTTACGCTTCGTGGTGCGGACACTGTGTCGCCTTTTCTCCGACGTACAAAGCCCTGGCCAGAGACATTAAAGGTGTGTACAGAGCAGCAGCAACATTTGAAAGCTTTCAGTCATTCTGACTCTCGTTGTGTTCACTTCCAGCTTTGCACAGCTGGTCTTGTTCGCTGCCTTAAAAAGAAACTTCTGCTAAACATTTTAAGGATAAAAAAAAAATCTATAATTTAGTCTTTTTAAATATTTCCCGAGCTTCATCTCTGCGCGGAAATGATGAGAACACCAAGCTGCACTTTCCATCTGTTAATTAGAGCATGAGATCTAATGGAAGTGTTTTTATTTTGCTCGCTGCTCTCACGTCCTCTCCAACTCAGAGCTGCTCCTGCAGCCGCTGCCAACGAAAATCTCACAGAAGCATCCGAGCAAATATAATTAGGATGATGGTTAAGGACGAAGTTTCTGATGATGGCTGGGGCCCAACACAGTCACAGGGTATTTCAGTCCAGTGCTTTCACTCGCAGTCCACAGTGGCATCCATGGCTTGGCATGCTATCAAACGGCCTGCCTTGGAGGGATTAGGAATGCTCGCAATGTAATGATTTTACACTGGGAGCAGCACCGGATGAGCCTTGGACCTCTGTCCGGTGTGTGGACTCCCACGATCCTGCTCGTGAAGCAAAGTTTCTAAAATGAATATCAAAGGAAAATGCTGCTCACCTGTAGCAGCTGACAGTTTGCTTATAGCTAGAAGTTTTTATCCTAAAAGCCGTACCTTCTATATTGATTCATGGATCGAGACTAATTCGGGGCCCCATCCAGTGCTGATGGACTGTACACAGCAAAGTAGACTGTAAATAAATATTTACTGTGGGTCTGTCTCCCTCTGTTTGATGTCTGTTCAGAGTGGAAGCCGGCTGTGGATCTGGCAGCTGTAGACTGCGCTGATCAGGAGAACAGGGAGGTCTGCAAAACCTACAAAGTCCGAGGGTACCCCACAATAAAGGTCGTATGCTATATATGAACTGTCTGCATGGCTGTTTCTTCCTTTATGATGAGTGTTGTGTGGAAATTCACTCTTTCCACTAAAGCTGCTGATTATATGAAAAAGAGGCTGAATTAGGCATCCAAAAACAGTGGCTCACTGTCTTGTCACAGCAGGAAAGTCTCATGTTCGGACCCCCTGAGTGGCAGGATGTTTCTGTGTGGTTCGCTTGTTTTTACCCCTCTTTGCTCCTGCAGGTTTTCTCAGGAGAACCTGACTCCCATAGTTCCCTTGACTAAGCTTAGAGCTGTAGTTGGTCTCCAGGTGCTGCACCACAGCACGCTGACAATGAGTTGGAGTTAAGATCCTTACAGTGATCCACAAAGGAGAACATAAAGAAAGTAAACAACTTAGTTCTCCGAATAAATTAAATCACAATTATTCAGACATAAGAAAGTTGGAAAGAAATTGAAAAGGCAGTTTGTTGTTAACTCCTCAGTTTCACATGGTTGGGCATTGATATGGCTTTTATGTAACAGTTTGCATGTAGGGTGACCAAAGCCCCCCCTTAGATTTGAGCACACAGCATTTCTACCCCTCGTTCCCACCCCCTGTCCCACATACTGAGGCCATGTCCCACATTTAGATTTTGTTCTAGTTTTCAAAAGTAAACACTGTCAAATAGACTCTTTACCAAGTCTGGCTTTTATTCAGTAGCTACAACGAAAGCACGAGAGACCATCATCAGACTGTCACTGTTTCACTGCTCGTGCTGAAGTCACAGGTGTGCATATTTCACTAGAAGAGGCTGGAAACTTTCACAGAGGAAAAAGACATGCTGTTAAAATAAAGGCTGACACAACCTACAACTGTTACTCAGTGTTTTTGTCTTTCCCCCTCTCTATTCTATTTTCAGTTTTGCACTGGGGAAATAATGACGTGTCAGTGTACGAGCATACAAAAGCAGATGATTATCAGACACAGGGTAAAAAAAAAAAAAAAGTAGCACATGACTGTTAGAAAACTATCACAGAAACTGCAAATTGTGTTATACAAACATACTCGTTGTCCTACATTCAGCTTGTTGGGATCTGCTCGCCGTGTTTGCATTAATGAATCCTGTTTAGAAATGAGTCCAGCACATTCCCCCGTGCAGGTGTGGCACATGGAGATGGATCCCATGAAGGTCCATGCTTTTCCTTCTCAGCTCTTCCAGCAGTGATGCAAAGATTTGATCATATTCTGCAGATGATGGTTAAACCTTTGCATGAGTAACGGTCCCATTTTTTACTCTTTGAATCAAACACTGTTATATTCACGGGTCCTGTTCTAGATTTTAATACTGTTGTAATTATGCATATTTGTTTAAGGCAGTATGAAAACAGTGTGTATATAAAAACAAACAATACTTTGTGTAGTTTGTCCTTTAGTAGTCTCAACATCAAGGAGTCATTTTGAAAACGTTATTCTTGTATTAGCTGCAGTATCTCGTCAGTCTGCCACATGCAACGTTTGCATGATCAACAGCCACATCGCAGAAATTCAAACATCTGCACTCATACTTGATTAGTCAGCAGAGTGTGTTCAAGCTCACGCATCAAAAGCCAATAAAACAAAGAGCTCCTTCTGTTT
Organism: Astatotilapia calliptera; assembly: GCF_964374335.1. NCBI lineage: Eukaryota > Metazoa > Chordata > Actinopteri > Cichliformes > Cichlidae > Astatotilapia > Astatotilapia calliptera. The sequence goes on along the minus strand of NC_137443.1, from coordinate 2,006,451 downwards.
TGAACTTGCACTGGAGCTTTAACATCTGCTACTCATTTTAACCAGGAAGAGGTCAAGAGGAGGGCTGCCCCCCCCCATCAGATATTACAGAACATGACTTTGCTTCACTCGTAGCTGTGAGGCCCGTCTGATCACATCTCACTTCTCTCTCTCGTCTTTTCTTAACTGAGACCTCCCTCTTTGTTTTCTCTTCTCAGTTCTTCCATGCCTACTCCAAGCCTGATTATGAAGGACTGCCTTTTAGAGGTATTACACACAGAGAGGACACTCACCGAGCCTTCAGCTTGTTTTCTTGGAAACACCACCATAAGTTGTCTTGTGTAGTCATGGTGTTATTTCAATATGCTTAACCCTCAAACTTCCTCCTTTGTTTCTAATTATTTTGTCTTGGTTTAGCTCAAACGTGTTCTATATCCACTGTGCATCATTTATTTCACCAACCTAAGAGTACAGTTACCTGTTTAGGACTCGTTTGTATTGATGTTTTGGTAAATACGGATTTGTGTCAGTTTAAGATCATCTGTAATAAAATCTTTGCATTTTTGATTTATTTATTTTTAGAGTTTAGCCGTAATGTTCAAGACCTCCGTCACAAGATCTTAGACAAACTGGAAACCCACGGTGAACCCTGGCCCCCTGCCTGCCCCCCACTGGAGCCCACCAGGTAAACACACGAGCAGAAACACTAGTTTCTATAAACTTATTTTTATCAGCAGTTTTACAGTTGCAGTCTTATCGTCTGTTCAATCATCACTCACGACTGAAGCCAGCTGATGTATCTGCAGTAACTCCTACACAGTTAGGGGTTCGAGGGTTCTCATCTAATATGATATTATGATGTCTCTGTGTTGCCTAGCAACCACCTACCAAGGGGCTTAAACGACCAGCTGAAGGAATTAATGCGCATATAGCAACTTATAAAAGATTCTTATAACTTTAATTTTACAACAATAACATCCACAAAATGTATTTCCACACGTCCCATACTTTTACAAGCATACAAAACATGTTTCCACAAAACGGGTTCTATTTCAATATTTTTCGCTCTTCTTTTGCAGTTCCTGTTACCCTGCCTTCATAAAATAACTTGTTTTGAATTCGTTTCTGTCCTCTTACTCGATTGTGTATGCACCTAAAATTGAGCCTTTCCAGTATCTGTCATGTTCCCAGTGTATTTTATTTATTTATTTTTTTTGTTGTTGAACTTAATTCATATCTTCAACTTTCTGTGGATTTTGTAGTTTTGTTTGCAGAATTGTTCCTATAAGCAAAAAAAAAAAAAAAGAACTGTTCACTTTAAATTTAAATAAGGGGTTAAAAAAGTTGATTTCTAAAGTTTATGACAAATTGAGTTTGACTCAGAAGACTCCCCATTAGCTCATTATTACTACATGGCCGCCCTGGTGCCTACGCATGGCACACACGCATACAGTATACAGACATGTGAACTAAAGCACACATAGTTCAGCAGGGGAAGGCCCAGGAAGTCTTTCTCTTTGGGTTTAAAGTGAAAGCGTCATGTTAGAGCAGAAATTCAGAAATGCAGTTGGTTTTTTTGTTTGGGGTTTTTTAAGCAAAAAAAGATTTTTTTTAATTTATTTTTTCACAGGTGGAGACGATTTTGTTGTAAAGTTTTAGTATTTTAGGTGGAGGCAGAGAAATGACAGAAAGGTGGTGTTTTTGTTTGTGTTTTTCATTTAGTTTATTTTTACATTCTTGAAAAGCATGTAACACATTAAACACACGCAAACCATTCTGCACCCTAAATACTGTTATTATGACCTTTAGACACATAATGATTCACTTTTATTTATTTATCTTTGCTGATTTTTAAAAAGTCAGATGTGGGTCTCTCCCTCTCCCTCCCCCCCCCCTCCCCCCAGCCAAATGGAGGTCGACGTCTTCTTTGAGACGAACGATGTCAAACACCTGGCTCTCATCTTTGAAGATGCCACGTCGTACGTTGGCCGAGAGGTAACACGTCGGAGATGTGACTGAAACGCTCGCAGTGTTTGTTGTCAAACGGCGGCGTATTAACATTAAATAGGTCTGTGTTATGAAACATGGCGAGGTAAAGTGTGTGTGTGTTTTGTACGTTAGGTGACCCTGGACCTGTTACAGTTTGACAGCATTGCGGTGCGCAGGGTCCTGAACACTGAGGAAAGCCTGGTGACCAAACTGGGCGTCACAGAGTTTCCATCCTGTTACCTTTATTATCCTGGAGGCAACTTCACCAGACTCAGAGTGTGAGAGTCTTTACAGTATCTACTGCATGTCAAACTGCTTTTGAAAAAGTGACAAAATAAAGTTTATAAACACATTTTTCTAGTATAAGGAAAATGTAAGGGCGTTCAGCACGCTCTATAATAATACTGATGATCTTATGGAAAAAAATCAAAATATTTGAAACAACCCACACACTCCTTATCTAATGTTTTTACTCAGTTTGTCTAATCAACCTTGTTATTCACGGATTTCCTTGATTTTTCTGACTGATATTTGTTATTGTTCATTATTTGGTGACCTTGTTGTTTCCGTATAAACTCTTGGACATCGTGAGAATCGGCCAGAAAGTGAAAACATCTCTGTGGGTGGGCAGAACTTTGGACTGTACAGCACAAACATAAAAGGGCAGTTACAGGTCTTTGTACGACGTGTCCTTCATGCGCTTTGGCCTCGCTGTGCAGTTACTAGAGGAGAATACAGGTGAGAAAAGAGGGTAGCAGTGAGCACCAGTGCAGTGAGCACCAGTGCAGTGAGCACCAGTGCAGGCTCGCGGGCGGAGTTTCCACCAGTTTAGCACCACTATAAAACCGACCACACTATGTAAACACATAAGTGGAGGCAGCCAGCTAAAATGTGACAGTAACCTTGGCTAAGCACTAACAGAACGTAAGAAAGTCTAAGGCTCCAGTAGAAATGTCTGTTTCTCAGTCCAACACAGTTGCTCCTTGCCCAAAGCAATGAAACGTGAAACAGGCGCACAAAACGTAAAAATCTGATTTCTGCATTATTATAATGAGGCCGTTCTTTTTGAATGGCTGAGCTGAGGCAGTGAGCCTGAGAGAAGCACATGCATTGCTCACGCTGGCTGTGGAAACATCTGCCAATATTGTGGAACTAGAAGGTCCGTGCCCTGCATGGATCTCCTACCTGTTTTCTTTCCTTTCAAGCTGGGTCAGAGTTGCACAAACACCAAGTTTATTCCCCTTTGGTTGTCATTGTTCAACACGCGGCTGCACCGCTCTCTTCCGAAAAGCTTGGTAGTGTTCTCATTATCTGAACGCTATTCATGAGAATATTTTTAAACATCTGGCCTCTTAATGGGATCAGAGCATCAAAATCACTCCATTATTCACCATCATAAAGCGGCGCTGATCATTCCTCACCCTGCAAATTCATCTGCTGTTTATGCCTCTTTGTTTGGCTGTTTCAATAACTTGGCATGCAAAGAGGACTCTTTTTAGTTGACAAATGCAAAGAGGAAATGATTTATTGCTGTTTTATTTATTCACCCTCCATCTCTCCCCTTTCCAGCCCCCCTCATCTCCATCACTGTACAGAAGGGAGGTTTTTTAATTTCTTGCATGAAAACAATGCCATTGCTTTTCTGGCTTCACCTGCCAAACAAGCCCCAGCCACACACGGCGACAGATGGCCTCCCATCATCGCTGAATGTCTGATTGATCCTGGGAGAGCACAGTGGTGTGCGCCTGTGTTTGCGTGTCTGCGCGCGAGCGTGCGGGTGGCGTCTCACATCCTTCATGCATGTAATGTGTGCTGGTCCCAGGTGAATGCATTCCCCCTCAGTTCACCCTGATGCCTGCCTGCCTGCCTGCTGGCCCTGGGGATCGCTGGATGAATGGCTTCCCCTCCACATCTGTACACTCCCACACACACGCAGGTGTAATTGAGTCCCAGGCTGGTGTGAGTAAGCGTTGGCCCCGAGTATCCATCCTCCTTATTACCATCCTGTTCAAGTTTTACGATGCTCTCGCTCGCTCTTTCTCCCTCTCTCGTTCCCCCTCCCTCTCTCTCCGTCCGTGACAAGGAGAGAAGGAAAATGAGGGGAGGATGTGAGGGATGGAGGGTGGTGAGCGCTTTAGTGGTTGTGGTTGCAGGGTTATCACATGCCTAAATGATCAGCCATACCTCTCTCTCCTACTTACCCTGGCACCATCTGCCTAGTATTTAAAATGCATTCCCGTAAGTGTGTAAAATATACGGCCGTGAAAAATACAGGTCGTAAAAAGGGTTTTATGCCGTTGGACTGCTGAGACAAAAGATTGAAACTGAAATAAAAAACGAAACAGAAAACTGCTTTTTGAGGTTCGCTGCAGATATGGACACGTTAATGTTACTCAGGTTAGATTGTTGCATTTCTCAGTGTGCACGTCTCTGCACAGATGCACTTTCACACTGAAAACATCCTGTATTAACCTGTGTAAGTGATGGCCTCACTTCTCCCTTTCTCCCACAGTGACATTGAGGCTCGTGCCTTCTACTCTTATGCCCTCCAGAGGCTACCGGGGGTGGTGCGGTCAGGGAAGCCTCCACCAGTCTCCACCGAACTCCTTAAAAACAACACAGAGGATCCCTGGAGACCGTTCGACAAGTATGAATGAGACACAACATCCACAAACATCTTTACTGACTCATATTTCGCCTTGATGTGATTGTTTGCTTTTTGCACTCAGGTTCAGGGTGTATATGGCAGACCTGGAGTCAACGCTGCACTACTCCCTGCGCGTTGAGCTGGGTGCTCAGTCTGTTTTCCAAGGGCGGGCACTGACTTCTCTCAAGGCTTACATCTCTGTCTTGGCCAAGGTACACTTAGCAGAACTTTCAGACACAGCAAGTACAAAAAACAGCAGATTTGTATTTTTTAAAGCAGTTTGCTCCTCGTTGTCTGACTGGATTTGTTATCTTGACGTATACTGACTACTGAAAACTGTTGTGGTCAGAAAAGCATTAAAAACTGTTTGTTTCTAGATATTGATAAACTATTGATAAACTAAATAAACTAAAAATAATCAATTTTAGCAAATCTGCTGAACATGAACTTGCTTCACCAGGCAATGTTGTAGCTCAAGTCCTGCAGTTGCAGCAGGTCACCACTAGGTGGAGATTGAGACAGCAGAATGTGGGTTAAAGCTGCAGATTTGAGTTTTCCTGTTCCAGCGTTTGGCTTTTGTTTTCCTTCGCATACGTTATTAACTTTGGTCTCCGTCACTTTGTTACAGTTATATCCTGTTGTGCGTGCTGTTGTTTGTATGCGCACTCATAAACACACAAACGTGTCAGAAAGCCGGAGTGAATGGCACCGACTAGAGCAGAAGTCCAAAGACTCTGGTGGGCATTGATGGTGCCTCTCAGGGTGCTTGCTGCCCACAGGCTCATGCTGTCTTCCTGCTTGTGGTTTCACACAAGCATTTCTGCAAATATTTGTGACCATGCCAGTCTTGTGGGTGCGTGCGAGTGATGTTTGTCTCTCATTGTCATTTGTTACCCTTTCCTCCTTTTTGTTGTTGTTGTTTTTCCAAAATATTTCAGTGTCTCCACTCTTTTTACCGCCCTGCCTTTGGCTGCATTCTTACACCTCTATTTGCTAAATCCTTTCTGTGTGAAGTGAGCCAGCCAGGCAAACATGTTGTGATGATGAGGCCTGACCTGCTATCCTGCTCCTGTTGGCTACAGACCAGCCTGTTTCACTGCCCTAGTCCGCCACCAATCTCTCTGATTATATCTCGCTCTCTAGGGAGGCATCGTAGAGAGCCATCTCCGTCAGTGTGTGTGTGGCAGAGCACTGTGGCCTCCTATTAGCTCCAGTTTGTTTAGTGAATAGCAGCAGGTCCCAGTGGTATTTTTAGCATGCCCCCACCCCTTACCAGAATGGAGCGGCAGCCCAGCGGGGCTTTGTGTTGCTGAGGAGGGCGTCATTGTTACAGCCGACCGCCACTCGACGGCCCTTATTGACATTTGACTGAGAGGTCTCGCTGCATGGTGAGAATGCTTTAAGCCAGACTCGACTCGCTGTTAGTCGTGGTTTGTGAGACCGGGTTGGACACGAGCGCAGGAAATGCCTGCAGGTCATGTTTACAGTGCAGCCAGCTGGATAATCTTTGACTCGCTTTTTGATTCGTCTAAAATCGCTCACTTTCAAACTGTTCTCTGCACCTTATTATTAAAGCGCTACGTTTAAAACGAAACACAAAAACACCTGAGCGCCACGTGTGAGTCATGTGATTAGAGTGAAAGTGACTCACGATGGCCTGACCTTTAATGTCAGTGTTATTTCACTCTGCTGTCATGCTCCTTAATCATGACTCTTTAATGTGAGCTGAACCACACAGTGAGTGGAAAGCTCCATGCACAGGCTCACGTGTGCCTACAAGTAAGGCTTTCAGTATTAATTTAATCAGCATATTCATTTGTCATTCTTCTGCGTATCCAGTTAATTGTCTAAAAAGTCTGAAAATTATAGTTTTAAGTGATTCTAATGATTGTTTTTCATCAACTAAGACAAGAAAACCAATAAATATATAAAACTGACTCTTATTAGACAAATAACTGTGTCCTGAGCCTCCTGAGCGTCGTCTTTCCTGGATTCGTTTTTTTAATTAGTCTGCTTTGTCAAAGAATCACACTTCCATGAATTCTTTCTTCTCCATAATCATACAATCATCACATCTCTGTGCCACATGTTGTAGATGGCAGCGTTTTTGCACCCAGTCGTAATATTACTAGATTTACTATCTTGTCAGGCCGGAGCCGGATTTATGAATCCTCTACATGTATATGAGGATTAAAAAAGTGGATCTTGGGAAGCATGAGAGCATTACAGCGAGGTTTTTAAGGATTACACCTCTATCCTGCTTTTCTCGAAAGAAGCCCTTCAGCCCAGAGGGGACAAAGGGGCTGAGGAATAAAACAAAGAATTAAGAGGAGGGGTTTAGTTTAAAGGAACACAGACGTCTGCCTTCTCACGCCACGGCCCAGGACATAATGTGTAAAAGTGCCTCTGCTGCCAAGATTGCCTTGGCTTTTCTTAAAATTAGCTGTCCAGATAATTATGAATCATATTACAGATTTAATGAGCATTCCCTCAGAATTTGTCAATTCGCTTTGATGTATTTTGTGTGCGTGTGTGTGTGTGTGAGGATGAGGCTGCTGTTTTCTGGTTTCCACTCGGGCACGTGTCTGCAGTAGATTACCGAGGGCCTTCACCCCTGGCTTCCACCCCCGGCCTGGCCTGGTCTCCCCTGTTAGAGCCAACAGATGCCTCCCTCTCAGGACCCTCACCACAAGGAGCTTGCGGTTTCTCAAGTGCTGCTGATACTAATCGGATCAGGAATGACATATTGCCAGGGTGAATGGGATTGTCATGGTCCAACTGGGATGGGTGCAGGAGGGGGTGAAGTGTTTGTGCACATTGTGCAGATACAGCGACAGATACAGATGAAGATCTCTGGAGCAGAGAGATGCAGAGATCATAAAAGTAGTAGCAAAAGAAAATCAATAATCAGCAGGCGTCCCTCATTCAGAATTTCATCCATAAATGAATCATTTTAATCGTCCTGTCAGCTGAATGGTTTTATTTTGTTAATATATTGCCAGTATAATTTCTCCTGATGCCAGCCTACTGTTGCTGTGAAAAAGAAAAAGCACACAATGACATTTTAGTCTAATAATTAACACATTTTTTAAACAAGGAAACTTGTTAAATGCTGCGGTGTTGCCTGCATTACTTTAAGCAGCTGTTGGTGAAAACTGACTGATTGTGAACCAGGCAGGCAGGATGAAGCTTTATTTAGATCAATGTGAGCAAACCGAAACCGTCTGAGTCTCTTTTTTCTCCTTTTTAAATTTTCTTTTCACACGATTACCGAACCTGCACAGCTCATGAATAGGGCTGCTTGGTGATGCTGACCTAAACGCATTAGTGGAAAACATCTGCGTTTTCTCCTCTGGTTAAATTCATATGGCTGTTTAATGAGCTTTTCCAACCAGTTGGCATTCAGACCTCGGATCCACACCTAAACCTATTATCACTGTGCCTCCGGAGCAGCAAACAGCCTTTGTGCTGCTCTTCACATCCCAACTTTGTGTACGTGTGTATGGAGGCGGGGCTTGGTGAGTCGGTCGGTCCGCTCAAAGCTGTCAGGCTACAGGATTCATCTGGTTTCTTTATTTGTAATTATATATTTATAAGTCAGTCAAACCTGCGCATGATGTCAGCTTTTTATTTGAGCTGGAGATCTGAGTTTCATGAACACCAATAAATTACTTAACAAGTAACTCTGAAACTGCAGAAAACCCTCCGTTTACCTCTGTATACTCAGTCAACTTGTCTATTAATGGATTATGAAAAAAGTATAGTGGAAGGTTGTGCTCAGTTATTAGTGCTTTATGTAAGGGACACATGTGTTGGAGCAGGACTCTTAGCACATCACAGCAGGTCTGATGAAGTGGGAGTAACGCACAGATCAGTGTGTGTTTATATGCAGGCGTGTTCCCATGAACACATCCTCCCCTGCTTTGTTGTTCTTGCCTCGTATTGCTTCCAGAGGCCCAGTGCGTTCGTAAAAACGGGATAAGTTGTGGAAAAAAGCTTTACTTGCTGTGTCTGTTTCTGAGAAACGAGACGTTATCATAACCTATTCCAGAGAGAGGCTTAATGTAAGAATAGGAAGCACATTAAGCCAAAGTTTATTAAAGCGGTCTTGTCTGTCTGACAGTCACCGGGCAGACGTGTTTTCTGTGTGTGTCTTAAGGCTGTCATCACTGGTCTCAGACACCCATCAGCTGGATTTCCTCTCCCGCTTCGTTTACCCACTTTGCTAGTTACAGTGTCACGTTTCTTTACAGCTGTGCCTGTTGCCAAGGTGACGTGAGGAGTAAATGTACAACAGGAGAAAGCCCGAGTGAGGAACACCTAAGTGGTTGTTAGTGGCTTAGGAAATGGATCTTAATGAATGAAGAAGCTCAAGCTTGGCTTTTGTCACATTTACTGAAATTCTTTAAAGGTGCTGAGCAGGAACAAACCTTAAACCACAATCTTTTGTAAAATATTAGGAAACAAATGTTCTACCCGGGTGAAGACGTGCGTTTCGAAGAAGCCTCAAGACCCGTGTCGTCACATCTTCATCACTACATTATTTTTTCTTTCCGTAGCTTCTTTCTAAACCAGAGCTACAGGGTGTTTTTATAAGTAGACATGTAATAATTAAAGATGGTGTAAAAATGTTATCTTTAAAAAAGCCAAACTTCTTTTATTCTTTTTAAACAGAGATAAAAGTGGTTTGCTCTAAAAGTAAATCTAATCACTGAGGCTAAAACCACGACTGCGTGCTCCCCCTTTGTTTTAAACCTGGACATGTAGCAGCTCTCTGGGGGGTCTGGGGGCCGTACAGGGTGTTTGGAGATTTCAAGGTAATCAGCAAAAAACTAAATTTGACGTAAATGGGAAGCCCGCAGTGTTTTCCATCAAACTGCATCATTTAGGCATGCATGCAATGACTTCCAATAATCCTAATGATCTGGAGGTATTATTCAGAAGCGCTGCTCGGACCTTTGCAGGATTTCTACTGCTGGTTGAAACTGAGATGTTGATTTGAAAACATGTTTTGGCTGGTGAGTGGCTCTGTCAGAAACATGTTCAGGAGTTGGGTTCTAATGAATCAGGCTGAATTGGATGTAATGGATACAAACAAATGTTTCATTTAAGATGGATTCTTCTGGCTCTAGTTTAAGTTGCATGTTTAGCTCATAACATGAATTAAATTAGTTGTAGAAACTTTGTGCAAGCAATTAAATTTCAGCTGGAATCATTATTGCATTAATGTAATCTACACTGCAGTCTAACAACACAAATGTAATTAGAGTGAGTGACATGCATGAAATGAGATTTCTGGTTCTCGAACTACATATACAGTGACAGCCTGAGTGAGGAGCAGAGATGGGCGGTAACGCGTTACTGTAATCGGATTACTTTTTTTCAACTAACGAGTAAAGTAAGGGATTACTATTGCAAATACGGTAATTAGATTACCGTTACTTTCCCGTAGGAACGCTGCGTTGCTGCGTTACTAAAACCGTGATTTTTTTTATTTTTTTTTGCGAGAACGTCTCATGACAGTGATGTAAGCGAGTGCGCCGTTCGTGACAACAGCTGTGTGCAGATCAACAGTGGATCATATATCGAGTGCAGAGAGAGTATGAGCGTGCAGCGTTTAAAGCGTGGAAGTACTGACCTTACTTTGAGTTTGATTCCATAAAAAGTGACAAAAACATTAGTGTCCGCTGTGCGTGGGAAGAAAACTTCTTTTTACAGCGAAAAAACCCCTAAACTTCCAACAAGCACCGAGTAGCTACGACGTAATGGGAAACTCACAGAGAAACTCGCGGATTCTTCCACTGACCGCGGCACACCTGCACCAGGGTAACCCTCCGCCTGCCCCACTCCTGCTTTACAGGTGAAAATAGAGCAGAAGGACCGCTGAGTCTTTGACTTTATTTATTTTCTGCTGTGTTTTACTTGCATCTATTTGAAAGACTGAGTGTAAACACAAAAAATATTTTATTTTATGAGCTGGAATGTGCAGAAAATAGGTTTAAATGTTAAACTAATTTCTTCCAGTCAGAGAATGTTGCAGATAATTAAATGTTTGCTTGATGCATAAAGTTAAAAGATTAAAACTAATAAAACAAGTTTTAAAAAGAGACTTTTCCATCTGATCACATTTTGTATGATGGATTATGCAGAAAAAGTAGAATTGGGCTGAAAGATCTATCACTTTATCACCTATTCAGGTTGTAAACCGTGTTTTTAAAAAGTAACTAAGCAATTAATTACTTTTGAAAATAAGTAATCAGTAAAGTAACGGGATTACTTTTTGGGGGAAGTAATCAGTAATTAGTTACTGATTACTTTTTAAGTAACTTGACCAACACTGGTGATATGTCTCTTATTCCAGTAATGAATCGACGGATTCAAACCTGCAACTGTTCCCCAAAATGCCCTTCATTTTCTAGTCTGTTTACTGGAACTCAGTAGAGATGTTTTCCTTGTTTGTATTGCGAACCATGAATATGTTGTGCTTTGTTCTTCCTTAGTACTTCCCAGGCCGTCCTATAGTGACGAACCTGCTGAAGGATTTAAACTCCTGGCTACAGAAGCAGACTGGAGATCGCATTTCATACGAAGCATTTAAAGAAAAACTGGAAAATGATGCACAGGTGAGCTCTGACAGGGACAAATTATACATTATTATTATTATTATTAAAATGAATTTGGTGCATCCGAATCATTTGTAGTAACGTTGTTTATGTCTGTGGCGTTTACTGGTTTCAAAAATAGTTTGTAGTTTGCAGACTACATTTAGAAAGTACATAAATGCAAACAGAGCCAAAGCAGCCAATGGAAGGAAGGGAGAGGAGAGAGTAGCAGACAGATGAGCAGCTGCAGGGAGAACAGAGGGCAGGTCATCACAAAATACACCCAGACTGATGTCCGAGCGTCTGGCTGGGAGTAGCCTCGTCGTTCTGCTTAGCCACAAGGTCACTTGTCAGTCTGGACACTTAATCAGTTCAGAGGCAGCACAATAATTTGTCAAAGAAATGCCAAAATGGGCATAAAAATACATCTTAAAAAAAACCTTCTGTACAAGTTTAGGGGTAGAAAAATACTCTTAAAGATGAGCATCCAGATGTTGCCGTATCTGCTTTGCGCTTGTCTCTGTGCTAGCGCATGCAGCTGGAAATCTATGTGCTGTTGTCTTTGGAATGAAGCCCGCGTGCCTCCGGCGTACAGCCGCTCACAAATTGAAAGACTCACTTACTTACATCATTAGCTTTTAGCAGGCAAATCAATGGATCAATGAATCAATGGGAAGGTATGAATAGACTCCGCCTCGGAGGAAATGGACTCTGCACCAAATCTTTACTATTGACATCTGAGTAACCCTGTCAATCAAGCCAGTGATGGCAGTGCAGTGCAATGAGCGCAACGACTTTATGTCAGAGAAAATATGTTGTTGAATTCAACTGTGGCTCGTGGTTAGAGATGCAGATAGCTTCTGTTCATTAGTGGACGGCTGAGCCATTAACCTGAGATTGACTTCTCATTGATCAGGAAACTCCACGCAGCTGCTTTCATTAAGTTGAACGGATCTCGAGATACTGGAGAGACTCTTTACTTTTAGAGTTTTGTCTCATTTAGAGGAAAAGCCTGGTGATACTTTCCAGCTTCTCTGAACACTAAGACACTTTCTTTCCTTTGAAGAATCATAAAATGGGTCTCCCTTTTGTTGAAAACCCCCCCACATTTCCTAAAAAGCTGAATAGCGTTTGCCAAGAAGCTCTAGTGACCACACGAGGTTAAGTAATCATTTGTTCAGGTCCGTTTTCATCTGCAGAGTCGGGCCTGTGCAGAGGTGTTTGCAGGGGTTTGTGCAGAGATGCAGCAGATCTCATGTTCACTGGAGTAAGAGGTCAGCGTGCAGGTTTATGATAAATTAGGCCTCCTGCTTTATTTTAAAACAACGAGAAAGAAAATGTGATTTCCTTTATTTAGCTTGTTTGTTTCCTGTCCTTACTTCACATTTACCGGTAATTTGATTTTTCTTCTGTTTTTCTTTTTGTTTCTCTCAGTCTCCAAACTCGACGCTGCCAGACGGCGTGAGGTGGGTGGGCTGCCAGGGTTCACAGCCCCACTTCAGACGTTATCCCTGTGGGGTGTGGACTCTCTTCCATGTTCTTACTGTTCAAGCTAACAGCAAAGGCTCAGGTACAAACACAGTTTGTGTTGCAATGAATTAAAAGGTCATTGAGAGGTCAAAAATGCAGTGGAAGACTGAGGATGAGAGAGCTTTGTAAACACATGAGCTCTGGTTTGGCCTTTTTCCTTCCCAACAGTGACCTGATCTGACAGAGATGAGTTAGTTTATATTTTTATTTTTAACAGTTCAAATTGAGCCTAATTGTTTGTGTGAAAAGGGATTATTGTAGATTAGTGGAATGTGAGTGGTTAATAAAAATAGGAGGCAGATGACCAGAGGCTCCGCTCCTGGCAGGGACGTTAATCTCCCTTCAGTACGCACAGAGACAGGCACACTCAGATACATCCACACCGAGGTTAATCCCCAGGTTTACAGACCATTATGTGACCTGCAGATGGACTGGCCAAAAATGGTGTCCATCTGGCCCACCGCAGACCACCACGGCTTAAAAGGTGCATGCATACACACTAACACACACTTCTGACTATCAGAGAAAACATCATTTATCCATATCTGCATACACCCGTACAGTATCAAAGGTGTGTTCCACAGGCCTATCGTTATTTTCATAAAGGGCTCAAAGCTCCTGTCCGTGCTCTCACCAGCTGATTGGTGAACATCTAAAGGATCTGCTAAGCTGAGGACAAAAGCAAACGGCTAAAGGGAAATATGTTTGCGGGCTGCTGGAGTCCTGAGACAACAGCCGGGCCACCATTCACATAGAGCGTTAACGGCCTTTAATCTCCAGATTGCATTATCCCATTCATCTCAATATGGGGGTTAACCCAGCTCTGGGTGACTCCTACGTAATCGTGGGAATCCAGCGGGTGCTGGATCCTCGCTGCCACTGGCACACCTTCAGGAGGTGCATGCTCAGGTGCGTTTCTGCAGCTGTGACCTCATTTAGATGTGCCTGTGATTGTGAGCGACTTTGGAGGAAATGACAGATTTAATAATTGCTACAGTAAAGTTGAATTTAAACGTATTGTAATGTATTTTAAAGGATTGTGCACTGCTCTGCTTTTCCCCTTCAGATCCTCAAGAGGTGCTGCGTGCGATGAGAAGCTACGTCCACAACTTCTTTGGCTGCAGGGAGTGTGCGGGACACTTTGAGAACATGGCAGCAGAGACTCTGGAGCAGGTGACATCACTGCCCACAGCAGTCTTGTGGTTGTGGTCCAGACACAACGTGGTCAACAACAGACTGGCAGGTAGGAGTTGGCTCGGTCATCTGTCGCTTCTTTGTAGAAGCTTCTTTTCCCTCTTTCAGCTCTCAAACTTTAATGATGTTAAAATGTCTCTGATCTTCTATCGTGGAACTAACTTAAACTAACATACAGTAACACGGCTTTAAATAAAAGTGTGAGTCACGCCAAAGCGAGCATGGTTTCACAAATATTAGATAAACTAACAGAAAGCCAAGTTGTATGAAACCCACAATTTAAAAAAAGATGAGAAATGCAGTCCAAGCCACCAGTGTTTAAACTGGTGACGTAATGTTTAAGAGATGTGTGTGAAAAACTGAAAAACCAGTTTATTTGTTTAAATATGGAGATGATAAAATGAAACGTTCAGGTGGTTTATCTGACAAACAAGCACATTTAAGATGTTGCACTTGTTGCATTATATTTGCATTTTTCATTACTGGACCACATGGATTAATCAGTGATTAAAAATAAATTGATGGTTTGTTGCTGCTTCTGCAATAATGTACGTTAGATCAAAGTAAGTCTCTTTTAAACTTTACTTTACTCCATCCCACTTTTCCCATCACATACTTGCCTCTTTCTGTGTGTGTGTGTGTGTGTGTGTGTGTGTGTGTGTGTGTGTGTGTGTGTGTGTGTGTGTGTGTCCAGTTAGTCTCTGTAATATGACTAAAAGAGGTTGAGGGGAGGAAGGATGGATCCTCAGATCAGACACCAGCTGTCACCACGTCTTAGCCCTCCAAGTATCATCTGCTTCCACCTCGCCCATTTTCTCCTGACCCCCCCCCCCCCCCCCCCCGCCATCTCCCATTCTCTCACACCCAGTGTACCCCCACTGTTGTCTGAATGGCCCTTCCTCATTCATAATCCATGCCAGATTATGGTTTTATATTCTGCTTAATCAAGTAATATCTTTTACTGCTGCCTACAAATCAAATCCATATCTAATGTTGAACATAACTTTCTCTGTATTTCCAGGTTTGTCCGTCCTTCTCGGTTCAGCTTTCTAAATATAATCTTTTAGTTTTCGCTGTGCTCTGTCAGCAAATTCCTCTCTTCACATCAGGCACGAGTGCTAAACAGAGTGTCTCTCCTCCCTCTTCTGTGTTCCTGATTTTATTAGGCGTGGCGTGGTCATTAACAGCCTACTTTGTTAAATCACTGCCTTTTGTTTGTGTTTCTGTGACTGCCCCCTCTTCTATCTGAGGGACAGCTTGTGTCCTCAGCAGCAGAGGCCAGCAGTACACCGTCCCCGCGGCTCCTCAGACAGTTAAACACCATCTAACCTCCCCCTTCATGCATCCATCTTTCCTCTTCTGTAGCTTACACTCTTTCCACTCACCATCCCCTGGGACTCATATCCTCTGCTTGACAAGTAATAGTGCAGCATCCTCACAGGATGCGTCCCCCAGGAGCCGGCCTGCTTTGCGTACAATTCCCAGGGTAATGTGAGACAGCAGGTGGCAAACACCATGACACAAGCCACACACACTTCCTTTTTTTTCCTCCCCTTTTTCCTCTGTATGGGTTAAGTTGTCGCCGGGGGGGGGGGGGGGGGGCACTGAGGTTAAATCGGGCGAATCAGGAGGGGAGAGCGAGGGAGGAGCCGAGGGTTTGGCAGCGTTTGCTGCAGTGAGTGGCGGCGTCTCCCCGAGGAAAGCGCGCTCCATCCACTCAACCCCTCCCCTCCTCTTTGCCTAAAGTGGAGCTCTTTAGCAGGCCTCCCCGCCCCTCCTTTCAGAAGCAGCCATGCATGAAAGAGCAGCTATTTGTAAAGCAGCCCAACAATTAATTTAGCTGGCAACAAAGAGGCCCCAGGGCCCTCGGCCTTCTTGCACGGGCAGAATTAAGACTGGTGGCAGCTCAGTCCTGTTGCTGCTTGTCAACAGCTGAGACTGATTCACATTTCTACAGATGGAAGAGCACTGCTGCTGCAGCGGCTCCAGCTGCCTCCTGGGATGTTTTTGTTGGTTGTGGATGGTTCCCCTAAAATTATATCGCACTTTTTTTTTAACAGTAAGATCAAATGGAGAAAAAAACAAACAACGAATGATGCATAAAAATGTTCCTGATTTATTAAAACCATCACTATTGCTTCTGTGTAGTTTCTGTTTTTGTTAACGCGTCGTTACCCGGACATTGTGCGAGCACAGCTACGTCCTTTATCTGAAACGTTGCTGTTTTCGCGTTTGCTTTTTCTTGATCCACACAATCTATTCAAGATGCATCAATACTACTGAGGTTTGCTGTAAATGTGACCCTTTAAACAAAATCACAAGTGCATGTCAAATCAGAATCTGCTTGTTGTGCACGTCCCAGTAAACATAACGCGCACACACACAGGACGACAGCTTGGTTAAATAGCATAAACTAACTCAAACATGCAGCTATTGCAAACAAATAAGCAAATAATAAATAAAAATGTCAAGTTAAACTTTTTCAGCAACATTTTCTTTTCCCAAAAATATTTGTCCAATAAAATCTTTCCAGGTAATGAGAGAATTTCATAATAAAAGTATAGATTGCATAAAAACTTTGCTATGAAATGATCTAAAATTAGCAAAAGTCAGAAAGTAGTTCCATAAAGAGCACGTGTCACCTGAATGAATCGGGCTACATGTTCACACTTTTCAATTAAAACAAGAAATATTGATATTTATTATCCAACCCCAGCAGAAACTCTGATATACAATAAACAATCCCTAAATGAGTTTTTCCTCTCCAATTATTTAAATAAGCATGAAATCTTGACTATTAGCCCCCTTCACTCACACCCCTGCACCCCATGCTGCTGGCATAGCATGTGTGGTTGCAGGATTATTGCTGAAGAAGCTAGTTTGACGTGCTGAACAATACATATTTATACCTGATGAATATGTATGCCTGGCAGTGATGACATCTCTGTGACGGGCTATTGTGGCAATCTGGATATGGCTACTGTGGCTAAAGTCACCCTGGCTGCAAACGTGGCGAGCTGATTAGACTAAGGAAGGAGATGCAAGGCATACTGGATGTATGTGCACGTGCACCCTCACCTGCTGAAATGTTTAAAAGCCCCCCTTCACTCTCACTCACACACAGCCACCCATTCAGCACACAGTAAAATTGATGTATCCTTTATGTAAAGTACTGTATGCAGAGTACAAACACCCATGCATATGACTGAGATTAATCTTGAGCAGTGGAGAGAAGGGGGAGTAGAGGTGGTGGTGGTGGTGCTGCAGGAGGATGTAAATTGACAGTCCTGTAAAGTGACAGACCTGCTGCTCTGCACCCCCCCCCCCCCCCCCCGCCCTTCTTTTCTCCAACACAAACCAACACACACACTCAGACACACAATGGCCTGCTGGTGACAACAAGCAATTCATTACTAGATGCTGCCCTGTGTGTGGGTGTACGTGTCTTCTGCCAGTGTGTTTGCAAGCATACAAAGGCCGAGTGATGTGTGAGCGATGAGCGGCGTTGGTGGGCAGCGGCTACATAAAAGAAAACACGTTAAAGGAGAAAGTTTCTAATTCATTAGAAGGGCAGCTCCCCGCTGAGGCTGCTCTTGGTCTCATGTTCAATTTGGAGATTGGACTTTGCTTTCAAAGGGGTGTAAAGGGACAAGACAGGTGGTTCAGAGCACCAAGGTGCCTGAAAACAGGGTGGGTGTGTGTGTGTGAGTGGGCGGGTGGGTGCGCGTATGAGTGTGGATGCTGTCCACTTTGGCCACATCTATTATCTCACCATCCCTCCCACTGGGACATCCCAGAAGCCCATTGATCATTGTTAGACCCTGTCATACGAGCGCGCACACAAGTGCACACAAAAGTATCAATCCATAGATTACATGCACACACACCCAGACAGATGATTTACATATACACTCTTAAATACATACATACACATATGCATATAGGCACTTAGTTTTTACGAGCACTGTGACAAGATCAAATGGGTTCAGCGCAGATTGCATCCAGTCCTCAAAGCACTTACATCCTGCTGTCAGCGTGCACCAACAATAGAAGAAGCATCTGACTGGAAGTCGCTTCATCTGCCACAGACAGTCTCTGAGTTTGTTAGTGTGACTCTGAGGCTGTGAAAGAAGCCACTGAGACGGTCTGCATTTGTTTTTTAAAAATCTCTTGAATGCTTGAGTTCTGTCAGCAGTGTGAATACAGAAAAAGTCTGTTTTCATGGTAACATTGTAACGTTAACTGTAAGATTTCTCTTTGTTGTAAAAGGGATAAAAAGGATATCAGTAATAAAGTGTAGGACATCTTTCTGAATGAAATGGTCATAAATGTAGAAGGAAGATGTGAAGTTTACTTCTGAGGCCTCTGACAGTGAGGTGCATGTAACCTGCAGTGATAGTTGATCCTGATTTCCTGTCTGTTGTTGCACGTTTGATATTCTCCCAGTTACAAAGTGCTTAAAACTCCACTGTGCGATCTGCTCACCCTGTTTCTTTTGCAGGTGCTTTGAGTGAAGATCCTCAATTTCCAAAGATCCAGTGGCCTCCGCCCGACATGTGTTCAGCCTGCCATGCAGTAAAGGACAACGGGGAGCACACGTGGAACCTGACGGAGGTTCTCAAGTTCCTGTTGACCTACTTCTCCTCCGACAGAATCCTCACAGGTTTGACTGAAAACATTTTATGAACTTCAAGAACTTTACCAAACTGGGAGGTCAAAATTAGACTGATCCAAACATAAATTAAAAAAAAAATGTTGTACCTGTTCATCAATACCTGGATGCCTGTTACACATATATGAAGCAGCATTGTTTACTAATTGAATTTTTAATGCATTTAATGACTGACTGCTAAATTTCTAAGTGTAAACTAGTAACTGTGTATCTTAAGATTCTGAGAAGATTTGGTCCTAGATTCATAGAGTGTAATTTTTGGAAAGTTGGTGAAGGGAGAACCACGTATGTTTTATTTGTTTTGGGTTTGTTGCCCTTTTCCCATCAGACTACCTGGAGAGTGAAAGCCAGATTTTGGAAAAACAGAGGGAGAAACATGCCAGCCAGCAGGTCGTTCACATAGCTGAGAGACACGCAGAGAGAAGAGCCAGGGAGGCCTTGGACTTCAGAAAACATCCTCTGGAAACAGAACCCACTGAGCAGGAGGAAGAGGAAGAAAAAGGCGGGGAGGTGGAGGAAGAGGAAGAAGGCCCACAGGATGAAACGGCAGCAGAGGAAGAAGAGGAAGATGAAGAGGATGGACTAGCAGGTGACATGGTAGGAAGATCGTCTGAGCCAACGCCTTGGGGCAAGCCTGAAATGGAGCTGGGTCGTGGCCGGCAGCAGGCTCGGAGGAGACCGAGCTTTGTGAGAATGAGGAGAGACCCGCAGGAGGACATTGTGGATCTCGACTCGTTTGTCAACCAGCACTACAAGGCCAAGGCGCTGCAGATGGCTACCTCCACCCGAGTCAAACGACGCAGCCTGCAGAGAAAGGAAGAGCAGGAGCCCGGGCCGGTGTTTGGGCTCGGCATGGAGCTGGGCGCAGGGTTGGGGATGGTGGGTCTGGAACCAGTGGATGCAGGCTTTGATCTGGATTTTGCGCGGCCAAGGAAGCGGCTGCAGAAGCGAGACGTGGCGGGCCAGTACTTTGGTCAGGAGGCTGAGCTGAGGCACAAGGGACGCTTGATGTCCGTGTTGACCATTGGCTTCTCGAAAGTGGACATCAGCTTGTGTGTCTTCCTTTATTTCCTGTCCTCCCTGTGTCTTCTGGTCATGTACCTTTTCTTCAAAAACCGCCTCAGACGACGGCGGCCTAAAATCTCCGTCCCCTGAGCCAACATGTGTGCTAATTTCACCTGAGTCATAACAAAGATTAACATTCATTTGGTTAATGTCTCCTAAGTTTGAGCGCACTGCACACAAATATAAAATGCTGCCCTCCATAACTGTCCAGTTAAATGTTACCTGCAGTGACACATTTTACTGTGAATTTCACTATTTTCTGTCCAACTACAGACGAGGAGAAGGGAAAGTTAGCAAGTTACTTTAAAAAAATCAGGACAGTCATGATTTTATTTTCCGTGCAGCCTGCAGGGAATTTCATTCTTTCCACACTGACTGTGGGAAAAATGTGTGTTTAGATGTATATTTACATGAAATAAAGGAAAATCAGTTTTTGTCACCACTTTAAACCCCAGTATGAGCTGAAATGTTTTCTGTAATCTGTGTGATATAGATACAGCGCTTAAAATGTATTAGATCACCTGTCATCAAAAACAAGAAAACACAAATGTTTTAGAAATGTGTCAAAAAGCTTGTTTATAGCTAACAGCTGTCATTTATTAGGCAAAATAAACTAAATTCACATTTTTAATCCCAAATTTGAGCCGACAGTGGACTCAGAGAGGAGTCAGAAATTAATCGGGTAAAGCATCAAACCACCAAAACATTTTTTTTTTCTGCAGGAATTCAAGCAAATAGCTTTAATTTGGTGTCTTGATTGGAAAATGTGCTTTATTATCTTATTATTGTATTTTTGTTTGTAAAATGGTAAATCTGAAAATTCACATGACAATGAGTTTATTTTCAGTTCATTTTTATTTATATAGCACCAAATCACAAGTCACTTCAAGGTGCTTGATATTATAAAGGTAAAGACTCTACAATAGTACAGAGAGAACCCCACCTATCAGATAAACCCCCTCTGAGCAGGCACATGGGTGACAGTGGGAAGGAAAAACTCCCCTTTAACAGGAACAAACCCCC
Organism: Astatotilapia calliptera; assembly: GCF_964374335.1. Classification (NCBI taxonomy): domain Eukaryota; kingdom Metazoa; phylum Chordata; class Actinopteri; order Cichliformes; family Cichlidae; genus Astatotilapia; species Astatotilapia calliptera. The sequence continues at coordinate 1,985,750 of NC_137443.1, read as the reverse complement.
AGGCAGAGCCTGGCTGAGAGAAGAGAGACTGACTGGGGGTGATGGGAGGAAGACTGGACCAATATCATTTTGATTCAAGAGCTTGCACAAACTGGCGGATTAACAGAAACACAGATGATTTTGGAAATGACTAATACTGTTAGTTATGGCATAAAGCTGTACTGGGTGGTCTAATAAGTTTCAGCTGTGTTTGGTTTTCTTTCACTTTTGGTGGATTTTTAAATTTACTGCTTTTGTTACTGTTTTCTGTCAGATTCCCTCCTTAACGGTGTTGTGTGGCTGAGAATTTAGTCACATTACGTTTGTTTTGGTTGCTTTTTCATTTCAGTCTCAATTTTGTGAATTTTAACGCACTAACGGTTAAATGAACTTTGAGTGATTCAGACCAGTCGTGTTGAATCTTAAATTATTGCTGAAAACTGTGACTCGACCAGAGAGAAGCAGATGAGCTGCATTGGTCCAAATTACACTTGAGCTTGACATGATGTCTTTGAATATTACATCACACTGAGTCCACGTAATAGCCACTCTGGTTCTTGAAGTGGAGTGAGGAATATGTTCACACTGGACGAGGATTTGGATTAATCGGGATTTGTTTTGTTTTTGTTTTCTTGGCTGGGGTCCATGAATGATGAAGCGCTGCTCTTCTTCGATGTTTCCATTTGCTTTGGTCTGAATCAATAAAATTATTTTTGATAACGATTTTCGTCTTTTGTTTCCTTGTTCTGACGTGGCGGTCGTGTTAAACGCGTAAATGGCGTCTGTGTTGTCTTTAATGTCGAAATATGTTTTTGTTACAGGTTTGAAAGTGACTTCCTGTTGTTCTAGGTCAAAACAAAAAACAATCAGGACATGGCGAGAAGGAGAAGGGTGTTACATGTAGAAATGGGGGTTAAACCATGCAAGGTTGAAGGAAAAAGCCTGTTGCCATCTGCTGTGCAGCGCAAGCTAAATCCTAACAATTTCATTGGGATTATAGCAAGTGAGTAATCCAGCTTTCCTTTAGGACTAGAGAGGAGAGATTACCCTTGAGGATTAGCTCCCAGCAGATAATAAACTTTATTAAAATGCAATCGGCTTTCATGAGGCTTCTTCCATCCTCACACACACACACTTGGAGGTGGGCTCTGCTAAGGAAGGGCAACGGCAGACCCTCAGGGGCGGTAACATGATGGGATAAGGGGTGGATGAAAGGAGTACTATGGGGGGGGGGGGGGGGGATAAATGGATGGATGGATGAGGGTTTGATGTTGAGATCACAACGAGCACAGCTGAAGGACAACCAAAGCTTGATCTTGAGCTTTGTGTTTCCTGGAACGCCGGCTTGAATTCCCTCGACTCCTGCCCCTTACCTCCACCTTCCAACCTGTCACCAAAGCATACGTGGATAAAACCTCTGATCTTATCCTATAGCCCGTTCTATCCCTTCATCCAAACCATGTGTTCAGCCTTTGCAGTTTTGATGATGACATAGGTGAGTTGAGGCAGTCAATTTCTCTCTCTCTCTCTCTCTCTCTCACACTCACACACACACACACACACACACACACACACACAAAATAGGGTGATTAATAGCCCCACATTAAAGCAGAAGAGCATCACAGCTGAGCAGCTGTGGTTGTGTGACTTAATCAAACTCTCAGGTACTTTCAATGAGATCCTCAATGACACATTATGATTGCCAGAATGGATCGAGAAAAGCAGTTCATCACAAGAAACCTTCCTTAAGTTGTTTATTTATGCCTTTTATCCAGTGCACCGTGACACTTTTTAAAATATCAGCTGGGATGGAAGACCATCAGAGTGAAGCAGGAATTATGTATCCTTAAACTTTTTGCACATCATGAAAATCTTGGAAACGTTGTTTTTCTCGAGCACTTTTCCCGCACGTCCGATCAGTTAATCTGTTTAAACGTTTACCTGTGTTTGTTAGAGGATTGGCGTCAGCCACGCTGTGTGCTGCTCACGCTACACAAGCCCTTTATCAGGTGTCTTGAGCTTCAGTGAGCTGCAAGTGTTATGCTGGTTCAGACTAATGATGGTTAATGAGGAAGTTGGCAGCAGTGTAATATCTGTCTGCAGCTTTGCCAAGGCTGAGGTGAGCAGTTCACACCGAGGACAGAGGCTTCAAATCTAAATTAGGACACATTCGGAGCTGTTTGCGCTTTTTACACCGTTTAATCGAATTCACACAAACCACAAAATGTCAGTTATGTGACAGTATGAATATAGTTGCATTGAATTGAAAGCCTTTATTGTCATTATACATAGTATAATGAAATTGGAAACAGCTCTATATAAGTGCACACATGCCTATAGCACATTATAAAAACTATACAATAATATAACTATACACTACTATAAATATAAATACACAGTACAGTGCTGACACAGTGACAGACAGGCAGGGAATTGATGATATTTCAGTGCAGATTACTTTTGTACAGTTGAGTCGAGTACGGTGATGGCTTTGGGGAAGAAGCTGTCCCTGAGTCTGTTCTGGCCCGTATGGATCTGCAGCACCTGCCAGACGGCATTAGGTTGAAAAGCCGGGGTGGGTAGTGTCCTTTAAAATGTTTCTGGCCCTACTAAGACAACGGGAGTTGTAGACGGCAGACAAGGAGGGCAGGGGGCGGCCGATGATTTTTTGTGCTGTGTTTACCTCTGCAGTCTCTTCTTGTCTGCCTCGGTGCAGCTGGCGTGCCACACTGTCACTGCACAGGTCAGCAGGCTCTCGATGGTGGATCTGTAGAAGGTCATCAGCAGCGAGGTGTTTAGTTGCTCCTTCCTGAGCACCCATAGGAAGTGTAGCCGCTGCTGGGCTTTCTTGACTAGGGCCGTGGTGTTAGCTGCCCAGGAGAGGTCTGCAGAGATGTGGGCCAAGGAATTTGAAGGACTCCACTCGCTCTACACATTCTCTGTTGATGTGCAGGGGGGCACAGCCTGAAGTCCCGGATGAGTTCCTTGGTCTTGGTGATGTTAAGTACCAGGTTGTTTGATGCACACCATTCACCCAGTCTCAGGACCTCATCTCTGTAAGAATCAGAATCAGAATACTTTATTGATCTGTAGGGGAAATTATTTATAAGCTGCCTCATTTCCCTCTGTGATCAGCCCCATCACTGTTGTGTCATCAGCAAATTTGACAATGATGTTCTCTGGGTGGGCGGGACTGCAGTCATATGTGTAGAGGGAGTAGAGTAGTGGGCTTAGTACACAGCCCCGGGCAGAGCCGGTGCTGAGAGTGCAAGGGGACGAAAGGCGAGGACCCAGTTTCACCCGCTGGGGTCTGTTGACCAGGAAGTCCTTTATCCAAGAGCAGGTGGATGGCAGGAGCCCCAGGTTGGCTAACTTGGTGATCAAAATGTCTGGTATGTCACTAATTAGTGAGTGTTAGTTATGGTTATTGAAAACCATCCATATAGCAGCTGCAGTTTAATATTCATATGTGATGGACAGACATGATAGTAGTTTGGCCTCATCAGTGGATTACTCCAGCTGTTAGTGTTTGTCCATGTTGCCGATCCTCGAGTTTCATATTTAACACTGAAAAGAATAAATCGCATTATAAGAAGGCTCAGAAATAATCAGTTCTTTCGCACGCAGACTGGAAGGAAACATAAATCCCTACAGATTAAGCTGCAGTTGATGTGTTTTCACTCATCTACATGTTTTTCTTTGACTTGTGTTACAGGAAGGTTTCCAGTCCACCAACATCTGAAAACATCCGTTTGTTCAGTTTACAATGTTGCCGATTGACCTTGTTACAAATCTGTTTGTTTTCAAGGTCAAAGACGACAAATGCTTATAAAAGCAACCATACAAACAGCAAATTGAGCTTAAGGTGACACCGTCATGGCGGAGCTTTGCCTGCATACCTTGTCACCGTATATCTTCTTGGAGTAACACGAGCTGATTACTTTCTTCTAAACTTTTTTGTGTGTTTTGTCTAAAACTGATGCTTTGAACTGAGACAAAGTTGCGTTATGAAACCACTGACTGAAGGGTAAAAACCTCACCTTCCTGCCCTGTTGCTGTCTTCCATAAATTAGACAATGCAGAGTTTTATAGTCACTCGTCTCCTGTACGCTCTCTGCCTCGATGTTTATTACCCCGCCGGTATTGATATTAAAATGCAGGAGGGGCTTGATGCATTTTTCTGTCATCTCTCTTTCTGACTTTAATAATACTATAAAGCTTCCTGCTGTGGGTAGAGGGAGAATGTGGGTGTGGGGGTGGAGTGGGGGTGAATAAATTATGAAAAAGAGGTTAATATATGGTATTGGTATACATTGCATCCTAACTAAGCCAGATCCCCTTTCGGGTTTTAAACATGCAGCCTTTTAAACGCAGGAGTCACGCAGGGTCAGACCCATCTCATTTCTCTGCTGCAGTCCCTCCCCCTTTCATGTGGACGCTCATCTGCCGAGATCTGCAAACATCTCAGTGAGTGTTCATGCAGCCTGTACCAAGGTTTTCAGTTTATGCAGTAACTTCTACTTCTGTCAGTTCACTCAAATTAATGGCTGATGAATGAGCACAGATTATAAGTTTTTGTTTTGCTCCCAAAGACCCCGAACCAGCACACCCAGCACACCCAGCACACCCAGCACAACCAGCCAACCAGAGTTACACCAGATGAAACTGTGGAATACACCCAGGTTGATGCGTTTGTCTTATTCGAATTCATTTGTGATTCCTTCCACATTAATAATGCAGACATGGGTTTTATATCATTTTAAGTAACTATTTTTAAATTCCTCCAATATAATCACTTTCACTGCTTCATGCTTGTTTAATCTCATAATTTAACTTTCAGGACTTAAAATTGTGAGTTCACGTCTCCGCATCATTTCATTACAACACAACCCCGACCTTCACTTCTGCTGATCTGGGCTCAGTTTCCCAAAAACATTGTTAAGCCTGGATCATCTTGTTCCCATTGTACTTCTTTACAATGAAACTACCTTATAGATGATTTTGGGAAACGGGGCTCTGCTCCTGTTTTACCCCCACCCCTTCCCCTCCAGAGTTAGCATATAGCTTACAGGAAGTGCTTGGATAATGAAGTTGGAGAAGAGCCAACACTTGTCAGTCACACCGCTTTCACTCACTCAGCCAACACTGCTCCTTTCACCGAGCATCAAAGACGCAACACAGGCTTTCTGTGGAAATCTTTAGGTTGTGGATGCGGGCCTTCACACATTTTTACTGAGTAGTTTGTTATGATCAGTCATCTGCAGTAAAATAATCTGATTTTAATCGTTATCTTAAATAGAAATATCAAAATACAACACTGGAGTAAATGCATTTTATTTGGTTTTGGGTTTTATTTGCTGAAATTAAAAAAACAATATGGTTTCATTCAATAATGTTGGTCAAAATCAGTCTTGTATTTTAAATGCTATGCATTAGCTGCGTGTGCCCCATGAACGGTGAAAATGCGAACTAATTCAGAATGCCTATTTTAAATCTGAGAATGCAGAGAAAACAACAGGAGCTGCAGAGGAACTGTAATCTTATAGGAGCTGTTAATGTGTTTTTGCAGCTCTGGGCTTCTGCTAATCACACATTAACATCATTTTTGCATCAGGAGGTTTCACCTGAATCCAGATTATTTTTTGCGCTCTGGTTTGCAAGAGCAGCTTAAGCTTCAGGTCTCAGCTTTCATTCATCCTTATATCCATTTGCTTTCCACGCTTATCTAATGAAGTTCGTGAGGGTCGGGAGTCTATTCCAGCACGACGGGCAGCATTCAGACAGGGCAGCACCTTGGGCAGGTGCCAGTGCATCACAGGACTTATAATTGAAACTGGATAATTTAAAGGGCTTTCAGTTAAAGGGGGATCCTGCTGAATTCTCCTGTTTGTGTGTCTTTATCTTGTCATAAATAAATAATATTAATAGTGTTTCAATTAAATCTTATCAGTGTGTCGTGAAAATAAAGCAAAATCCAAATGAAATCCTTCTTCGGGCAGGCTTGGCTTAAACTGTTGTAGTTATTCGAGTCAAATGAGCCTATTACCGCCTCGTCTTAGCAGGACAGGGTCAGGTTCAATCAGGGAATTGGAAAATATCATTTCTGACGGGAATAGATTTCGTTTGTTCAACCAATCTCTTCTACTAATTACCCAAATGGACAGGAGCTGTCAGGAGACAATAACTATTCCCTAATAGAATTTGCCCCCCAAGTGCAATTTAATTTTCTCCTCCGAGCTCTCTCCTAAGGTTTCCCCCTCGCTTTCTGCCTCTCTCCCTCTCTCTGTTCCTTTCCTGCTTTCGGACCAAATGCGTGGGGACACGGTGCCACTGCTACCTGATGTTGTTTTGCGGGTGGACGGCGGAGAAAGTGTGGACTGACTACTGCAGTTTCCCTGCGAGCTCTGGCTCACCCCGCTGAAACGAGCCTCGGCGGTATGGAGGAGGAGAAGAAGAAGGCGAGGAGGAGGAGGGAGAGCAGAGAGGAGACAGACTGCCAGGTAGGTCTGCGCGATGCGCTGGGCTGTAATTCGTCTTGGAAGTCGAGAATACATTTACGCACTTCTAAAGTGTAAGTGTTGCACGAAGGGAAGCCATTTGTTCTGCTCGCAGTCTCTGCATGAATTTGATCGTACCCAGGCTGAATCTGTGCTCTGAACCGTGTTATCACCATTGCATGGCAAATGTGCTCAGCTGACATCCACGTTGGTTTGTGTGACTAACATTCAAATAATAGATTTAAACGCACAAAAATAATAAACACTCAGATGAAGCTTTTTCTGTTGTGGCTCGTTATGAACCAGGCCTGCTGCAGGTTTTCATCCCACAAATGAATCGCGCTCCATGAAAGCCTGATCACATAAGATATCCTGACTCTCTGCTCTCACTAAGATGGATCTGTGAATCGCAGATTTGCGCTTTGGTGACAATGAACTCATCCACTGAAATATTAGATCTAATTAGAGGTGCTTGGGTCAACGGCGGTGGCAAAGGAGTCGCCCTCTGTTTGAGTTATTGTCCGAGAGCTGCCTCCTCTCAAGATTACATTCATTTAGATAAATAACCTCCTTCCAAATATGTATCATAAAAATAGAAAAATCAAAAACATCTTTACTGATTTGTGTTAAAAATGTTTACGAATTAAACTTCATTTGACTGCCCGGGCGAATTTAACAGAGCGGAAGCCGTTTGAGTCCCCTTGGATAATAACATTAAATATATCTTCTCTGTAATGTCACACTTCAATTACTATTATTTTTAACTGTTGTGTGCAGCATACATATATTTGTAAAATGCAAAACGATTACCCCCCAAATGCGGATTGTTTTGCACATCATTCAGTGCACTAATAGCCACGTTGCTTTGCCATCTCATTTAAAGATGAAAAACGCACCTCATCATTTACTGTCCCACTAAACCAGATGTGCGCGCTCGTATCTTCTCTCTCGCTGCATTTGCATCCGTCAATTATTCTAATTGTGTTGCCCTTTGCTGACAGTTTAAGAGCATTTTATCTGCATTGTTTTCTAGGACAGCTAAAGGGCCTCGATTCCAACAATCAGAGTAATTGAATAGTCGAATAAATTGAATGATCTTGAGGGGAAAAGTGTATAATGAAAATAAAGTGAGACCATATGATCCCCTCGCCACACATGCGCGTTACTGATGGATGGATGGACGGATAAAATTCCTGTAATATCCCAGCCTGCCTTTTAATCATCCTGATGTCCGTTTTCATTTTACTAAATTATATCTGGAAACGCCACGCATACAGGCGAAGGGGATTGTGGGTCAAAACACCATAGGGTGGCTATAAAATAAATAAATAAAAATAAATAATAAACAGAGATAGAATCAGTTTATGGGCAAAAAGGGGGAAATATGCATAATATGACGCCAACTTAAATTTACTTTGCCAGAGCTTGTTCTCCCCTTTTTCTGATATTTGTAAAGCCAAATAAAATAGTCCGCTAGTTTTGATCTATTACTAGTGCAAAATATTGAGTCACATCACAGAAGATCTCAAATATGTGTTGGATATTAAAGGGTATAAATGCGTCGAATTGATACACCGCTTGAACTACTAAAACCTCACCTAAAATAGCCAAGCGGTAAATAAACTAAAAAGAAATGCTTTCACTTATTGTTTGTTTTTTTAAATAAAGAAAAATTACTGGTTTTGTTTTAGTTGAACATGTGGTGTGTGTGAGTGTGTGTGTGTGAGAGAGAGAGCTGCAAACAATCACCTGGGACCCTCAGACGGACTTGGAGTTGATGGAAACAACCTGCACTGGTTTGGAGGCGGACCGCGGCGGCAAAGCGCCACTGTGTGCTTTTCTTTCCATGCTTGAAGTAAATTGGAAGCGAAGATTGAGTTCATCTAGCCTGAACTAGCGGCCCTCCGGAGGGAATATCTTATCCGGGAGAGCCGTCTCAGACGATGGGGTTTGAAATGAGCAGTGTCAGGAGGACTGCGCCCAGACTCCTAATCCTACCTGTCACTGAGAGAGCAGCTGCACGGGAGCTGCCACTGCCGGGAAAAGGGCTACAGGTGACGGTGCTGTGAATGTGACTCAGACGTGTCCAATAATATTCCTTCTGTGGTGTGGCTTCATTTATTATTTTTTCCCTTTTTTTTGCACCCTTAGCTGTAGTAAGACCTCAGATTACAGGGATACTTTTCAGGTGTGATGGTGCCTACATGCGTGTTTTATAGGGCCAATCAATCCCATCACCAAATAATAAAAATGAAGAAAAATGCGTTTACTTGCATTGAATTGACTGATGCCGCCATCCCACCTGCTGATATTCTATAAAAGTACATTTTTGCATCGCATTTGGTCACAGACGTGGGTGCTGAAGAAACAACACTGTAGTCTGGACGATCCGCAGGGAAATCTGCGTGGACAGCAGACACGCTTTCTTTTTTGTTGCTTCGTGGATCATTTCTAAAGTAAAATGACATGTAGCTGAACTCTAATTTTCCTGGCAACACGGGTCCCTTCTCCTCCTCTCCTAAAGGAGCCCTGCTTGCCCGGGGACCCTCTGGAAGCCACTGCAGTGAGCTATTTATGGTCTCCAAGGGAGCGAGGCCCCGCCTCTCCAGAGACTTTCTCATATACCATGTAAGACTCCCCTGCTCCTCTCCTTTCTCCTTCTTCCTTGTACACCTATTGAGGATGCTTTCCGCCTTCGGGGGGCCTCCTCTTCCTGCTCTCCTATTGGCTCCTGGTCAGCCTCTGCCGTGGTGACGTCAGGCCCCGCCGCCCCTGCAGCGCTGAATGGACCAAGCAGCCTGTCTGATCCACTCCAAAACAGCTCAACACGGCACGGCACAGCACGGACACCATCCCGGGAATAGGAAAATAACAGGAATAGAGGCTTGACGGGACAGCGACAGAGATCAGCCTCCAAATCGCACGAAGGCCCAACAACATCAGCATCATTGTTTGTTTTCTTCACGAGACAGGACGGGGGAGTGCGCCCACCGTTTTGCGGGTGTATGTGCGTGCGCTTGTCTCCCGGTTTGGATCACGATGATGCAAAGTGCGGCGGTCCTACCGACAGAGAGTCCTGTGAAGAGTTTACCGGAGATTCTCGGAGTGCCACTGCAGCGTAAGACATTTTTTCTCCTGTTCTTCCTCTTCTTCTGTCCACGATCAGTCTGGAAACTGGTTGGCGAGCGCAACCGGTGCTGCGGGGATTTGACTGTAGGGAGAGGGGCTTAGTTCCAGCAACCCGAGCGAGATTGGGGAGTCTTAGTTTGTCACGTACACCACTAATGTGCCATGCTTAGTCTTTATTTCACGGTGCAAAAGCGCCTCGTAGACGATTCTGCTTCACGGCCTCACAGCCACCCGCATGTCCAATTAATCTTCGCAGCCTCAGATAGCGAAGACGTATTCTGCGTTAGGCTGCGAGTAGAAGCGCAAACTGTGATATTTTTCACTCATCCTGGGTGAAAAATAATTTCTGGTGAAAGGCAACATTTATGATTCCCTAGTTTGGCCTCTAACTTCCCGCGTCAGGTTGCTGGGCTCACACGGAGCCTCCCAGCTGTTAATTTGTAAAAGAGTCTGCATGGTCAAGAGATCAGGCGCAGTTGTCATCACCCTTCAGACAAACACACTGACTTTGACTGACACTCATCACTGGGTCGAATTAAATAGCTTGAAACACTTTTATTTATTACAATTTAAGCACTAATAAAAGTGAAATTATTATTATTATTATTATTATTGAGGATAAGGGCAGATATTTAGTAGTTAATTGTCGATGTATCACTGTATTTTCTACCTTCCAGCATCAAAGGCGAGAAATGCCTTACATCTGTTCTCCTGTTAATCTGTGCCAAACCTTTTCTTTCTTTCTTTTTTACAATCTGTTCGCGCAATCAAGGTCTAAGTGCAACTGGATACATTTCTGTTCTGACCTAATTATTTAATATGCCAGTTAGTAACAATGTACAGATGGACCGGGTCTAATAGGGTAACGTCAAAAATAATCCACAACAGAACGGGATAACGTCGAGCGAAATTACTGGACTGCTCTGTTTTCAAAATACTCATGATGCACATTTAAAGACGCACATTCAAGGTTTGAAATCTGTTAACAAATGGCTAAAACTATATAACAAAACTGAGGAGAATCTTTCAGGTTTTTCCACATTGCTCCCATCCAACTAAAAAACCGTAAACAACGGTGAAATATGACAAGAGTCATCTAAGACTTCCAGCCTGTTCAGTGAAGTATTTAAACCTCACCAACTGGGGGGAAGCCTCTATATGGTGGGCTTATGCTCTTTAATTTTATAAATCGAGACAGATTAAAAGATTGGATAAAGATCCTGCCACTCAGCCCCCTGCAGAGCCAGCAGGCATCCTGGATTTAAACCTGGATTATTTCAGGAATAAAAGCAAAGCAGAATATATCTGAGCATTTTATATCACACACACAGTCCTCTGCTGACTCAGGGCAATTACACCCACACCTTAACCTGCAGGCTATTAGTCGTTGATATAGAGTGTTTACTTCACGTTTAATTAACACAAATCGCTTGACAACCAACGGCTGCCAGAGTGCACTTCTTCTTCTTCTTCCTCCTCCTTTCGTTTCTTCTTCTAAACAACACCCCTGCTTAAAAGAGTCTGAAAGTGTGTTTCACCCGCTGTGTGAAATGAGCAAAGCGATGAGACTGCACGTGGTGAAGAGTGGTGGCAACAGATAATAAGATACGAAGAAGACCTCCTGAATACACGAGGTTTACTCTCTCTCCCTCTCTGACACACACACACACACACACACACACACACACACACACACACACACACACACACACACACACACACACACTGAAGCTGGATGGCGAACGCCCTGTCGTTGCCAAGAATCGTGCTGCTTTCCTTTCAGCACCACTTCTCTCTCCAAAGCCATCCCGCTCGGCTTCACCCACCCACCACTTATCTCTGGATATTTAAAATGCTTTCCCATTTTAAAGTCCGAGACACAGGCCACCCTTTCATAATAATTTCACTGCCTTCTTCTACCCTTTCTATGAGAATTACCTCGCCGAGGAGACACAAAGCCAGTCCAAGCTGTGTCTGTGCCGGAATGTTCCTCTGTGTGTAACAGTGTGCGCACTGGGTTATTTAAGCTTCTGTAATAAGGACCGAATATTTCGATGAGGTTATCTGTTCTTACTCTTCGCAAAATAAACGAATGAATACTGAAAATAAAATGATTTTTTTTTAAAAAGCTCATTTTCACTGAGTTACAGTTATTTCTCCTCCTTGAAATTAAAATTAAAATCACAGAAATGCCAAAGGTACTAAGAGTAGTACATAAAAACCCTCTAAAATGTGCGTGTCCGCGCCTCCACGGTGCAGAGTCAGTGAGCTTGGTTTTGCACGCAGTATTGTGTGTGGGGATTACGCATGAGGCACCCGGCGCTTTACACGGTTATTGTAAGATGATTTCACGGCCGATATGTTTTCTCTCCACAGCAAAGGTTGTGATATGTGGGTGTCTTAGCTTCATGGTCACCGGCCCCGGTCACTTGTTTTTTCTCAGTATTTTTTTTTTTTTTTTTTACAGTTTTTTCTCGTCGTGTAGCATCATGCAGATGTGTGACAAAGACAGGCCGAGAATAAAAACAGTCTAAAGGTCTTTAAAGACAAATGCTGACGTGATGTTAGTTTATGGAGCATTGCAGGTGGACTTTTACAATCTTTAATTTAATAGAAGGAGTAGGAGTTACTGTAATAATAAAAATGCTACAAATACAAATATTAAAATATAAAAAATATGCTGTTTGATCTCTATAAATGTGCTACTTCGACAGAAAATCGGTTTTTGTTTTGAAAGAAATTATGTTTTGATTTTATTTCGCTTTTTAAGACGTCTTGAAATGTGCAGCTTACCTGTAGTTTATCATCGATGCCAAATTTAATTGCTAATATCTGCCTCCGAATGGGCACGTGTGGTGTGCCAAGACACCTTTTTTCCCTTTCTTTTTTTTACATTCACAAAAATTAAATTTAATCTCCCCTTGACCCTGATTTACATCCAGAAACCGCCTCACCTTCTAACACTGGTTGCCACCATGCTTCCCATAAAATCATTAGGAGATTAATTAGGGTCAAACTAGATCTGGCTAACGAAATTAAGAGAAACAAAAATCAATATTTCGTCAGAAAATTATTTTCGCCCTACAAGCGAACAGCTCCGAGTTCAGCACCTTGGACAGAGACGGACAATACAAATACGCGAAATTTATATATTTTTTGTCCTGTTTAGCTGTGATAGCAACAGCAAAATAAGTCGTAATAAAATAAAATAAATATATAAACAGAAGCAAAATAAATAACATTTAAAAAAAGTGACGGGCCTTTAGAAAATAAACATCCATGCACATAATCTCCAAATTTCATTGTTATTATATCTATACGGAAATATGAGTGAAACCCGAGTTTATTGTCTAAAACTAAACTACAGGCTTGCAGATTTAGGGGAAACCCCGAAAACCTGCTTTAATGTGCGAAACAATTCTCCGTCACCATGAATGTCATTTCATTTTTTGTTGTTGTTTTTGGAAAGGTAAAACGAAATGAATTTCGTTCGCGTAAAGCGCTTATTTCTCTTTGCCTCTTTGCTTCTCTGTTAACTACGCGGGACTGCGCTTGTTTCCGTCACAGAGATCCCTCAGTGTGCAGGCTGTAGTCAGCACATCCTGGACAAGTTCATCCTGAAGGTGCTGGACAGACACTGGCACTCCAAGTGCCTCAAGTGCGCCGACTGCCAGACACCGCTGGCGGACAAATGTTTCTCCCGGGCAGGAAGCGTCTACTGCAAGGAGGATTTCTTCAAGTAAGTGCGCTTCTTCCTTTGCTTTCTCCCCTTACCATCCGCGTGGATTGTTTCCTGCAGCGTGAGCACTGGCCCAGCCTTTCTCCAGGGCAGCACTAACAAATATTACAATTTTCCTTGACAAAAATCCGACTGTGACCTGTAATAGTTCCGGTGCATTTAGTATTGCAACCGACTGGTTTCCGTTTGCTAACACGGTTAAAATGCTAGCAATATAACATCGTGCCATACATGTGTATTAGGCTAACCTTTGTCTTTTTACCTTTAATTATTTAATAATACATATTCACCACTTTCCCCTAATTTATGAAGAACAACAGAAACACAGCTTGCAGGTGTGTTTGCTTGGGTTGATGGTTTTCCTCTTTGTTGTGACTGAACATGTGTGATGCTGGTTGCCCTCATAATGTGCACAGTTTGCCTGATTCCCAGTGTAGTGGCAGCTCTGTCACTCTGTAGGAAAGATTAAAAATCCCTTTATTTCACAGTCTAGTTGCCATTTATTCTTTCAACAATTGGATGTTTGAGGCATTGCAGGAGAAAATTGAGTTTGACTTTTATCCATAACACGATCGGCATATTGGGGCTTTTTACTAAATCATGTTTGAAAGGTTTTAATGCTCAAAGCTAGAAAGAGACCTAAAGAGCTCCGGAGTCTCACTGGGAGCTAACTGTGTTAGGTGACCCAGGGGGCAGTGCTGGTGGGGGCTGTAGCATGTTCAAACACACACAGACACACATACTAAATAATACATACACATAGCTTTGCTGGTGTTTGCTTCCCAGAGGTGATTTGGAGGCCTCACCTTGCTCTTTTTATTTTTGTGTGTCTGTGCTGTGATTTAAAGCCTCTCCCGAGTCAGTGTTTTATTGGTTCTCCTCGGGGTGTCTTTACTGTGAGGACCCCTCCTCCTCCTTCTCCTCCTCTTCTTGTTCTCTTTTTACTCTAGTTCATCTGCAATCACATAAACATGCAAACATGCAGATGCACACTCAAACCCACACAGTGCACTGATCCAGTCCATCTATCAGTCTGCTGGCAGATCTACCGTTAACAGAAACACATTCCAGGGATGGTTTTTCCCTCCTCAGCAGCTGGAGTTCCTATTAATACAGACACTGTGCCATCATTCTTGGCTGCAGATGAAGAAATAGTCATGTAGTGTGTGAAATTTTAATCTCAGCTGCTCGCACTCTTTCCATCAGTCCACCCTGCCGGCGTTTTACAAATTTTTTCATGGCGTCTCTCTCTCTCTCCTTCATGTTTTCCTGCAGACGTTTTGGTACAAAATGTGCATCGTGTCAGCAGGGCATCCCGCCGACACAGGTTGTGCGGAAGGCGCAGGACTTTGTTTATCACCTGCACTGCTTCGCCTGCATCATGTGCAGCAGACAGCTGGCCACCGGGGACGAGTTTTACCTCATGGAAGACGGGAGGCTGGTGTGCAAGGTGGATTACGAGGCCGCCAAACAAAATGGTAGGTGTGCAGGAGCATTCCATGTTAGGCTACAACGAGCGTTTACTGAAAATATGAAAAAAGAGATGTTTCAATAACTCTTAGCAGTTTTTATCCACCTGGTTTAGTGCTGATGACTTCACTTAACTACACCAGAATCACAACACTATGAATCATGGATAAAGTTGTATTCACGGTGCAAAGCGGTAATACGACTCCTGCCGGTGGATCCGTGTTGTTTGTTTGTGGGTGTGTGCTGCTTCTCTCCCTCCCTCTCTCCTCAGATGTCCATGCATCTCTGATTGATTATGCAAAGTGAAGCAATGCTCTTATATGGTGCTGTTCCAATCACTCCATTCCTCCGGCAGTGAATAGATTTATGTCCTCTGCTGTGGGAGTGGGACAGATGCACAAGGACAATAATACACTTCTATACATGACCATTCACTTCACTGAGCACAGACATGCTCAATGTGAAGGCCTGAGGGCAGTGCCTGCTGAGGCAACATGACAAATCTAGGAAGAAGTCACTCACGCTCGTGTGTGTGGTGTTTTCAGATGATTCAGAGGCAGGGACCAAGAGACCAAGGACCACCATCACCGCCAAACAGCTGGAGACCCTCAAAAGTGCCTACAAAAACTCGCCGAAGCCTGCACGCCACGTCAGAGAGCAGCTGTCATCGGAGACGGGGTTAGACATGAGAGTGGTGCAGGTAGAGTATTTTGGCTATATCCTGCAGGTCCCTGAGAAAGCTGACTCACTGGGATCGAGTTTTTGTAATGAAGCAAGTTACTTTGGAATCGCTGAATCCCGGCCTCTCAAGTGCTGATACAAATGTTAAAAAGCAAATACATATTTGGAAACAACATAATTCACATGCATTTTACTTGAATTTTTAATTTAAATGAGCATATTTAGTATTTTAGAGTGTTTCAGAGCTAAAAAGATCAGACCTTATTGAGAATCCACGTGCAAAGCTTACATTTTTTTCACATATTCACTTTAGTGTCATGCGTTTGTTTTCCTACCTAAAATTTCTGGTATCGACTGTTGTGAGATAATTAAAATTTGATGAGTTTATTTGTGAATTTAAAAGCTCAGGTTGCAAATAAACACATTTATAAAGAGTGACGCTATATTGCGTCAAACAAAGGCCGAGGCTGAAGTCAGACTAAGAAGGTATCGTTCCTGTTGTCATTTATTTTTAGTTGGAGATAATGTTTCAGAGAGTGTTTCATAATTTCATTTGCACTTAACGATAAATAAAATGTTCCACAGGTTTGGTTTCAGAACCGGCGAGCGAAGGAAAAGCGTCTGAAGAAAGACGCAGGGCGGCATCGCTGGACTCAGTTTTATAAAAGTGTCAAACGCAGCCGAGGAGGAACTAAAGTGGAGAAGGAGAGCTCAGCTGACGACGCAGGACTCAGCGACAGCGAGCTGAGCTTCAGAGGTATGCAGCTTTTAGTGCTTAAAAGTGAGATCCCTGAAGGGAATTGTCCGTCATGCTGCCGTGCTAATGGGATCGAGGGAGCCTAGAAGCTGCTAAATGACACGAGTGCCGCGGCAATTGGAAGTGTCTTTGTGGCGTTTCATTTGTTTTCTAGCATTCATCAACGCGTGGCGTCGCAGTCGGGCAAATCCAAAATGGCATTCTCATTTCACATTCCCGTCACACATCCCTGTGGCTGCTGACGCATCCTCCTGCCTCTGTTTGTCACCATGATGGAGCTTATTGGAAAAGAGAGAGGGTCCTTAGTGGGATGCAAACGGCGTTTTAGACATGCCATGTTATTTAATGTTTGCACACCCCGTTTTTGGTAGTCATAAAAGTCCTCAAGCCAAAGAAGGCTATTTTTATGAGAAATGAAAACATGGTGACAGAAACTCTATAAAGCATGTGAGGCTTTTAGTCAATTAGAGAGAAAGCGCTCTGGGGCGTTGTTGTTATTGAAGCCACCCAGGGGAGGGACGAGATGGAAACAAATATTTTGTGCTGCAGTAATTGCTCGGTTAGAGATGAAGCAGAAAGAGCATCCTTTCTCACTTTCTCGCTAAGAGAACCGAAAAGCCTTTCAAAGACTTCAGTGGCTCGTCCATTTACTGTACCTCCATGAAATCTGCCACAATAAATCTGACTCGTAAAAGCACTTAACTGTATTGAAATATAACAACTGTATAATGCTCGCACAGGTGACGGCGCTGTTGATGTCTCAAAGTTTTTACACTCCTCGTGCTAAGTGACGGTTTCTCCTCTGCAGACGACCAGGTCCTGTCAGATCTCGGCCACGCCAACGGGCTTTACGGGAGCGTCGGCGATGTGACCAACACGCTGAACGGCGGCTTCTCCGTCGACGCGGCGGGACAGCCCTACCACGACATCCGAGCGGGAAGCCCTTACGGTCTCCCCCAGTCGCCCTCCTCCATCGCCTCTCTGCCCGGCCACACTCCTCTCCTCAACAACCTGAGCTTCAACATGGACAGCCTGGTGGCACAGGGGGGGCCGGGTGGTGTGGGACAGGCTCTGAGGGCCATGGCAGGAGGCCCGACCTCAGACCTCTCCACAGGGAGCAGTACGGGATACCCTGACTTCCCCACCAGCCCCGCCTCATGGCTGGACGAGATGGACCATTCCCAGTTTTGAGTCTCAGACATGGTAAAAAAAAAGTACTGTGGGGAAACATCAAAGTGGACTCAGAAGGCTTTTTACATTTCTTTCTATCGTTCTCCACGGTCCACTGCTGGTATGTTTCGGGTGCGATGTTGGGCGAAGGAGAAGGGAGAGTCCCGCAGCAGTCGTAGTTGGTGAGGTAGCCATCGAGATATGTAGTCTGAGCGGAAGCAGCGAGAACGCCTCCACACAGAATGAGTCAACTCTGCATCATACGATCGTTTTTTACACTTTGTTTTGTTCGTTCACTCTCTGAAAGTGAGACCGGATCTCAAATATATCGGTGGAGTAATGCTCACAGGGGAGAAACGTCTCATCCCTTGAAATAAACCACACAACATTAGGGCGACACAATCCAGATCAAAGTCCCTACGAAACCCAGGAGTCAACCTGCATGCTTCTCATTCATACTGAGCAGGCCTGCCGTACAGCCACATCCAAGCCTTTACATTGGCGATGCACTTTACTCTCCTCGTCTCTCTACACGTGTGGACAGGAATGTGGGGAGAGCAGAGAAAAGGAGGAGAGACGTATGCACAAGGCAACAAACAGTGTTTCATTGGGAGAGAAATTTACAAAAAAAGAGCGGCACAAGTGTTAATTTTGAACCACGCTGATGCTTTTGTTGTTTTTAACATAGTGCTCAAACTTATTAGGAAATAGATGACTGTTGGTCTGCCCGTCCTTTCCTCTGTCCGTCCGTCTGTTCATTAGAAGTTTATGTCTCCCCTCTTTGAATGAGGGCGATCACTGTTTGCTACAAAGCAGATCTCTCTTCTATATTTATAGGTGCTTGACTTGTTGTCATCTGTGTAAAAGCTGGTCTGGAAGCAGACGTCCGTCAGTATTAAATTATCTCAGACACAGACTCGCCAGGAATAAAAAGCTTATACGTTTAAGGCAAAGTCAAGACATGTATACGGTTTGGAAATATTCAGTTCTAACTGCTAAAGACGCCCCGCATCTTATCCATTTGTATGCACATGCAGATTCTTTTGCAGACGTTGAAAAGCAAACATAAATTTGACACTTAAAATGCTAACAAGCAGGAACACAGATAAAAACTCTCTTGAGTTTCTTCGGTCTGATCCAGGCGCCTCTTGGTAATCTACTCAGTGCAGCTTTGCCTGCTATCAACCTACTTACTGACCCCAGATGTGTCGTCAGCCTGTTCTCCCACTGCCTGGCCTGCATGTCAGAGGGATTACCGATAGTCCCCCACATTCAGGGCTGATGCTTTAGCGTCAGTGCTGGCACGACTGCCGGGCCGATGCATTTCCCACAGCTGCATCTTTAAAGACCCACAACAACTGAAACAGTGGAACGATTCGGTGTTTCTGATTCTTGACCTGCTGAGCATGCAGGAACCATCATTTAGATTTGATCTCTGCTTCAAAAGAGAAACAGAGTCTTATTCATGTGGGTACTTCTTTTGTTAAAAAAAAAAAACAAGGAAAAGAGGGAAAAAAACGAGTGTTTTCAATACCAGGAAGCAAATAAAGAAATACAAGATGACACTATTCAGAGAAACTCGAGATTACAGCTCTAAAATTACAGCGTAATTATTTGGTTGATAAAATTAAAACTATATAAAGTGTAACACGGGGGTAACATTTAGATGTATTACAGTTAGTTAAATTCCAAAACAACGAAGAATAAATGTATTATAGAAAAAACAAATTTAGGAAGATCTCATATTTGATTATTTCATTTATCACTTAGAAATGACAGTTGGAAGCAACGTGGACAAAGTTTTGAAAGAAGAATAGTGTACTCGAGATCAAAACATTCGTTTTAAATTACTGAGCTACTGTAAAACATTACAATTGTTCATGTGTTCATATGTGACAGTTAAGAAAGGGATGCAGTCTATAACCCACATCAACCATGAGTAAACATCTGTTACCCCCAGGATGAGTGCACCGTAATTACAGCGTAATGTTTGAGCTTCTATCGAAGTTTCACAGTTAAATGAAATAACAAACATATTACCAGGACAGTTTCATTCAGTCTGTGTTGCCTCCAAACTTTGCATCTCAATTGCTGTAAATTTTGTACAGTTTGAAAACGTGTTGATCGTCTTGTTTCATGAGCGCTATTTATTATTGCCATGTGTCTTTGAAAAAGATGTAAAAGAGAGCACTGAATTTATTCATTTATGCCTTCTGTGTAATGGTCTGAACTGTGTACAGTCAAATCTATATGAGGAAAATAAAGCTGGATTGTGTTTGGGTTACGCTCGGCTGCTTTCTTTTCGTACTCCGGGCCTGCGGTGATGAATGCGAGACTTAAGATTTTCAGCTGGACTTTGTTTTTAATATATCAAAAGAAAAATATGTGCTGTAGGTGTTTTTATTATTTTGCCTTATTGAAACGCTCTTAGAGCGAGTTAACCCGCAAATTCATTTACCCATTGAGAGCATTTACCACACACTTAGGCCTCTATTCAATTGTGGGGATCCATTTAGTACCACCAACAGACAGTGGTCAGTCAGTTAACAGTGATTGATACTGCTTTCCGCTCTCGCTCTCCGGGTGGGTGGGTGGGGGGGGGGGTGACAAGAAAGATGCATGAAGAGAGATTAAGGAAAGAAAGCCGGAGAGAGAAATAAAACAAGTGCAGAAACAGATGCTCGCTGGCTATTTCTCTGATCCTCTCAGTGCTAAAGAGACACAACAGCAGATTGCAGCACTGCACTGTCAAATCTACCCTTAATCCCTGAGCTGCTAACTAATTGTGAAATATAGGCAAATGTGCTTTGTAGTCAGGCAAAGCGGGAACATGATCCATATGCAGGCAGCGTGCTCGCACATGTCGAGCTGGTAAATAAACAATTTGCTGAGAGGCCAGTAAAAAAATACCCTAAGATGACTGTAATACTACAAAAAATTATTTAGTTATTAAATTAAATTTTAGTTGCAGTAATTATTACCTAAAAGGCCTCCTCTGCACATTTTCATCTGTACTTAACGTGAAAACAGAAAATAACAGTGAGTCCCAGCAGGAGTCTGCAATGGAAACGTGAGGGTGTGACAGAGGCCTTCTTAGTTTAGCACATAAGCATCCTAATACATGCACAACATAAAGTAACGCTGGAGCTGCTTCATAGACACTGATTTCAAAATTGCTAAAATTCACATGTTGAACACATTTCAACCAAAACAGCAGACAGAACGATCGGCGCCGTCACCCCTGAGACGCTACCACGAAATGACACAAAACAGTCACGTGTGGGCTCCGTGTCAGTGCAGTGAACCCAGCGTCGTTAGTTGTAACTGGCACTCACACACATGCAGTTCCTGCTGCATTGATAAAAGCTCACGAGTTACAATGGATTTACTCCCTGTGACTATGGTGTTGGCTAAGCGCAGCATGTATAGAATTATAATGAAATTACAGCACAGTGTACATCCGTATGAAACTCATTTCTATGCAGCAACGTGCAGCATTTGTTTGAGAGCAGGCCAACACAACCCAAACGTAAGTGATATCGATTCCTTTGTGTTTTAGCTATTCCTGTAGCATTATAAAAACAAAAAGCAAAGAGTCAGCCTGGTTGGAGTTTGCACGTTTGCATAAAATGCTACAAATTGAGCTGATTTTTATTTAAGCATTGATTGGCTGGGTTATGGGCATTAATGGATAGGGTCTAATAGTACTGGCTTACAAAGATAAAGAGCCACACGGACAGTTAGGATAATTTACACGCCACTTACAGCACTAGTATACAAATAAATCTGTGGAAACTCCACCACTGTTGCTTTTGCGAAGATGACAAACACAAGCACAAATGCCATTATCATCGATCGCAAGGCTTTTATTACAAACTTCCTCAAGGAAACTGTTTTTTTTTCCTTCTCAAGCAAAAGGGAATAAATTAACATGCAAAATAGATAGGATTTGTTTTCAGACCGAAAGTCAATCTTGCAGCGTTGAGACAGGACATTTTTCTCCCCAAACAACTTCATCCAGCCTGCAGTGAACAATGATCCGCAGCATGACGGAGTGAGTCTTAAAGAGGAGCTGGAGTCAAACGGAGGCCTCTCAATGACACCCTCAAGGTTGTGAGCTCAATGCTGTTTTAATGTGAAACTGGGACTTTTCCACTCCACAGAAATCCAATAGGTTACAGGTAGCCAAATCAGGTAGATGACAACGTGTAGCTGTACTGAAGAAAAATCTCGAATGTAACTCAGAACCAAGCCTCTGTTTTCCGCCTTAAGTCTTAAACATCAACTTTTTGGTTTCGGTAGTTAGTGGCAACGCTTCTTCATCAACGCAAACTACACATAGGCACCAGAGTGGAGGACACACAAACCTGCACAAACGCACACGAGCGCAGTCCAAGCCACCACTAAACCAATCTGGTATTAGTGGAGACTGTTTCAGCAGCAGGGGGATTTTTGCTTACTGCTGGGTTCCTAACCACGCTGCTGCTGAGAGTGGGTGTGGGGGGCGTGCTGCAGCATAAAGAAAAGATGGAGGAAGGGCTGTGGCGAGGTAAAGGCTTGCATTAAGAGCGGGCCAAAGCAGGAACATGGTATGGCTTTTACGGGAGAGAGAAAGTAAAGGAGAGGCAGTGTGCAGAATGACGCTATAATTCCTCAACATCCCAGCTACGCTTTTCTGTACTGACGAATAAATAAATAGTAAATAAATTGTGTACACTTATCAGCCAAGGAACAAGAAGTTTGGGTTTCTGTTTCTAGTCGGGATTAAGGAGGCTTTGGTTGCATGCAGGTGTCAGTAATGCTGACAATAATGCTTGTCATAAATACCTGCTGGCTCACCCTGAAACTAAAAAATCGCCCCAGAATCTGCCTCTGAAGACTGTGCAGTAGTTTCCCACAGTTAGGAATAGCACGGTTTTGTTTTCCCTGTGAGAATCCATTTGGATTTTATTTTTCCACATGATCGCCAAATTAGTTAAAGATGGGTCTGGGCCGGCGTGACAGGTGGGTGCCAACTCGGCCACTAACTGTATGCTAGGCCTCACCTCAGGTACATGCAAGGCTACACTGCTGTCATGTATGTGGTGTTAGTGTCTTTTTTAATAACATCTTACAAATGACATGGTTTGCTGTGTTGCTATGTGGCTAATTGTACTCACTAGTTTTGCAGCCACATGTCAGCTTCTTGAGGAAGACGCTGAATCTCATAAGTGTTAATTACTTTGCTGTCAAATTAAAGTTGCCCTAAAACATTACTGAAGTATAAATGTGCAAAGTTAGCTTTGTCTCGTATGTTTTGTTGTTGACGCCTGCTTACATGTAACGTTGTCATATTATGCATCTTAGTGCAATTTTAAATAACTGCCGTTGAATAAGAATCAGGGCTGGTACTTTAAAAACGTACTGAAGTTCCTAACTGAACGGCCGTGCAGCACTAGGCCTTGGGGGGTATGAGTCTGCGGTTTGAGGAGGGAGGGAGCTGCCGTGTCAGAAGTGAAAAGCTCAGAGGAAAATTGAAGCCCCATAATGGAAGCATAATGGGCTTAGTGTCAGAGTCTCGCAGACGAGCCGGGAGGGAAGCACGACTGCCGTCATTCTCTCTTACCTCAAGCAAGTATAACGGGGTTTAGGAAGCAACGGGGAGACAACGCCGAGACCCAAACAGGCTTTAGAGATACACCAACAGCCTAATGGCTGGATGTGGACAGAATTCATAACGACGAGATGGTCAGCGGTTGTCTCTTTGTGGGATTGTAGAGCATCATGTCTCGGACTCATGTTGAATACTCAAAAGGCGCCGTCTTAGCTTATGCAGGGTTCCTCCTCAAAATTCATGAGCTGACATGGACACAATTTCATTGAGGAAGCTTCTTTGGCCGGAGTCTACAAAAGTGGAAGATGAAATAAAAACTCTGAGGCCTCTTCCCCGCTGAGACTTGTGAAAGCAGGGCTGAACGAGACACGGATGCAGATTTCGAAATCACGTGGAGGGATCTTAATTCAACTCGTGTACAGCACACCTCACTTGCATCTGAATTTACTGCCAGCACAACAACACCTGTCAGGACGAAAAATCGAATTTGAACCGCTACCCCCCTACGCGATGACTACTGATCCTCACCAGGCCATGTAAAGCTGTCACAGATCTGCGAGTGGCTGACATGTTGAGACAGTTATCTAACGCCTTGTGTGTTAGAGCAGATTTCCAGTGCAACACAGTGCAGGAGGGTGGGGGAAGCAAAGCTGTGTGTTTGAGAGTAAAGGATTAAGCTTTGTCCCCAAAACGTGCACGACGTCTTCGTGAATCTGTAGTTAAGAAGCAGGATCCAGATTTAGTGCATTCTCATCTGCTGCACTGTGTGTGTGTGTGTGTGTGTGTGTGTGTGTGTGTGTGTGTGTGTGTGTGTGTGTGTGTGTGTGTGTGTGTGTGTGTCATAGAGCTGAGGACCAGTAAAGCTGATTTGGACTCTGACCATGTGTTGGTTATTTTTGGAGAACATCCAGATTCCTCCTTATATGACATAATCATGCACAGGCTGCTCTCTATATACAATATGTTGTGTTTGTGCTCTGTGGACTACAGTCTCTGCTGGTCACGTGGGGACGTGGCTTAAATGTTTGAATTAAAACAATTGTGTCCATCAGGCCACCGAAACCTAAGGAACCGAACATGTTGTTGGAGGTTAGAAAAGAACAAATACTTTGTGCATGTGTTGAAGTTTAAGCTCCAGTAAATGTCGTCTTAGTAATTATGAATATATAAAACTTTTCCCCCCCAGATTTGGTTTTGATTATTGATCAGGTTTATTGTAATGAGGCCTGCTTCTACCTTAAACGACGTTGCTGCTGTTAACGATCAGGTGTTTTGTATGTGCAACTGCACGTGCACTTAATCATAGCCAGTGTTGGGAAGGTTACTTTTAAAATGTATTCCACTACAGATTACATGTCCCAAAATGTATTTTGTAACGTATTCTAAATACTTTGGATTACTTAATATATTATCATGCTTCTTACAACTACATGAATGAACTATTGCTGTGTGATTTACAGTGTTGGGTAAGTTACTTTAAAATAGTAACTTAGTTACATTACTAGTTACTTCTCTCAAAAGTAACTCAGTTACTTCAAGTTACTCGTTACTTTCAAAGTAACTAGTTACTAGGGAAAGTAACTTTGGTTTTACTCAGAATTCTCTTGTTAATGTGTTGCTTCCATAACTTTGCAGCCTTCTAGCTTGCTTACTTGCCACAGTGCACTGTGCCACCGACCAATAGAAAGGAAAAGATAATGTGCATATTTCCACGAGAGAAACCCCACGCCTGGACCGTCATTGACTGCTGCCATGATTCTAGCCTACGTCACAGCGTCATGTGCGCCTTTTACATCCAACACAAAAACTGCAGTCGTGGTGCTTTGATTGTACTCAGAACTCAGAAATTCTGCCTTCTGAATAGGAAGATGTAGGTAACAGCAGACTGCAGATGAGCTGCATACAGGGCTGGACTGGGACAGAAAATTGGCCCGGACATTTTGACTAGAGACCGGCCCACCAATATAGGAAAAATCATAAAGCCTTTGAATGAAAATAAACACTGACTGTTGTGACAGTGATGTTCACTGTTCTGATGGTATATATGCATCAATCTATCAATCGTTTGTTGTAAGATTCAGATAATTATTTTTTAAAAGCGAGACATTTTAAATGAGAATAAGAAAGAAAAGTATTTCTTTGTGCCCCCCTCTCCCTGTTAATGCCCTACATGCCCCCCTGGCAACACTTTGCTAGACCCGCCCCTGCACAGTTACCAGCTGTCAGCTACCTAAAAAAGGATCCTGGTGTTATTTATCTCTCAGAAACAGTTCATAACTTCCCTTCAACTCATTCATGTCACCTAAAAGGTAAACCTGTTTCTCCATCACAGCTCTGATGATGAATCATCACATCTCCTGGTTTCATCTTCATGTTTCCCTCTCACCACATATCCAAACCGACATCATGACCAGCAGCTTTACAGCTGTGGCTCCAGCAAACATCAGCTGATACTAGAAATTAATATTAAATAAATTCTAACAACAGCTGATCAAGCTTAAACGTGCTGCTGCTGTTTACCGCGACATCCGCTGGTTTCCTCTTTCGGCGCAAAGTGGGCGATAAACAAACAAGAGAGAAAAGACGATCAGCTGATCATTGATCAGTTTCATGATTGAAGTAGAAACAGGAGAGGGAGAGGGGAGAATGAAAGAAGAAGAGGCAGCTGTGCAGCAAAGACACAGAATAACTCCAGCTTTGTGCCTTTTTCATTGTAGCTGAATTACGGGACAAACTGTTCCTTTTCACCTCAATAAGAAACGCGTAATATTTTCTCTGAATACCAGACGGGACGGTTGGCAACTCTAATAACTTATGAACAAAATAAAGTGCAACATCATTAACTTCATAGCACCACCCAGCTGTATAGAAACTCCGTCATGCTAGCTAGCACGCAGTACGGAAAAAGTCAGAATAATGAAAATAAACTCCACCTAAACTTGGTTCATATCTGACCCAGAGAGACTGCAGGTCATAACTTCTTACCTGAAGTTCAGTTCACACTTGGACCGGCGGCCGCCTCGGGTCTCTTTTCCTTCATCCACCTGCTGGCCTCCACCACTTGCTAATGTTACTGAATCTGTGGAAACTCCGCGATAGCCACCACTCGAAGTAACGAGTAACGACCCTATCTAAATCCCAGTAACGAGTAACGCGTTCCTGATTTTGGCATAATAACTAGTTACCGTGCTCGTTACCACAATAATAACGTAGTTACTGTAACGCGTTACTTAATAACGCGTTAGTCCCAACACTGGTGATTTATTACTATTACTGAAGGTTACTCACCATACCAACACCACCAACAAACAAGATGTTTAAATCTTAATATAAATGAGTAACAGTAGGTGGACATTAGGTAAAGCTGCACTTTTTGCAGCGATCTCGTGTAGAAAACTATTCCGCGCGTATATAAAACAGGTCCGCGGCTCCGAACCGTAGTAAAGGGTTCGTCGGGTTCGTAGCTGAAAACTAGCTTTACTTTGTTGTCTGGGTCAACTTTGCTAGTGAGAGACAGAGAGAGGCGTTGAAAGGCTCCAACGGAGCTTATTGTTTTCGGAGGAAAACACGAACACTGTGTAGAGTCGAGTCTTAACAGCTTACTTACAGCTGGGCTCGTCAGGCTCTGTTTGGCTGCAGTGGTTATTATTATTATATTTACATGCTTCCAGCATGGCAGCACGGTGGCACGGTGGTTAGCACTGTTTCCGCACAGCAAGAAGGTCCTGAGTTCAATTCCAACACCAGGCCGGGGTCTTTCTGTGTGGAGTTTGCATGTTCTCCCCGTGTTTGCGTGGGTTCTCTCCGGGTACTCCGGCTTCCTCCCACCGTCCAAAGACATGCAGCTTGTGGGGATAGGTTAATTGATTAATCCAAATTGTCACTAGGTGTGAATGTGAGTGCGAATGGTTGTCTGTCCCTGTGTGTTGGCCCTGCGACAGACTGGCGACCTGTCCAGGGTATACCCCGCCTCTCGCCCTATGACAGCTGGGATAGGCTCCAGCGCCCCCCGCGACCCTGAAAAGGATAAGCGGAAGCGAATGGATGGAATGGATGCTTCCAGCTCCCGTTTCTGCTCCGTGACAGCTCCTACTTTTCCTTTTCTCCTCCCTCGCTCACAGACACATCACGGACTACACCACCCATCAGGCTACATGCTTTAGGGCGATGCCTGCAACACTCTGCCTGTTGCCTTCATATTAAATCATTTTTTGAATAATAATTTTAAAAATATTTCTTCACGTCATTATGCAGCTGCGAGATTGAGACAGACATTAGAGCCTCTTAATGCGCGTTTTGTTTGGGTTTCCACCGGAGTGGAATTACTAAAAATAGAGAGAGCATATTCTGAATATCACCTTCTTAAACGGTAACTAATGGAAGACAGTTACTCATATTTTGTATTTTAAATATGTAACGCAGGTACATGTATTCCATTACTCCCCAACACTGACCATACCAATGCGCCCTCCTTGGATTCAAGCAGATCATCAATGATGCATTTACAGACTTGGAAATCAAGAATGCTCACAAAAAATAGATTTATCCAAAAATATGAATCTAGGAGCGTAAAACTACAAACATGACCGTGAGAACAATCTGGATCAGGTGATCATCATGTGCAGGTTTCACTAAAATCCGAAAGCTCCGACACATGTGAAGCAGGCGCAGGCAGACGCATCACCATTGCACAAGCTCATTGGTCCATTGGCAAGACGAGCAGCTCTGCGGACGTCGCTCGTCAGCAGTGTGGGCCATGGCCTCACACATTTATGTAAACATGTACGTGGAGAAAGACGCCCAAGTGGAATCGGGTTACATCACTCACACGGGGAACTCTAGAACAGTGCTTAAGGCTTCTTTTTGAACAGATAACAGGAAGTCAAGGACGCAGGTTTGCAGAACACTTTAATGAAACACGTGGAAAGCATTCCTTGGTACCTAACAGAATCATGAACAAACCACTAGAACAGACTAAACTGATTAAAAGGCCTGGCTGGTTGCAGTAGGAGTGGGTGATATGTATGGGATTCTCTGATGGATTTGGATGTTACACAATGTCGTGATGATGATAAATATTGTGATATCTTATAGCGTTTATAGATAAGTGAATGGGGATGTCTGTTTTTGCTTGATCTGGTGATGCCGGATAAATACAGATGCTTTAACACACAGATGCACACAATGTCATTTATATATTGCCAATATGCTGTCCAGCTCATTTAATTGCACCATCTCCAGTCAAAGTCTTGTAGCTATACCTTATCAGTTCATAAATCTGTCTTACAGTAACCGTCATATCACCCAACCCTACTGTGCAGATAGTCAATACAGTATATAGAAGACTGAAAATACATGCAGTGCCCTTGTGTATTAAATTGAATGACTAATGTTTACAACCGCAGCTCAAAAAGAGCTAAACCAATGAAATCAAAGTCACCTCAACAATTTGGGTGGGGGAGAGGAAAAAAAAAAAAAAAAAAAAAAGACAAAATAGAAAACAAAACCCGTCTGCAGTCCAGGTCTACAGACTGTTAGGGCTGAAAAGGGGGAAAGAAGTCTCTGCAGGGATGAATGAAGGATTATGGGAAGGCTGGGCAAAAGAGGGGAGCAGGGAGGAGACTAGGAGATTGGAATAACAGGGTGGTGGGATGCAAGGCCGACTCAGCCTTTCGAAGTAGTGTACCCACGCAGGAGAAGGGAGATCGCACGGGAATCAGTGACCTCCTCAGGAAGACAACCTTCCTGGTCTGTGATAGTTGGGTCAGCTCCAGATTTCAGCAGCAGATCCACAATTTCAACAAATTCACACGCCGACGCTACAAAAACAAAACAAAGTCACATTGGAAACCGAAAGAACAACATGAAATGTACGATATTTTAAATCAATATTCCGTCTCCCGAGAACAAATGCATAGAAAACCAATTATCTATCACATCAGTGTGAGCATCCTTGAGTTTTTACCCCCATGAGGTTCACGTGTGTTTAGTGAAAGCTGTTGGATCGATTGCCAAGACAGGCGTTACAGAAACTCGAGTCCTCGTATGAATGGATGAATAAACTAAACACTTTGGTTCGAGTTGATACACCTGGACAAATGAAACCGTTTACCTCCATGTTGTCACTGAGACTGCAGCTTTAGCAACATTTTATTAATAAATGAGTTTTAACCAAACAGAGTTAATGTGGTTGCGTTTCATTTAGTTTTAAATGGTTAATGAAACAATGAACCACTGTTACGATGTGGCAGGTTAGAGTGAATGTGCCTTATTCCGTCTCCACACTGTGGGTTAATACAGTATGTAAAGTGCTGCAGTTAATGAAAAGCTAATCTGCAGGCCCAGCACTGACACTGGCTTGGACCCGAGCTTCCTTCAAACACTTCATTTCTGCCCCATTGACAATTTGTACCCCACTAAAAGGGTCTTTCCCCTCCCAGTGCAGAGTGGAGAGGGGCGGGGGGCAGCATGCACTTTCTTAACCCAGTTAGAGGGCTCCTTCATTCCCGATCTACCTCTTGCCCCTCTGACACACTCCCTCCCGCTCGCTGCTTTTAAAGAGCAGACTCTGCTGTGCCATGTTCGCTGATGTCAGCAGCCGCAGTGATTGACAGCAAGGCCTTTTAACCTCCAGCTCAGAGGTGGCCGGTGGGAGTGTGCACGCACGGGATGCGATGTTACATCGGAATGCACGCGAGTGCGAGAGCAAGGCTGTGTGCATGCTCAAGCTGCAGCTATGAATGAATGTATGAGGTGTGCAAAGCCACAAGAATCACTAATCTTCCAGCTAAAACAGAGTAACAAAGCTTGACTGTTTCTCCCCCCCAGCCACACTTGCAGCCCTCCTCTTGTTACTCTAAACAGTATTTTATTTAGCCAGCCTTGTGTGTGCGCGTGCGGCGCGTCTCTCGCCTGGGCCTTGAGCTGTAAAAAGTGACTGGCCCTCGGGGGAGCCGTAGAGGAGGAGAACAATTTATGGTGAGCAGTAAACCCTCAATTAATCACTTGCCAGCCAGTGTGGCCCTGTGCAAAGAGAGGTGGGAATGAATTTTCATTCTCTGCTATTTGTCTCTTGGAGTTCATCGCTTATGTTTATTAGTCATCTTTTTATGCCCCATCCTCAGGGCTTCTTCTGGTGAGTGCGGGTGTGTGTGCAGATCTCCAGTGGGTAATCCAGCATGCCCACTCCAACGCCACCAAGCACAGGGACAGATGGTGCAGCCACATGCACACAGAGGCTCAGAGGACATGGGAAACGCCCCTCAGGGACATGTGTGTTGGGGCACGAGGGGGTCAGGGGAGTCTAAGGACCACTGCTGATTTCCTCTGGGAGGTCTAGTGATTATTACACACAAACACACACACGCAGGAGCAAAAAGGAAGGAATGACAAACTTTGTGGAAAACAGCAGAAAATAAGTGAGGAATAGAAAGGATAGAGCGGGAGGAGCAGGACTCAAAGATGATCAATTTGAAACAAAATATAGTCAAAGAAGGCGTGCGCACAAAAAAACAAGCTGCTGTAAATAAAGTGAGAGTGCGCACGCAGACAACATGATGTCTGTGCAGAATAAATGTGGAATGAGATGAGCCAATTTGAAAAATAGGCACAAAAAGCTTTACAGCGAGGAAAGTGTTCACGATGCTTTCTTACCATAATGCAACGCTGTCTGTCCTTCATCGTCCTGTAAAAAGCCAAAAACAAGTGTTTAATTCAAAGGACCTGTGACACAGCAAAAACAAGACTTCACTGAGTGCACATTCAAACAATATCCACTTAACACAGAAATACTGCCAGCAGTTGCTGTGAGTAAGTTGTGAGCTGTCACTTTGTCCAGACTTCAAGAGGGAAACTCGCACCTGATTGAATACAAATTAAACATTTTTTGTGGACAAAGGGTGCCGTGTTTATGTTTGCCTGGACCAAAGGGGAATTCTAAGACGATGAGATATTGATTTGAGAAACATGTGACCTGAAAAATCTAAACTTTCAGCTTGCAGGTCGTTTCCAGCTCTGGTTAACCTGAAACCTAAAGCTCAGATTAAAGGGGAGCCATCACCCCCTTCAATCATAGCTGCCCATCCAGCATCAACCCGAATCCAAACCCATCACCGAAAGGTTGAATCTGTTCATCTGGATGTTTTCAGTGGGCGTCTCAGCTGACAGCAGGTTTCCAACCTTAGTTGTAATGTTTATGTGACCATTACGAAAACGATGCATCAATACTGGATTTACAAAGTCTGAGTGGAAGAAAGGGAACATTTCTCACTCACGTTGATGCTAATTTGGAAATTATTTTTTATAATTCGCAGACTATTGTGTGGCTTGTTTGAAGTGTTAATTAATAAGTCAAAGCTCATACAAATCAAACTATATGGACAAGACACAGGCCGGAGCCGTTAACACTGGAGTTTAGGTGTTCTGTCATTTTGCCACAGGTGTATTTAAACAAAAAGCAACTCACCGTGCAGCCTTTAAACATTCGGTTTATTCTAAAGAGCTCGCTGAATTTAAGTGTAGCACTCCCCTTATATTCAAGTTAGTTTGTGAATATCTGGGAGGTACGAAATGTCACAACCAACTAACTGCATTTAGGAACCACAGCCGCTCAGACACAAAGTGCACACATTTAAAACAAAAAGAACTCAAATGATGCACAAAAACTATTTGCTAGGAGCTCCGTGACACGTTTCCACACCAAAGCCGCTCCTGCAGGTATAAAGTGTAGATGTCCCAGCACCTTCATCCATAGTATGGATTTTAACAGGTCAAGGTCTATTAACACTGGACTTTGGCTACATTTACATTCATTGCATTTCACCCTTTCATGGCTACTTTGTTACTCAGCCCCAACCAAATAAACCTTTAAAAGATGAGCCAGAAACATGCATTTAAAAAAATAAATAAATTTATATCCATCTCATCTGTAAGTGACCGTGTTTAACCTATAACATCAAGTGCATCATATCTGATACACGAGTTTGTGACCTCAACATCTGTGTGATCTGAGTGTACGCTCTTTGAACAGATGATCCTTGTGGTAAAAGGCTCAGCGGGAGCGATATGATATCTTGTATGAAGTGTTAGACTGAGGACAGCGATGGGGAAACTGCGTCCTTGCGTGTCTGTAGATATAAAAGACAGTTCTGACAGGCACCATCACCAGGAGATTCAGTTTAAAATCAATGCTCCAGCCTGCTTTTGCACCTCCGTGGTAATAAACTGTGGCCTTAGAACAAGAGCAGCAGTTGAACCAAGTGGAATCATTTCAAAGAAGATTAAAACTAAGGAGGCTCTTGTAGCTCACATGTCACTGCAGTCACAAAAGTTCCAAACTATTGTAAAATTATTCATTAGTCTTTCCTGTTTTGTTACCTCCTGTCACACCAAGCCACACCTCCCTCATTTCATTTCCTTACTTCACCCATCATCCTCGCCTCGCCCCCGTTCGTTCCTCTCGTCTCTTCTTCAGACTTAATCCCTCTCCTCTACAATCCCTCATTTCCCTTCCTTCCCTTTCCCGTCTGCCTTCTCCTGCTGAAACCAGTGCAGAGTGATCCTATTGTTGTGTTTCTCTCCATCTCTCAGGGGCAGCACTTCAGGGACCTGCTGATTGGATTAGAGCTTTCTATTCCCTCTGGGTGGATCACAGAGAACAGATGCAAATCGCCACCAGCGTGGAAAGCGTGCAGCGGTTAACCCAAGACAACAATGCTGTCTGACTGAGAGTCAAATCACAACCTGTGATGTACTGCAGAAAACGTGTCAGCCTGACAGTCTGGAGAAGAGCAGGCAGACCTGTAGCAAAATAGCTGCATTTATATATGCGCGCATACGTCTAACAGCAAGAGGGTCACGTTTTAATCTTCTCGGCATTTTGTGTAAATAAGATAATGCTGCAACCAATTTCCCCTTTAGTTCACAACACAGACAAAGACTGAGCACAGTGGGAGAGCGGCAGATGTTTACAGCCAGGGCCAAGTGAAAGACCACGCCGCACATAAATACAGTTATAATTAAAGTGTAACGGCTTTAAGCTCTAATCTGCCTCCAGTGCTAATCTGCAGTTTGTTGTTCGGCAGCATAAAAGGACGCGTGTGCGCTCGTAAGTGAAAATATGTGACTGATAAAACACAGGCCAACAAACCTAACAACACAGATGAGCACGCCAGCGCACGTGTGCAGCCTACATGCCTCTTGCATGTTCATGTGAGGGGGTCAGCGGCCTGTCCTCTCAGCGTTCCCTAATGCTCCCGGATCCAGGACGGAGGCTTGATGGAATCACAGGAAATTGGATTGTCTTCCATTTGCTTTGGAAGCAGCCAGGAAGAGACACTCCTTCCCCCCCACAATACCTGCAGCTAGCACGCCCCCCTCCCACCTCACTCGTGCACCCAAGTTCCCATCCCATTATGAAGGCATGTTGCACCAAACCTCTGCTTTTACATGTCATCCAAAGTTTCCCCTTGCGATGCAGAAACGCTGGGCTGTATGTCAGCAGAGTGCTCAATAAAGCAGCTGCTTGCACAATGGCAGCAGGAGAGCTCCAGCACTGTGTAGTGCATCACCCTAATGGGGTGGAGCAATGCGTTTAGTAGCCGCATGGGTAGGGATTGATCTATCAGTACACTTGCAATTTTGGTGAATTTCAGTCACACCAATCTATCATTTCTAACACACAAATGATGTGAAGCAAGATTGATGAGAGGAGGAGTGAATTAAGGAAATACAGAGATGCAGCATGTAGTCATACTTTTAAAAAGATCAAAAATAGTGTAACTATTCCAAAAGTGCTCAAAAGTGGGGAAAGAAGAAGAAGAAGAAAAAAAAATCAGATACATTTTATTCTTCCATGTCTGTCATAAAGTACCAGCCACTCCTAAAAATATCAGCACAGGATTGTCAAAACAACTCAAAGTCAAAAAGGGAACAAATAAAAGTCTGTAGCTCCGTTTATCTGCAGAGAAGGGGATGGTCAAAGATGTTGAGTTCATTTCTGTAAAACGATTTAACTTGTTTTCGTCAATGGATGCTGCAAAACATTCAACCAAAGCTAAACTTCACTCCAGGATTAAGAGGAGGGGATCTGGGACATGTCCGAGGTGGAAACTCAGCTCAGCCGGGGAAACGAATGGAACTGCCGAGTCCCTGCGCCATTTATCTTATATTTAAAAAACAACAAATAAAACAGCATCTCTAAAATACTGATGCATATTATTAGCACACAATGCCTTTGGTCACTTACATAAACCGTCATGAAGACAAAACACCATTTAGCACTATATCAGAGTTTGGTTCTTTTAATGTGAGCAGAGTTGGTTTTAAAAGGAAAAACGTCTGAAGTGGAAACAGCTTAAATTCTTGAGCCAATGCGGACATGTCAGGCTGCTGCTCTTTTAAAGGCCAGAGGACTCGATATGCCAGCGGAGAGATTGGAGACCATTTCTCCTTCAGCTCTCTGTTCTAATCTCATTTTTCTGCGTCTCAGTAAACTTTCTTTGGGCTTTTCTTCCTCCGTTTCTCCGCCTCCTCCTTTTCTCCCCCTACTGTCCCTGACAGCAACATTAAACAAGTAGGGAAAAATGAAGCAATTATGATTTATGATCAATGCATGCAGCAGCAGCTGCTGACTTTTATAATGACAGTGGTTGGGGAGGGAGATGGAGTGGATGAATGTGTGCGCGTGGGTGTGTGTGTGTGTATTGGTCTCCAGGGTGTGTGTGGGGTAGATGAGGGGTGAATCGATAGGCGGCTGGGATCATTGGTATGCAGATTCCAGCAGATAGCATTATGATGAGCAGGTGCCATCAATCAGAAAGAAGAGCC
This sequence comes from Astatotilapia calliptera, assembly GCF_964374335.1. NCBI lineage: Eukaryota > Metazoa > Chordata > Actinopteri > Cichliformes > Cichlidae > Astatotilapia > Astatotilapia calliptera. The sequence goes on along the minus strand of NC_137443.1, from coordinate 1,950,909 downwards.
CAGACTGAGAAGCTGATCCTCCTTCAGCAGGTCCCATCTAAGACTAGAGCAGCTACTGTGCCACCAAAACCTTGGACTTGTTGGACAACTTAAATGCACAATATATAAATCATATCAACCAGCAGAAAGCCATTTACCAAAACACATATGCAATCAGCACTCAGTGTCCTGGGCACTGTGCATCGCTTCTACCCTTCAAGCCAAATCTATTCAAAGACTGATTCTTTACACAATAAAGGGATTGATGTGCAAAACCTCTGATAAGTGGTCTGCTCCAAAAACAAGACGGAAAAGCAAAACTGCCGTGCAGTGCAAAGTTACGCAGATTAACAGCTGAATATACGTATGCTGATATTTATACTTTGATTTATCACCAGTTTGTGTTCTATCCAAATGAAATTTAACAGATTTGTGACGAATAATGAGCGACAAAAACCGACGAACAGCAGAAACTAGAAACTAAAACATGCTTTAAAGCAATATAAAGATGAGCATCAATGGATCCCTTAAATGTTTTGGTGTCTTTACCTCACATTAAAATATCCATAAATTAAGTGAAGCTGAAGACGTTACACAGCCGTGTGGCTGCTTTTGTTTGCTGCTGATGCTTCTGTGGACGTTTTTCCTGACATGTGCACTGGGAAGGCCCCCAGTTAAAAGGATCTGCAGACCAGGCCCAGCCTTAATTGAATCTGGGTCTCCTCTCTGAGCTGGGAGAGGTAACCTTGCCATTCAGTGTGTGAGCACTGCCGCCCACGGTCAAATTAGCCCCAACACCAAACTCCCTGCCCTTCACACCTTCTGCGAGTGTCCTTCAGCTTCCTGGGTTTCCCCATCTCTGTCACTTCTATATGTGCTATCACACCAAGCAGCTAAACCTAAAGACATAAAAAAGGGACCGTAGATATTAAATGAGTTAAAGGGTTTCAGTGTGTCTGTAGATCTATGTGCAGTTTCAGCATTAAAGAACTTTAACAGTCATTTTCCTTCCTCTCTGCTACAGAGAAAGGCAAGAAGTCTTTTCACCAAATCTCCATCTCTTCATCCACGTCTTCCCCTCCACACGTCTCGCCCCGCCTATGTCGCAAAGCTTGCTTGTTCCCATGGGACACCTTAGCCTCCATTAAAGCCATCAGAGAAGGAAGATGGGGTTGAGGCTGAGAATTAACATCGGCAGAGGCCCTCCTGCGGCTCATCGATGATGTTTAAAAAGAAATATATGAAATAAATAAATACATAAAAGAGTGTAATATGAAAATCAATGGGCAAGCAGTGGGGGCTCTGGCCTGGCATTTGGAGTGAGGGACTCATAAAGCTGAGTACTGCAGGAGACTGATGGAAGGCAAAACACTTACTTTGTTTATTCTCTCTCCTCACCCCATCCCCTCCCCTCGCTGTCTGTATCCAGCTCTCACTCCCTCACTCTCCTCTCCCCCTCTGTCTGCAACAGTCGAGGACAGCTTTAATGCTCCTGACAATTTATGTGGACGGTTAAGAACGATGGAAATCAAATAGTTGAGTGTAGGCAAGGCCCAGTGAGTGGCCAATAAGAAAGAAACAACAGCTGATGATGGCAAAGAGGACCGTTACCTGCTGGAATGGCTCTTTAGGCTGGACCATTACTGTCAAGCAGCTGGCTCTTTTCTGAGTGCTCATATTATAGATTCATAACTGTGTCGGTGTCTGATAGGCTCTTTTTAACAGCGCACTGCAACAGCTTTTATTTCATCGAGTCCGGCTAATGTGCAGCAAGTACCAAATGTGTATCCTATAACACCAGGTTACTGCGTGACTGCTAAGATGACAAGTGCTGTGTGACGGGAAACGATGCCCTGTGTGCATCCTTTACAGAGCCGTGCTGCGGTTCAGGCTGGCTTGAAAATGGCTAACATGTGTGAGTTTAGTTAATTATGGTAAAAGGACATCGTGGATTTACTTTATGCACAAAAAGACAACACTTGAGTAACATCCCAGAGTCATATTTATATCTTCATAATCAGGGCTATAGGGAAAGAAAAACCCCCAGCAGTAATGCATCCACTCATCCAGGGTCAGGTTGTGGGGGCAGCAGCCTAAGCAGCCCAGACCTTCCTTTCCCCAGCCACCTCCCCCAGCTCATTCGGGAGGGGAAAACCGCAGAGGCGTTCCCAGGACAGAGTGTGTCCCGGGTTTACCTCGAGTCCTCCTCCCTGTGTTATGTGCCTGGAACACCTCGCCAACTAGTCGTCCTACTCAGACTCTCCGCCCTCTCTCTAAGACAGAGGCCACAGGCGAGGGTAGGGATGCAGACAGACCAGTAAAGTCAACAGCTCTGCTTTTACACTCAGCTTTCTTCACTACAGCTGACCAGTACAACGCCCGTGTTGCAGATGCAGCCCCAGTCTGCCCCATCAGATTGTTGGGAAAAAAAGATCTGAGATATTTTAACTCCTCCACTTGGGGCAACAACTTGTCCCTGACCCAGAGTTGGCAATCCCCCCCCGTTTTCCAGCTGAGAACCATGGCAACAGTGGAAGTCTTTAGCAGATCTGATAAACCTGGGTGCTGGTGTCCCATTAAAGGTCAAGTTCAGTGCATCCAGTCTAAACATACCATCATTGTGCTGCAGCCCAAACCCAACTAAGCATTTCCATTTTGTCTTATCCAGCAATACAAATACTTGGAAGTTCTGCTACACTGAAAATACTGTATAGTGGTGCCCTCGAGCAATCATGCTGACTGAACTGCGACTTTGCCAAAAACAGCCCAATACACTCAGTAATGTGCAAGACAAATATTGGCAGTATGGCGAACCCTCCAACAGGTCAGTGTTGCATCACATTATCAGACCTCACTAGTGTCCATCTCGCATCTTTGTTTACTCTGCCCACTTTCTGCCTTCACCTTATTGTGTTATCCATTTTCATTCCATATATTTTTTCCTCTCCTTACCTTTCCCACCTTGGTGCATTTTCTTAATTATCCTATACATTCTGGAGGATAGGTTGCACAATTATATGCACAGAAACGCATGCACACGCGCGCACACAATTATGACAAATATTGCTGGATATTTGTTATGACTGGGCTGACTGAGCCATTAGTTATAGGAGGCAGTGCTGGGAAAGGGGAGGGACACAAACGTGTAATAATACCTCCACCATAGAATTTCAATCAGCCCGCCATGGCGTGTGTGAGCGCATTCGCCGCTTTGATCACACGAGCAGCCGACACCACAGCAGAGGACTCTGCTGCTGTAGAGCGGCACCACATCCATAAGGAGGTTTATGTTTTTGCTAATTCAGTGGGAGATTTAATATTGATGCAGGTTTGATGTGCTTTAGTGAAAAATTCAAATTAAATGTTTTTCAGATGTGCCGCTTGATTTGTGAAGCAGGGAATTGGCACAAACCAAAAATATTTCTATTGTGAAGAAAAAGCAGTCATGCACTTCTCAGTAAGCACTGTAATTTTTATTTATGCTCCATTTTGACCTTTTATATTTTTAAATTAATTAAACATGCAGCACATCCACAGCAAGTCAGGATTATTAAACCAAGAAGCAAAATGACTTTTTCCTGGATTTTGTAGATCTTTGTCACTACTCCTATAAACTTATTAGAATAAAGTGTAAAAGGCCGATGTTCTGGGGTCCACCTCCTCAAAAGTGAGACTTTGCAGGTTACGTAAAATGCATTCGCTCTTTAAATTCAAAACAGTTTAGATCAGGGACCGGGTACAGACTCAAATCTAGGCAACTGGACGGCTTCGGAAAATTATGTTAGAGAATTTATGAAGGAAAAATTATGAACACTAAAAGATGAGTGATAAATGCAGTAGGTTTTGGGAGGTACAGGGGAGAAAAGAAATAACTGGAATAATCTCGTAATGAACACATCAGTTGCAACTAGTTTTGAAGCCTTCAACCTGTGGATTTACTCCAACGCAGTGCCAACATTTGGCATTGTGTGTGGGTGTGTATAAATAAATAACTGACTCATTTTCGTTGCATTATCATTTTCACTTTTTTGACAAAGCTTTAGGTTACTGTCATAACTGAGGATCTCCGAAGCATGAGTGAATATTTGGCTACAGGCTAATGGACCCTTGTGTATTTGCAGAAGCACGTCTACATTATGACCCGAATATCATCTGCATCAGGGCCCTTCACCTGTATGTTAAGACAGGCTTATTAAAGCTGGGTGTGTGGATTAGTTAAGATTACACTGGCTTAACAAAGATGCATGACATAACTACACATTTGGTTTTTTCCAGTTGGGGCATTTATGAACTGACAGGAGATGAGCAGTGTAGTGTGGCCTGCACCTCTTGAATAAATGGCTTAAGATGAGAAGCCAACATATTCTAAAAGCTAATGTCTACATGCTAATAGCTTTAGATTAGAACAAATGCACAAAGTGCTAATGTGGAAAATCTTCAAAGATTATTTACAGTTCTTTGCTGATCTACGCAGACATTCAGCAAAGTCGAGGTGTCCCATGGAGACAAATTCACCGTTTGGCCTCAATAAATAAATCAACATCCACCTCAGTTTAAGTCCACCCACTCCACTCACTACAATATCAAATCAATGCATCCTTGGAGAGACCATGTCATTACAAATCAGCTATACAGACTTGAAGCCACAGTGTGCCCTTTCCAGTTTTACACGAGCGGCATGCTCTGCCCAGTTCTTGGAATATAAAAAAAGTTAGATAAAAGGTAAATAAAATAAAACGTCTCAAAGGCCAAACTTCTCTCACACGAGACATCTGCAGGTCCCACGTGCAGGCTGCGTGCATGCGACTTGTGTGCACTCCAGCCACCAATTGTAGGCCACCCAGTCAGATATTTATTACTATTGATCTCGCTGGTCCTGGCTGAAGACTTTTGTTCTGCTGGCTCAAGGCTCTGACCTCAATTAAGTTATGAATTTCTATCCGATAGACTGATAGACTGGGAGTGCTTGGGCCCTGCCGTGGCCACGCTACCACGCTGGTTTAATTAGAATTAGCGGTGCTGCGAGTCGCCCTCGCTGCCTCATGGATCATGTTGTTTTAATATAAAGTAGAGGCGGAGGCAGAGAGGGATGGAGTGAAGGGGATGGTGGCATTGGCTGGGTGGGAGGGGAGAGTGATGAGGCGAGGGGAAAAGAGAGGCAGAGGGACAGGCAAAAAGCAAGTGAAAGAATGCGAGATGCAGTCATGGTGCTTAAAACTTTGGCTGCATTTTTCCTCCCATCACCTAAACTTAATGCTCACTTCCTGTTGCGCATTGAGGGCCCGTTGGGTTCACCTGCATGTCACCTGTCTGTCCTCTTTGTTAAACTAATCCTCCCTGTGTCACCTACGCTCTTAGTAATCCCAGTCTAAGGCCGACATTGTGAAAGTCTACCCCGACCATTCCTGCTAGTCTGGACCTAAGCCGTACCTTCTTAACTCCTCCTCCACGACTGAGTACACCTTTTATAAATGTGTTTCCGTAGCAACCCAAAGGGTTGCTGGGAAGATTAAAGTGTTTGGGATTTCCACCTAAAAAAACAAAAGTTGTCTGTGTGTGTGTGGGCGATGAGGCTTAGCCGTGGGTTTGAGATTACAGCATCTGGACAGCGAATGACCACACGTGGGGCCGTGTGGGACAAATTCCCAAACTTCAAAGTGAACAAAAAGAAGAATTACCAAAGTCTTGATTGGGAACAATGTAACTGAATATCTGAAACTTGTTTGTCTTGCTTTGATTTATTTTTTCCAGATTAAAACTGAAGGAACCAAACGGAATCAATGAGGTAATATTATTGAGAGAACAGTGTTGTGGTAAAACAGTGAACGGTTACTGATGATTTCTGTTGAACCTTTTAAAATACAAACCAGTCGGCTGACTGAAATGTTAAACCAGCCTGTGCTCAGAATGATTTCTTTTGACAAAGCTTGTGCGTTTGTGTTTAAACGTGTATTCATACGCAGCAGCTGTAGAAGTACTTTTATTCTCTTTTATTTAGCAAAGTGTGTTATGAATTTCATCAAAAGACTATTTTAACACCTACAACTGGCAAGTATCAATTTTAGAACCAAGATCACGTAGGACCATTTTTCCCTTTCTCCCCATGGAGTAAGAAAGTCAAATCAGTTGGCATATAATCAAATCTGCAAATGAAATAAAATATTTTAGTAAGGGACAAGATTGTTGACTATGGAGACTTTCTGGTATTCACGTGTTCTTTGAGCAGACTTTGGTTGACCAAAAGAGGGAACTGCAATCCCAGACCTCATGGCTACAGTTTGCTTTTTATTTATTTTACATTTAGAGACCAATGCACCGGGCGGGACGTCTCTGAACAACTAATCCACAAAGGGTTAAGTCAGCAGACTCGCCGCTAGCTTTCCAGATTGGTAATATGTTCTTTAATTGACAAAAAATGATTGATTCCAGTTTTTATCAAAGCATAATTCAGGTATTTGTAATACTAATTATATTTAACCTCCAAGGACCTGCGTCCACATATGTGGACCTCACATTTTGGGTTGTCTAGAACAAAATACTAAATTTTGGGCCTGATACCCACTTAGGACATCATGCTGCCACTGTTCTATCGAAATTTAAAGCGAATGTCCTCATGTGTGGCTCTTTTTCCTCAGAAACAAAAATCAAACGCACAGATTTACTCTGATTCTTCGTGGTTGTTTTTACATTCATCAGGTCCCACTCAGCCCAAATGCAAAGAGAAATTAAAAATGCTGCCATGAAAGACTTCGGAGGTTAAACAAATTTACAATGAATTTTCTCCTGTTTAGATCAATTTATCCCACTGTTGGGATGTAATGAAAGTCCTAAACTGCAATTTGCTAAATACTTATTTACCACCTTAGTATTTATATTAAAGTCTTAATTTCTCCTATTAAAATGCATTTGTCTTGCCACCAGTTGGTCTCGCTTGCTCCGGGTGTATTAGTCGAGGGATGCTGTGGAGGAGGAGCAGCGGGTTTTACTGCACCATAACCTGATCTACAGTTAGCAGGTGGCAGATCTGTGTATTCAAACACAGACAGCTACCTATTGTGGTCCCTCCCTGCCTTGATCCTGGATTAACTATCAAACGAGCCCTTAATGCAGGTTACCAGGGTTTGGGAACAATTCACTAAAACAATCAGTTGATTAATTTCAAACGATTTCCCCTCTTCTGCCAAGCAAATGATAATACTTTTGTTTTTAACTCCAAGCCCCCCTCCCCTTTTTTAATCAACAAATTAAGCATAAATCATGTTTGATCTTTATTTACTGGTTGCTCGGCAGTTGGTAGAGGTCGAGAAAGATTACTGGGCGCACTAATAGGCTACAAACAACCCAAACATGCCTCCGTTGCCCCTCGTGAACAACCTCTCACATTTCTTTTGTATTAAAAACACCCAAAACAAAGCAAAAATGAACCATTAAAACTACTTGTTACGTTTTCCATATTACCTCAGTGCAACAAAAATCATTCCCTTACTTTCTCCCCTCCTGAGTAAAGCCCACGACCAACTAACAAAAGGATGTTCCAGCATGTTCTAATGGGAGGCATATTATTCTGTAAGCTTCACAAAGTGAGATAATTTGGCATTGCAACACAGTGGCATGATTTAGCCGACTATATTTTCTGAGCCACCTCTTTGTCACCTCATAAATTTGCTTCCAGCAGCTCTGACACTGAGGTCCAGTTTCTTAATATTCAGCCTCCTGCACAGACGTGCTGCAGTACCTGAGAGGCGAGCAGGTGGAACATTCCCGGTGGCCTGAATACATGAATTCAGGCGAGTTTGCGATTGTGCCGAGATACAACATCCTGCCTCTGAAATATGTGTTTGTTTCTATACCCATCTTTCCACAAAGTAGATTTTAAAGACTGAATGTGATCACTTTGAGTCATTCACTAACGCCATCTTCATTCCGTTTGATTCAGGAGGAAGAAGGAAACAAATAAAACATGAAATAAATTCAGCGTGCCCAAATTTAGCCGATCCATTAGGACGACCTGGGCAGAGATTGAGGTTTCCCCAGTTTGACTGCTGAAGCGTCTTCTCACTTAGATGTATTATTTTAAAGATGGATACATGACTGTTTTATTTATAAAAAACAAGCTTCCATCTATACATCAATCCTCTTCTGCTGTCATTATCCTGATATGCAGTAAATCATCAGTGAAGTGTTTTGCAGTTATCCTGCTGTTAAGTCTTTTATGAGCCATTTGACACAAATCTACCACCTCCCTGCGAGCATTCGAAACAAAAGAGCCACGCATGACCACAAAAGAGAAAGTCATTTGTGAAATGTCCTGATTATGTGGGTTGTGCAACGTAAAACAATTTGCCTGATTACTTCCAATTGATTCGTCCTTACAGTTAAAACCTCAGTTGCACTGCACTGTGTCATGCCGCCGTGCAGGGGAACAGGAGTAATTTCTCCGATGTGCAGCTGAGCCAGCTTACCAAAGCTAAAGCCTCCTGGATGCTACTAAACCTCAGGGAGCCTAAACACTAGGCTAGCTACCAGCTAACTCAGTCTGCTAAAACCCTGAGGGATTTGTCTGTGGCACAAAGTGAATTAAAGGTGACCTTCTGAAAAGGATGGAGAGAAAAAGAAAGAGGGGAGTGGGGATGCAGGAGATGTCACCATTTTCTTTTAGTTTACTTGTCCATGTACAAACGAGTAGCCATGCCCTCATCCCACACAATGTCAAATTCTCTACATTATGACCACATGTTGTGTACAAGTCAACATAGAAATGCATTAGATCTGAGGTCATGCTGCAGTTTCTGCAGAGCTGTTTAATAAACCTCCCGCAGTGCGTTTGCTAACCAAGCTTTATTATTGTCAATAACTCAGGTTTCATTTCTTTAATGTTAAAACGACTCCTGTGATGATGATGATGATGGCATGAAGACTAGTCTAATATTAAATGATCACAAAGATTCAGAACTTGAGCGTGAAGTAGAATTCTCACATCACATAGTAACTGTGGTGATGTTTAGGCAGCATTTGACTTTGAAGGAGATTTTTACTATCAAGACACTTTCTTTAGAATACATAAAGGAAGAGTGTTACTCGCCTGAATGTTGATTTCTGCTTTGTGCTGTAGTAATAAAGACACCATCTCCTTGTGGCCTCTGTCACAGGCCCAGTGCAGGAGAGCCCGGCCCTGCAAAAATAAGAAATAATTGGTGTACGATAACATCAAAGACATGCAGGGATGACCAAACTTCCAAAGCCAAGATGTGTTTAAACTAGCGTGACGCTCTCAGTGTCGTGTCTGGTCAGACCAAATCAAGCAGGCTTGATACAAAGACACCTCGTCACCTCTCCTCCTTCTCTACCTCAAAGAAAAAAAAAAAAAAAAATAAGCCAATCGAGCTTTACAAAAGGTTATGAATGCCCATTCAGAAATCAGAGCCTTTGGACCGGTCCATAATGAGCCGAGTATAAAGTGATGAGACATGTGGACTCTGGCCTCATACAAACACTTATATGCACAAACTTTTACGCGGCTGAAGCAAAGTCCAAAGACTTCAAGGCAAATTGCAGAATGCTGCAAAGGTTGATTGATGCGACGCTGTGCACAAAACATGAGTAGCCTCCCTTCTCTCCCTCCCTTTCTCACACTCATGCACCATCCTCTCCTTAGGTCCAAGATCCTGCTCTAATAAAACCACGCAACCTCATTTTTCAGTGAGGCCAATTAGGTAAAGCTAACTCTCCAAGTCCAATTCTGTTGCTTAAATTATATTGATCACCACGGCTGCATGTTAAAATGGATACTTGTAAGCTGGGCTGGAATACCAATAAGTTGGCCTCTCTCTCCCGCTCTCAGGTGTGCTTCTGCTGACTGTTGCCCACATTTTCACTGAAGACCAAAGTGTGCAGGTTCCAGTGGGACATCACACAAACTCTGCAACTCCATAGGAGTATTTGTGCAGATCATCATGGCAGCACTGGATATTTATGGATATTTAAGTTCTGTCATAATCACAATATGAATATTTGAGTTAAATTGTGGCCAAAAGTCAAAATTACCATCAACAAAAAAACAAAACACAATTAAATTTTAAATTTCATTACTTTTTCCCCAGAAACCTCAAAGCAATACCTTTGAACATGGCTAATATATTACTATTGAAGAAGGTAACCCGCTTTTGTGCTGGCGCTCTGCTCTGATAGGTCAAAGTGGGTTAAATTCCTGACCAGTGTGGAGACTGTAAGTGCACCTCTGCAAAAAATAAAAGACATTAGCAAAGGAACAAAAGGTTAAAAGGTTCTTTTATCCTCTTAGTCCCAATAAACACCTATTGCATATTTGAGTACACAAACCACAGTATCCAAAACATTTACCCCACCGTCCCAGCAGTTAACACAGAGCTACACAAGATATTGAGATTCAGCTGCAGAGATTGTGAAGGAGCCTTTAGTGTTTCCTAGAAGACAAATATGCTGTACGCTGGTTATTTGTTGAGAGCAGAGTAGAGCTTTTGTCCACTCAAACATGCTCTGAAGCATGCTCACACTACAAGTATCTCCAAATGTAACACTACCTCTTAATGTGGTGAAAATCTAACTATAAATTACATTCTCAGCTCCCCGTTGCCACATAAAAAGTTCTCCAATTCCCGACATGCTGACTCAGACTCAACTGTAATTTAGATAAATACTGCTGGATGAAAAAAAAAAACTTCCTATTTTATATAAACACGACTATAATACGTTCACAGATGCAGCTTTTAAATATGGAGCTTTTTTAATATATTCAAAGCCATTCTTAATGCAGTCCGCTCTACATCTACAGATATTCTGGATCAGAACTGAAGCACAAACACCACATGTGATCTGTTGGGGTAATCGCCATTTATTCATCCAAACCGTAAATAGTTGTCAGTTGGTTTGGTTCAACTATGATCTGAACGCGTTACATAAATAAAAACTAGGGGGGGCATTTTTCTATCTAGTAATAAATTTTCACTGAATTTTAGGGAGGGAGAACATTCATGTCCCAACAGCTGACAGGATGAGCTCGCCTCACACATTCTAATGCATTTTTAAATTTCTCTGCCTTAGAGTCTGAGCTCTAAGGCAGAGCTTTTGTTTGTTGGTTGCTACTAGAAATGTGTAACACAGGTGGGTATTTGATCACTGCCCCAAACAGTGAGTGCTGGGAAGACCGCCTTTCTGTCTCTGAGCCACAGATGCAAATGATCGCTGCTCGCCAATAGAAAACTTCACTACTGCCCTCTCCTGTCCAGCAAGCTGAATTACAGCTAAGAGGCCAACAATGGCTGGGGACACAAAGCATTCTCACTGAGGTCCTTCAGCCATCTGGCCTTTGACTGTGAACTCACCAGCCGACTGCCTGTTTATCTGCATAGCGGCTGTGATGAAAGAGGCTGGGAGTGAGCCATTTGGCCTGGATGCTAACCAATCAAGGACAGATGAATGGAGTTCAGGGTCAATCCAGAAAACACCTCCTGATGCTAATAGCCGCTCATACAATTTACGCATTTCAGTCAGAGCAGCGATTCCCGCGTGTGGCCACAGATCACTGAAACCATTATGTAACGACGGCTGCGTGAGCTGCATGAGCTGTTCCCCCGGTGACCTGTATTTTTCATGATACGGGTCTGATCGCTTTTACCTTCCCCTCCCACACAAGGGGTCAGAGCCATGCAGCTGTTGCAGATTCAACAGACACGTCAGCCATACAATGAAGTTCTTCCTGACTCTGATTTTAATTTGCTACTATAGGCCTGTCCTCCTGCATTATGTATGAAAACTACAGTTCTGTCAAGTAACACTTTGTCAAGTCAATCATGCAACCAGTGGAGTGTGACTGAGCTTTGCAGATACCTCTTCATCCCGTATATTGACGTCCACGTTCTGGGAGGTGATGGCGTTGGTGATGTATTCGATGTTATTGTCTCTGCAGTAGTCAAAGATGTTCTTATCCTCTTCCCTGAGAACATGGGGGGGGAAATGAACAGTTATCAGTTACCATAATATTTATAATTATTAATATGGTTTTACTTTAACTGAGATTTCGGCAGGTTTCTGGAAACAAATGTTGCCCTTTAGCACCACAAACCAAAATCCATTCATTTTTTGGGAAGATTGAACTGAAACTATGTCCATGGGCAAAAAGCTTTTTATTAGCAGATTGTGTAGCTCATCATGCGGTCCTTCAAAATAGAAAGTGCAGGTACACCACACAAGCAACACGTTGTCACATTAGTGGTAATGGTAGCAGCTAGCATAGTGAAGCAACCACAGACGTAACAGATAACATCTCTCATAGAAAAGCAGCAGCCACGCGTCCCAGATCCCTCGGGAGCACCGGCGTATGACACATGCACACAGAGCCATCCCACCTCTAATTATCTCTCTGTGTCTCTAATCACCTCTTGGCATTGGGAACAGGAGTGCATGCTGGGAGAGAAGAGGGTGCAGTGGTGGAGGAGGGACGTTGGGTGAGGGGGAGAGAAGGGGCAAAATCTCATTTAGAGCTTTACGCCTTCCCTTTCCTCTGCCCATGCCGGCCATTCAGATTAATTCAATTTAGTGCTCTATTGTTCGACAGGAAACCCTGCAAACCTGCCGCTTTACCGCTCCCACACAGTCAGTCATCCCCAAGGCAAATCCCCCACTTCCTGTTTCTGACGCCAGCGTGCTCTGCTGCACTGGGCCTCAAAAGTCCCAGAGCGCGAGCGCGCACACACACGGCATTTTGGGACATTTCACCTGCTGTACCTCCTGAGCTACAGCTGCCTCCGAGTTAGACCCAGTCAGGTATCGTCTTATACAACCAAAGCAGTCTTCTGTTAGAAATGTGAAGCAGATTTGGTTGAATTCAAGCACAAAAGCAACTTGAGTGTCAGAAACAATTTTTACGTTCAAAGTTGTCACATTTGGCACAGAGGAGATGACGAGCTCAGCGTTTTAAAGAACGAGGCAGCTGCCTGGACCGACCACACAGGAAACAGGACAACCCGAGCAAACAAAGCTCCTCTCTTTGAGCATCCTCACTATCGGACAGGTTTCGCACGTTTTACCATGAAATCGGGCAGCTAAAGACCGTTTAGCATCCAATCAGACTGATTCTGACATGTGTGCTCTCCTCTGTGGCGTCCTAAAATTCCAGGCTGCAGTTAATGTATGAAAACAGCCACAGTATCACAATCTTGATACCAGAGATCCAGCACACACTAAAGATCCTGCACAGCAAACATCAGGGAGATAAATCTCACTTGCCATCAACACAATCTACGCTTCGAGTTCGTTCCCACTCCGACACAGCAAAACACAAAGGAAGTTGTATCTGCAGTTTGCTCTTTAATGCTCCTCTGCACTTCCTTTTCTTCCTCCCTTTCTCGTGCCCTTGCCTCCCATCACCTCCCTCTTCTCATCAGCCTTTGGTGAATTATGAATAACTCATTACACTTTTATCACAGACAGGTTATGTATGAGCACATTCATTTGCATAGCCCTGATTACCACTGCTATGTTTATTCATGAGACACCAAGCTGGGCTCCACCTACTTCCTTGTCTGATGGCCACGCTGACCCCAAATGTCCCTGATGTGTGGCCGCCATCCGTCTCCCCCGGCAACTAATCAATAGGGCGACTCATCAGTCTTTCGTCGATGGTCGACGGGGCTTGCTTGACATATATAAAGCACAAGCGAACCCTGCATGTGCGCATGCAGATCGCTAAAGGGTTAGATTGGGGTTATTAAAAATGTAAATAAAAAAGCTCACGAAGGAAGGAAAGCACACAATTTTTCGTTTTGATCCTTTCCATTAACACTGAAAACACACACACACACACACACACACACACACACACACAGGCTATAAACAAACTAATGATTAATGTGGGTCCTATAAACGACATGACATCAACAGCGCCGCAAAGCATGCTGGGAAGGTCACAGGCTACTCTGTCATCACTGGGGTACCAATGGTTTTGTGTTTGTGTGTAAGAGTGTTACGTGCTCACATGTGTGTGTCCAGTCTGGTGTACTGGCAGATATGTCCTTCATCCATCAGGCTAAACTGGTCACAGTGGTGGAGAACACTCATCTACCTGGCCTGAGCTTCACTGATCAACACCATGGCCACACCATTCATCAAACAAACACACACATACACCTACACAATCTGTCACCACATTCCCTGCAGGGCCCTGGTCGATCCCCTCGACGAGGCCGAGTTCCACGGAAGTATGAGAAACTCGAATAACTCAGCTTCGGCTTCCAGCAGAGCGTTCGGACAACAAAGCCTCCATTGTTTATCCCAATCCTTTTTCAGGGTGGGGGAGAGAATTACAAGTGTAGCATTCAAAGGCTCCTCAATCACACAGTGATCAGCTCAGTAGTCCAGGGATATCGCTAATCAATCCTGCTTTTGTCGATGCATGCTCCACACACGTCTACAAACACACACGCGCTCCAAAGTCGAGATGAGCAGCGAGCAATGCAATTAACTGTCTGGTTAACAGGTGCTTAGCTGTTTAGTATGGAGAGGATCCGCGTGTTTCTGTGTGAGCACAAGGAAATTGAAATGCAGCAGAGCAGTGAGTGTGACAGTTCTGGCAGGTTGTGCAAGGACCTGGATGAAAACCTGCAGCAACGTATAGTGAAGACTGTATGTTTAGGCGTGCACAAGTGTGCAGATTTTTGCCTTCCTGGTTCCCACGGGAGGCATCGTTGCTATTGGATATCACCAAGAGGAGCGCTGTTCTGGGAACCCTGCTTCACCCTCCTCGCTCTGCTGTACCCAGGTCGTCTTCATCACCCCCACCCCGACGCAAAAAAATGAAAAAAATAAATCCATAATTAAAAAGGGGAGCCCGCCTCTTCCCAAGACCGTGCATACTAATCACATGCAGCCATTTATGATGAAAACCTGCAGGAATCACACATCTCATTTTCATCTCCAATAGAGCTCTTTTTCATTGAAATGAGGATGAGCTTTTTAAGCTTGAGCAGGTCTGCCAGGCAAGAGTAAATGGAGAATGTGTTTCATTAACATAAATCAGAACTGGATGACGTCTCTGGGCCTGAACTGCAGTTATGGTCTGTTGAATATAATCAAATACTGCATCAACAATGCCAGACTTAGACCGACCTGAGCATTAAATAAGCGGCGATTCACAATTGGAGGAAAAAGATGAGTCTGTTCAAGCTTGTGTTAGGATGTCAGTAGATTTAATTTCTGAGATATGCAGATACCTGATCATCTCTTCTTGGTATAGGGAACTGACTGCTGCACCGAAGCCTGTTCTCCTTTCCGCTCCTCGTCTTTCCTGTAACAACAGTGAGAAATGCAACATCAACAGTGAAGGCCACACGTGCTGGCTGAAGCCACACAACAATAAATGCAGTAAACCCAGAGCATGCATATTTGGTGCACATACACAAACACATATTTAACCACCTACATCACACTCATTTATTTGGTATTGCTGAAGGACATTTAGTTATCATTGGTGTGTTTACATATTTACAACAAATCTTAATTGACTTCTTTTTTGCTTGTTTTACCAGTGATGGTGGTCTGTTCAGTGGCAGAGATCTGCTGGTACCAAACAGCTGCTGTGAAAAGTAGCCAATTAAATACAGGTGTTTTGGAACATGTTGATTGGGACATACCAAGTGTTGCCACATGGAGGGGGCGGGGGGGGTGGGGGGTGGTTTCTGTTATTTAAACTATTAAACTAACTCTTTGTTGTGCTTTTTGATATTAGATAGTGTGTCAGAGTTTGTTCTCCCCACGTGTCTAAATTGTGCTGATGAGCCAGCTGCTGTCCCTCAGCTCAGTGTTTGGTTTGTTTGTGATTATTAAAGCCCAACGCTTAACCAGCTCAGTTCCTCAGGTATGGTAGCAGCGGTGGGATCAGTCACCTCAGGACACAGGCCTTTTTCAACAAACCAGTTTTTTCTTTCTAACTTTGACTCCCTTCCTGTACTTCTTCTGAGACTTGCACTGTGGAGATATGAGACTAGAATAGGTGAGGATCACACAGCTAGTGAAAAGCATGTGGAGACCTGAGCTTCTAATATGGCTGATGATGAGGGAGAAGATATCAAAGAGATAAAACTGAAGGAACTGGCTGGGAGCTTGCAAACCTTCATGGGACAGCATGTAGCAGCAACACTGAAATGCAGACTTGCACGTCGACCGACCCAGACCCACTGGAAGCTCCTGATGACGGAGATCACCGTCACAGGTCCAGCTACATCCCACCAGAAGTTAACTTCAGAGTCAGGTCAGTAACTCTTCTGAGCCAATATTACAAACATAAACTGAAGATGGTATTGAGCATTTCCTTGTTACCTTTGGGAGAATTGCAGCTGCCTGGACATGATCACATTCAGACTGGTTCTTCTGCCTCATTCGTCTACCTATAATGTTAAGGCCCCAATGTGCCTCAGTTCATATGAATGTTTATCAACTTTCATTTTCAGTTTCCTTCATATTTATCCTGATTAGAACCTCGGGGAGCTTTCTGGGAGGGTAAAGGAGTTGTGTGGGGAAATGGATTCAGCCTAAAAGTGAAAGAGTGCAGTGAAGTAATTAAGGAACAATAGTTAGGAATGTTCTAATCCTAAAACAGCCGCTGAAGCTGCCATGCTTGCTGACGTCTTTGTGGAAACCCAAAGGAAGGGACAGCCACTGAGTAAGACTTTTGATGAGTATGTCTGCAGGCCAGTATCATCACACCATCGCATTGGATGCGTCGGAGACTTGGGGCAACTTGGGGTTCAGCATCTTTCCCAAGGATACTTTGGCATGCACACTGGAGCATCCAGGAATCTCACCATCAACCTTCCAATTGATAGATGAGCTCCTCTGCGTCCTGAGCTACAGACACCCTGATAGGAATACCAATAAGTTACTATTGTTGCCATAAGGTCACACTAAGTCCAACAAAACTGACCCAAATGTGTTTTTAAAACAACAGAAATGTTGTTTGGGGGGCAATAAACCTCCAAAAAAAACCTGTTGTGCAGTCAGAGCTTTTGCCAAGCACCCAGCCTTCTCTAGCTTAGTTTACCAGCCTTGGGTTTCTTCTCCAGTGACAGCGGGATGGGCCCATCGATTCTCTATAAAGCAGGCTCCTACCTCTAATCTTTGAGAAACTAAAGCTGGCAAACAGTTCAGATGGTGTAAATCTGAAACGACTCTTTGGGGGCTTCAGACATGACCTCACTGCTAATAAATGGCCAACAAAATGTGCAATAGTTTTAAATGCATCATGTCTTAATTTTGTGACTATTGTTAATCTTCTGTTTTCATGTGATCCCACATTACATTCAGCTCAGCCAAGACTTTATTACCCAGACTATTCTTTGTGGGCCAACCTTGACTCACAAAAGAGCCCACACAAATCTGATTTCAGAAAATAGGCAGAGTGGGGAGAACATGACAAGCGAAGCAAAACTGTGCGTGCACTTTTGGGACAACCTAATTCACTTCAGAAACTCGGAATATTCGCTGATGCACTGGCCCTGCTCCTCTGCAGTATAATGCAATATAAAGGCAGTGTCTGCTCAACAATTGAGACAGGAACAGAGGTCAAACTGTGGCTATTATTCTCTCCCCTGCTTCTCTGTCTATGCACTTCTACTTACACCATTTAACTGTGCTTCCAAAAGAATAGCTGCTGCCATGCTATGGCGCTTTGTTAACACTAATAGAATCAGGTTCTTTACAGGCAGGGTAGCGGTGCTTTTGCTGGGCCCACCCCTGGTATTGTGTGGCTTAGGGCAGAGTCAGCGAGTATTGCCCCACAGCTTGGTGGAAGAGAAACGTGTCAGGATGGGATACGTGGTTGACAGTGATGCTATTTGGGAGACACAAATGAATGGATGGGGGGGGGGGCAACAAAGTGAGTGGAAGACTGGGAGAGGAAATGGGGGGAAAAGAGAAAGAAGCACAGACTGCCTTTAAAAATGAATGTTTCAGTGTTCCTTTGCTTTGCAGCCAAGTTGTAGCTGTGCATATGTGACTGTG
Source organism: Astatotilapia calliptera (assembly GCF_964374335.1). NCBI lineage: Eukaryota > Metazoa > Chordata > Actinopteri > Cichliformes > Cichlidae > Astatotilapia > Astatotilapia calliptera. Next base: position 1,932,900 of record NC_137443.1, on the reverse strand, counting down.
TGCCCATCCCTCTGAGTAAAGAGTGCACGCTCTCATGTTCACATGTGCTCTGTGTATCACGAACACGGCAAACCAGAGTCATGATGCGGTGTAAATGAGAACAGAATCAACGATCTGCAAGTCTCAAACATATATTTTAGTCACAATCCAATATAGAAAACATTGACATTTTTAAACTGAGACATTCGTCTATTTTGTGTAAAATAAGAGCTCATTTTGAATCAGATGGCAGTAACATGTCTCAGAGTTTGAGGAGTGCAACATAAGACTGGAAAAGTGAGCAGTATTTAAAAGAAACAGCTGGAGGAACATTTTATTGCATGCCTGTGACCTTCAGGTGCACGAGTCTGTCATTAAAGTCACTGCATGGGCTCATGAACAGTTACAGAACTAAAATGTTCACCATGTCATCCACAAACGCAGGTCAGAGCTCTATCATACGAAGAACATGTGAACATGATCCAGCCGTCTTCTCCGGGCCAAAGGTCATTTAAAATTGTCTGAAACAAAGTGTAAAACTGTTTTGTGGTGAGATTGATCAAAACTTTATGGAAAACATGAACACGCTGTCCTCTGGACTAAAGAGGAGCAGGACCAAAATCCTGCATCTGTGATTGTAACGGGGGCATTTGTGCCTCTGGAACATGATCGTTTCAGAATTTCAGTACTGATGAGTGCTTTGAACATCTGGAAAGGCTGAAAGAAGCTCATCTAGAAGCTCCCATCCAGATGAGCTTCTTTCAGGGACGGCCGTGCGTATTTCTGGAAGATGATGCTGATCTAAGAAGAGTCCAGGTGCTGAAGAGGCCTGCCTATAGTCAAGATGTTTCCCAAACGGAAAACATTTGGAGCTTCATGAGATGAAGAATATGACAAAGACCCAGGACCGCTGAGCAGCTAGAATCTTATATCAGACACGAGTGAGACAAAGTGCACCAGCTGAGCAGACGCCTTTCAACCACAACCTGGGACCCTTTGCTGAGAGTCTTCCCCTGCTCGCTCTCCCCCTTTTTCTAGTCCACTCTTCACTGCTGAACTGTTTAAAAAAAAAAAAAGAAGCCAAAAAGCAAACGAACAAACAAACAGAACGAAAGAATGGGACAACGTCCTCTCCCTAAAGTCCAGCAGCCGGTCTCCTCAGTTTGCAGATGTTTACACACTGTTGTTAAAAGAAGATATGTAATATATCTGTAGATATCAATATCTAACAGTGACTTTAATAGATTATCAGAGAGTGTAAACACTTCCCTTTGTGACTAAACTGTGACACTGGTGCTCACTCACTGCTGCTACAAACTTTATCATTCCAACTTTTAGATGATCTATAAAACAAAGTATAAAAATAAGTGTTTTATCAGTATGACGATTATACTCCATTACTGCAAACCATCCAAGGTTGGTGTTGAAACCTAATGTTGTCCCAAAGAGCAACCTGTTTATGGCACAGCTAAGAAAAGAGTGTGTAGAGATGTAAACAGTCACTATACAAATTAGCACATCCCAACAGCCTTAATATGAACATTTAAATAATTACTATTCCAAAATATCAGCCACTGAGGAAACCTGCGCAAAATTTTCATTTTTCTTTCTAAATGTGCAGAAAATGAGCAGCAACAAAATGACAATGTGACAGTGACACCTCCTGGTGAACACTGGGTACTTCACAGATGGTTCTGTTCTATATCTGTCATCCTTTTTGGCCTAATTTCAGACATCTTACCTTTAAAGGTCTGTTTTAGTTCATGTACATTTCCAGAATTTGTTATCAGGTGTATAAGGTCAGAAATTGACAAGAACCAGGAAGAAACAGAATGACACTGTCGTTCCTTATGTGGTAACTCGGAATTTTCTCTATGCATAAACATCACAGTGCACTTCTGATCCAGCAACACCCTCAGACAAACCTGGTTCACCCCCGAACACAAGCTAAACAGCGTAGTGTACCATGTGAGGAGTGCTCGGACCATAAGAGAAACAACACTCCACAGACGCATGGCACAACAAGAAAGCCGCCTCATAAGGACAAGACGCAGCTGTCCACCTTCTCTTGAAGGGGAAAGGACGCTCTTCAATGATGCCAATGTTCAGATTTTTCACAGATTATTTGAGAAAGGAGCCCATCTATGTCCACTGTGACTGACCCCTGGTGACAATGACCCACGCCTTTTTTTTCCACACCTGGGCTCACGGGATCACTACCTCCAAGAGTGCAGCCTCGTCTAGAGGTCAGACACCTGAAACTCTCAAATCTCTTGTTTTAGAACAGAAGAAGCCTCTTGGATGGGAGGGGAAACATCTTCAAGAAGCAAAGAGTTCAGTTGCCTTCTTTTCAAACACTTCAGACTACCGTGACCTGGATGACTGAGAAATTACAGACATTAGTCTATAACCAGAAAATGTGTAAAGTGACGAGAACCAGAAACTCTTTCTACATATATTCAAAAACAAGACCATAAAAGTCATAAGGAGCATGATGAATGGCAACACTGACATTCAACATTCTCTACTAAAGGACCATCTTCCATAAAATCAAATTATTACTACAAAGAAAACTGTTGCAGTAAAGGCTGAGCTGAAAGCAAACGAACTGTTATAAATGTATAATTAATGTTTTATAATCTATGTTATCATAAGATCCATTGTAATAAAAATGTTCATTTGATCTCTTTATAAACTTACTGGTGTGACCCTCCACAACAGTCACAACATTAACCCACCTCTGCATCGGTTTAGAAGCAAAATGTGGATTAAAAATAAATTCTCAGGAATTACCTTCGTGCTGCCTTCAGGGTCTAAGATGTTGACACAGGAAATATACTCTTGCATTGCTTGTTCCTGATCCATGTCTCCAAGCTGCTTCCAGGCTTGCCTGTTATGATATCACAATTACCAAAGTAATCACTGTTAAAGCTTTTCACACGCCGTGAACTAAAACATGAAAATAGAAATATTAGATTCACTGACTTTGGGGGAATCATTTTAATACTTTGCAAGCGGATGGGCTGTTTGTGAATAGTGGTTTATTTTAAGTAGCATAAACATTTTTCTTCATCAAGCATCTGAACGTGGATCCCTGAGCCTGGTTCTGCCAGAGGTTCCTGTTTAACAGGGACTTTTTCCTTTCCAGTGTTGCCAAGTGCTCGTTCGTAGGGGGTCGTCTGATTGTTGGACTTTTCTTTTTATTATTGAAGGTTCTTTGCCTTACAATGAGGCGACTGGTGCCATTTAAGTAAAAGTGAATTGAATTGACTTACTTGACCTATAAGGCTTTAAAATATGTGCAAAGTGAAATCTGGGCTACTTACCATTTTCTTTGTCCTTCAAAGTCAAAGAAACCAGGTTTTGGTGTATTGCACTTCCCCACTTTGACCTATAGATACAAAATCACATTACATATCTGATTTAATGTCGCCTGCAGTTGTGAGCCTGACTCGATTAAATACCAGAGGAGTCACGTAAATGCTGAGATTCATGGCGTGTGGGGGGTGTCCCGTCTAAAGCAGCGTGGTGCAACTACTTGAAGGCTCGAGTGTGGCCGACACACGCACAGTGACATTAATCGTACAATCACCTGTTTGTAGCGAGCGTACAGGTACAGCAGCTGGTCCCTGCTGGCCGTCTGTATCAAGTCTTTTACGCGGTCGGCGGCAGACTCGAACTCGCGCTCCAGCTCTTCTCCCTCCAGCCGGTCCCCCACCTCCATGGCGCTGCAGTCAAATTTACTCAAACCCAAGTCCGAATCCGAGTCCGAGCCTGCTCCACCGAGGGGCTCTCCTGTGTCGGGCCGGGCTGGATCCGTACCTGAGCCCGTCGCGGTGTCCGGAGAGGACGACGGCGAACCAGAAGCCATTGTTATTATTGTTTATAGCGTCTCAAACGACGGGAGCCGCGGATCTCCGTGAGAAACGCGGAGAAGCGTACGGAGAGCAGCTGCCTGTTATTTATATTATGTCTGCAAAGTGTTTCAGCAAAGACTTGGATTTTAATCCGTTATCGTAGCAAATCCGCAACAGTCGGATCTCTTTCTGCCGTTGGTCCGTGGCTGGTACTGTCAATTTAAAAGCGCCGGTAAAAAATCGCTGTTAGTAAGAAAGGTTCCGACTCTGGTGCGAGTAAAGACGCGAACACGCGCTTTTCTGTATATTTGTTATGAATGATTAAACAAAAACTAAATATTGTCTAAATGAAAATAAAATGTTTGAGTTTTTTTCTGGTTGCTGTGTACATGTCACGTTATCGTAGGTCAGCGGACACCGAATAATATATATTAGCTGGCTAACTTAAGCGCTAAAGTAGCTTGCAGTGGGTTTGTTGATACTTTGGGTGGAAAAATGTTTCTTGAAATCTCCTCAAATAAAAATAAAAAACTACGTAAAGTACAGCCATTTCTTTATATTCTGCTGGAAAATTGGAAATGGGCACAACAACTGATTAAACAAATCTGCAAAGATAAATCAAAATAAAGCCTATAAGGCAAAAACAAAGTCTGTTCCATTCTAATGACTTTGAAAGTCAATATTTGTTTTGAACACAGTTATTCCTCATAGCCCGAAATCTCTGTAGTAAGCTTTCTCGTCCTGTCTGTACACAGCAAATTCAAAAGTGTTAAATGTTTTGGTGTTAATAGTCTTCTTGCAAAAGTAGAGTTAATTTTACTCTAAGCAGAGTCACATTCTTTTAATGTAACTCTGAGGTGTAAAATGATAGTAGTTAAAATCGAGTGTTAAAAATGAGTGTTTCTCTGTCAAATCTGGAGGTGTTACAATGGAAACATTAACTCTTGACCTCTTAACTCTGAACTCCTACAGGGGCTATGACACCAACAGAGTAAATTCACAGACTCCGCCCCCAGCACGGCTCCAATCGAAGCTGAAGTGAAGCCGTTTCAGAACATTTTGCTCTACATATTTGAGTTGTTTGCCATGCTTGGTAAGTCATTTTTTCAAAGATTGTTTCAATTATTATTATGAGCTTTTACTTCTGTGGCTCTTTGGAGTTGAGACAAAGCTGTGTGAAAGGCATTAGCCATGTTGCTCGCTGATAGCATAATATTCTGTTTTAGCTAGCTGAAAGGTATTGTTTGCGGGCAAATACCACAGCCTTGAAAAAAGCTTGCATGTGAATTTTCAGTCAAACTTTTGGTCAAATACACCTAAAACAATGTCTAGAATGTGAAATGTTGGTATAATGGTGCTACTTGAAGCCTGAAAACGATCGCCCATAAAAAAAAAAAAAACGAGCAAACAGCAGTAGCTGACGTCCTGACTGGATTCTACGTTAGCATAGATCCCTCCAGAGTTTTGTGCACACGGTTTAGGTAAAAATGAAAAAGGTTGAGGTTTTACATTTAGTTCAGTATTACCTGTTGCCTGTGTCCTTGTCTTTTGGGAAAATACTTTACACAAGTAATGGCTCAAAGAGGATTCCTTTTTTATTTTTTACTGTGCTGCAATTGTTTACTGGATTATTTGTGCCATTAATTAGTGTCAACTAATTTTTATTCAATCTCCACACAGGATATGCTTGTGAAGATGGAATATGGGGGAGAGCAGAAGTGCGCTGAAGTTCCACAAAGGGATGAATGAAGGACATGCATATTGTATTGAAGAAATAAGTGATGAGATGCTGTTATTTGCATTTACCATGTCAGACCTTTTGATAAACAAAATTCTAATGAAAGTGAGAACATGTACACTGTTACATCTTTCAGAAAATGTTTTGAAATTGTGGTGCACAGTTCAGAATAAATGTTTTTCAAAAACCATTGCGTCTTTTTAGTAAATGTTTATTTCCAAAAGAAATTTCTAGAAGTTCAGAACAGTAAAATTCCCGCTTTTTAGAGTGAATTAGAAGATAACTCTTACGTGGTTAAACTAAAATACTCTTTGAGAGTTAATATATAAACTCTTAACACCAAGTGTTAAATTATCAACTCCAGACAGATTTGGTGTTTAACACTAAATCAGAGTTAACGTACCAACTCTCCAAAAAGAGTTAAATTAACACTCTCTGGTGTGGACCCATATAGACACTTTAATAGTGTTGAAATCAAATCCGACAGTGTTAATTTGGACATGCTGGATTTGCTGTGTAAGGAGTCTTCAGCAATAGTTCTCAGGGCTTCTTGAAGGACATTCAAAGCTCTTCTTTGGATGTTGGCTGCCTGTTGTTCTCTTCTCTGTCACGCTGCTTCAATAATGTTGAAGGCCAGTCCATGTTTTTCTGTCCAGATATGCTTTTGCTGCATTAGCAGTGAGGTTGGGGTCATTGTCATGCTAACAAATGAAGCCAGTTGCTCAGATGCTTTCCAGGTGGTATGGCAAGGTGGATCAAAATGGGATGGTACTTTTTGTTTTCGCAGTTTCATTTGACAAGATGTCTAGTCGAGTTTATTTCCTAGTTCTTAAGTAATAATAAGACACACCTCAGCCTTTCCTCGTTGTCTTTTTGGCAGCCGCTATTACACAGAGATCATTTCTAATGGTCCTTCAGCTGCAGGGCCAAATGTTTCTATCAGGTACCGTGTCAGGTCTTTCCTGGACTTTTTCCCCTTCTTGCCACTTATTGTCCAATATTTGTCCAGTTTCCTCCGTTTTTTCTTCCTCCTTAAAAAACAAAACAAAACAAAAAGCATGCTGCTCACCATGCTGAGATATGCAACGTTTTTAGGAATCACCTTGTTGGTACCTAGTCCAGTCTGAGTCCAGATATCCGTCAAACTGTGTGAGCTTAGACATTTTTCACAAGTTCCCCTAAAACAAATAGAACAAATTGCGTTTTTGTGGCAGACTGTTAGTAACAAAGTGGCTAAAAATGAGGGTCTGGAAACTTGGAAGAAAAATACAAGGATTGGACAGCCCGTCCATTCACTGTATACTCCATCACAGACATTTCCTGGTAGAACATTTTAGTGTGATATGTGTGCATGCGATGGGTTCTGTTTTATAAGGGACTCTCATTATCCTAAAATGAGGATAACTACAGACAAGAAGGTAATAGCTTAATTTTAAGACTCAAGAAGTTTATTGACATTTGCTCTGGTGTTACTCAGCCTGAAACGAAATACGGTTTCTCACCAGCCTCTACAGTGCAATAAGCAATACAGTTTAAAAAGACCAAGTTTAAAAAAAGAGCAGTAATGAATTGCAACAATAGTTATGGATAAATAAATAGCATCAAATCTAAGTTCTAAAACAAACTCCATTCACATTCGTTCGGGCAGAAAAACCCTTTAAGGGCCTCAATTTAAAACTTTTTAACGACGTTTTTCTGTCCACCACATTTTTTATAAATGTTTTAATTCTACTTGGACTCTACTGCAGCACATATTAATCAACCTGAATGTTTGCGACACCTGCCACAACATTCAGCTTTGTGAAAACAATGTATTAACATATCGTGTCCAGCAGATGGTGCTATTAACACAAAGATGTTTTATTTTTGCGTTTGGCACTTTTTATCCCAAGTACATGATGTCGCTCATCACGTTCACCAGGACGAAAATGGATTCAATAATCGAGTAGCCTAAGCTTAAGTCAATAACGTTTCTATTAAATTAAACGTTTTTTTCCTCTTTGAGAAAAAGCTCAACTTCCGAATTATTTCTGGTTCGTATCTTTCTGTTTCTCTTCTACTTCATATGCGGTAAACACGGGGAACTTCCCAGTATATTAACAGTATTAATGAGGATATTTTTACAAAGCTAGTGGTAGCCTGTTTTCGTGTTCTTGTGAACCTGTTTTTAGACCGAAAGCTACAAGCAGCTTACATTAAGCATCAAAGTGCGTATAATTTGTTGTCTACGTGACTTTCTGCCATATTATCTGCAGAGAGATAAACCTCACAGACACGTTTTAGTTAAAGAAAAACTGTATAAGTTTTAAATGAGTTATTACTGTTGGTTGGTCAGTTTAAATATATATTTATATATCTTTAAAAAAGTAAAAAACTTTATTCCTTCTTCTTTTTGTAGAAACACACAGCAGACAGTTGCCTCTCTAACTACTGTACAAAACCCCAAAGGAAATAAAGTGAAGCGAAGACTGTGAGGGGTCCCACGGTGCACCACTAACAGTTTTCACGAGGTCCCAACAGTGTCCGAGTTACACTGCGCGCTCTGCTGACGCAACCACGTCACAGCGGTTCATAGCGATGGCGGACCGCAGTGTCCCCAGACTTGCCCAGGGAGGGACCGAGCAAAGTCACTGAGCCACTTTCACCGGCTCCAGTAACCTGTCGCCCGACCACCTGTTAAAGGGAGGCCACTGTTGTTGTTCTCGTTGTCTCTCCCATGAAATAGTATGTGGGACGGGATCTGCAGGGAGTGCGCAGACCGGGACGAGCCAGAAGTGGAGTGAGCAGGAGCGCAGTGTGCCGCGCTGACGCGCCGCATGTTGAGCCAGCAAGTTGACTGATAAAATAAAAGTCGCGTCGACGGGGAAGGGGACAGCCGCGCTCGGATTTAACAGCGCTTTGAGGAGGACTCTTGTTCCGGCAAAATGAAATTCGCGGAGCATCTTTCGTCCCATATCACTCCAGAGTGGAGGAAACAGTATCTTCAGTATGAGGTAAAGCAGAATTTATGTTTTTTAAAAATGAATTTAAGGTGGGAACGGACGCTGACCAAAACGAACCTGCTTTCATAGAGCTTCAGGAAACTGGAAGAAAAGAGTCGCGATTAACTAAGAGAAAATGTAAAGTGTTTTAAGTTTGATTTATTTTTTCCAGTTTCAGTAAAGCCTGCTCCTGAGGGCAATAAACGACGGGAAAGATAAGGGATGCCTATTGTTTATGGAGGGGAAATTGACTGCGGTTGTTAAGAGCCATGGGGAGCATTCAGCGTTTGTTATTGCTGTTTGTTGATTTTAACACATATGAAAATAAACATAAAAACTCTGTTTGATTAAAAAAACAAAACATTTTTTTCATACTGTGGAAAAAATTAAAGTTATTATTATTTTCTTTATTTTAACAATTATGGAGAGCTTCACACAAAACAAAAAACTGAAGATTGTCTTTGTGTTTATTTTTCACATTTCTTTGCAAAACAACCCAATTTTCAACATTTCTTTTTGTTCGGTCACATCATTTTTTATCATCATGTTAACTGATGGTGCATTGTTAAAAAATAATAATAAAAGACGCTCTTTGTCCAAAGACCCCCCCCCCCCCCCCCAAAAAAAAATAAAAAATAAAAAAATCACCTCCTTAATTAAATTATTAACATTTATTTTCATCACTCTAACTAAAGACAAAGGTTATATCTCTTCCACCAATTGAGTGCAATGTGTTCCAAAAATTTCACATTTCTAACGAGTCAAAAATATAAGAAAGCATATTTTTTTGCAAGACTTTGAGACTAAAATGATGTTTATTATCATTTTTCTCAGTCAACCGGGAATAGCTGTCTGTGAATCAGCCTGCAGGGCTTCGTCTAACCTGTCTGGTTTTGATATCTGTTGATTTAGAGCAACATCTTTGTGTGCACACATGCTTTTTTGTTGTTGAGTGTTGTACACTACTTGAAGAGTATTTTAATTTCACACCCCACTTCTTGCTGGCTCTACAGTGAGAGCTTTAGTGCAGACATGCATTGACAGGACAGACTGCTCACTTCCATTTGACTCTATGAATTATAGACAAAGACCCCGTTCTCTTCACCCTCAGCAGCCCAGACTCAACAGAAGCTCAGTGCGCCGGTTTTATTTTGGTATCCTGCCCTGAATGATGATGTTAAGCTGGTCTGTTGGTACAGCAGACATTTGGATCTCTTGCTCTTGACAACATGATATGCTGTCATTGTTGTGCAATGAAAACATCTTTGGACACTATAATTAAAAGGAAAGAAAAAATGAATAGGCATAGCTGGGAAACCTGGGAAAATTTATTTAAAAATTAAAAAATGGTGATTAACATGCATGCGAGTGCAGTATGTTGTCTTTGTATGTACAGACTGAAGCACACTGAAGCCCAGGGACAGATGCATGGCCATACCAGCCATTTTACACCTCCAGTATTCAGTGCAGCACTCGCTGACCTGAGATGGATGATATATTTTCTCTGTGATTAGTGTTGGTTTTATGGTTGCTCTTTTCTGGGACATAATCTTGAATTTGACATTTAAGTTGATAATATTAATGCACTTAAGGAAGAGCTATTATTAAAGCCAGCTGAGTTCTATAATATGTCCTTTTTTCTTTATTGTATTCAGTGATCGACTCTTATCGTCTCTGCATGTGATCCAGAAATTAGACATGAGAACTGAAAGGCGAATGACGAATCCTTTAAAACACAGCTGTGATTGATCACTGATGACTGACTCGTGTAGCCGGGAGTTAGTATTTACATTTTTTAACCATTTAAAATAAACAGTCTTTACAAACATGTTCTCGTCACATATGTAAGCTCCTATTTTTAAATGATGTAGGAGAGTTGCTCTCCTGTGTCTGCACTTCATACTCTTGCTCCGATCTGAATCATATATAGTTTGTTGACCGAGAATGTGTTCGTGTATTTATGTCATCGTGGGAGTCTTCAGTCTTTGTGCGACCTCTGTGACCACACACTGAGTGGGCGGGGTGGGAGAGGACTCACACCTATAGATGACGGACACTTCATTAGAAGAATTGGATTTTCCTCTGAAACGAGTCGGCAGATAGGGCCAAACATGAAGCTAAACTGAACTCGGTCGACTTCAGAGAAGTGAGTCACTTAGATGAAGCAGAAATGAATTTTTTTATTCTGGGAGATGCAAAAGCTTTGATATGCTGCTGTGATGCAACCCAAGCTGCATCACTTCGTGGGCTGTTGTTTTGGTGAAGCCGTCGCACACAGATGCGACTGTTGCATTGTAGTAATGACACGCTGACATCATTCCTGCAGCATCGTTTTCATGTAGAAGCCGCGACACTTCTGCTCATTCTGTCAGTCTCATCCAAACTGACTGTGGTTTGAAGTTATGTTCTTGGCTTTGTGTGCTGGTTGAACTCATTAACCTGCTGCACAGTTTTCACTTTTAAAGAGCGCCCTTTAGTGTGGAAAACTGTGGCGCCCATTTAGATTGGTCAGCCGGTTTCTATGCAGATGAAAAGGATGCAGCAAAGTGGCTGTTCCAGCATATAGAGGCTCTAGTTAGTAACGCACCTCATTCAAATGTGGAAGCATTGACAAGCCAATTGAGCGATTGGGCAATTAGGTGTTTGCTTTATCCTGTAAGACTGCAGTTATAAACCTGTATGCTAAACAGCTGTTTGATATGGAGGTGTGTATGTCCTGCCAACCCCAGATTTATGCCAAACTGCAGCCTGATAAGATTTTTCCCTTTAAATGTGATGCAACATGATGAAATCTTACAACAACAGGTACAATTTAGTGAGTTTTTCAAACGTGAATATATTAGCGCAGGTAAGATGTAGACTGTAAGTAACAATTGTGTTTGGCAGCTGTATTGAGCAGCACAGTTATGAGAACAGATGAAGGACAGTGATTCAGGTGTGTGCGTGTATGTGTGTGGGCGAGAGAACAAGGACACTTTTGCATTTAGCTCAGCAGCCTAATCACTCATGTAAGCTTAGATGAGGAGGAGGAGGAGAGTGCACGCAGAGACTCACATTTACAATTCAAACGAGCAAAGTGTTGCAGAATAACAGGGATGTGTGTGATTTCAGTGACTGTTCAAAGGTCAAGTCTTGCCTTTCTGTAATTAATCTGAGTGATTTAAAGGTCTAAACAAGCGCAGCGAGCTTTGTGTCGTTGTAGCCATTACAGAAACGTAACTGTACCCTGTTCAGTGAAAGTATGATTTATCAGCACTGCGCAACAATTTGAACATTATGTATACAACAGGCATGGCATGGCAACTGCTGAGAGGCCCCATCTCTATACCTCCCTCCTTCCTTGCATCCTCACCTCATCGTTCCTCCCCCACTGGGAGGACATCTGGTCCCCGACCAGACCTGCCCTCTGCTCCCCTCCTCCCCTCCCTTTATCCTCTCCTCCCATGTTCGCTTTACATGCAGGCATCCACTCAGACGCTGAGCTGCAGATTGAAGTGATCCATAGATCCCTTCAGACTAATAATGTACGCTTCGCACTTCCTCAAGCACGATCTCAAGCATCACAGAGCAATGATTTGGCCAAATATTTTGGCTAGTGTCCTCTCAACATGATTCAGCATTTAAAGGATTGAAGTCCACACACAGTATTCACTAACATGGATACTCTGCTATAGAGGTCTAGTTTCAATAGTGACATAAATCTGGTGTGGGCCATGCATCCATCCATGCATCCATCCATGCATCCATCCATGCATCCATGCATCCACGCATGCATCCATCCATGCATCCATCCATGCATCCTCTTCCATCCATGCATGAATCCATTGATCCTCTTCCACTTATCCAGTGCAGGGTCATGGGGGTGGGTGGCTGGAGCCCATCTCAGATGTGAGTATGCCACATCGTCATGTTAATGTTTAGTAATTCTAACTGATGGCCCTGAAAGCTTTGGCTTAGTTATTGTCTACAGGTTTCACCAATGATTACTGCAAATTTATCTCCGTCCCAAGACACCCTGCCCCCCTTTCCCGTCACAGCCATCGCCATGGCAATGCCTCCACCTTAATGAACTCCCCCTCCATCTGAATCTGTACTTCTACTTCCCACCTATCACTTGACCATATCAGCTGCTAACTGTTAGTTATTAACTGGACATCAGCGAGCTGTGTGTGAGTCCACAGTTGGTCCCTTTGTGATTTTAATCAGACAAAATGGGGCGAATGCTGCATAACGAAATGTTTACCTCCAGGATTAGGCTCCAGAGCTGCAGTCTCACTGCATATAATTCACAGAGGAACTTAGTATCAAGTATCAACAGTCCAGGCTTCAGCTAATGCACTGGATTTCTGAGTGGTTTACACACACACACACACACACACACACACACACACACACACACACACACACACACACACACACACACACACACACTCAGGAGTCCTCACAGTCCTCTCTGTCTCTCCCATGTTGACCCCAGACAGAGATGATAATGACAGCACATATATTGGCACCTATGTTTTAACTGAAACATGAAATTTGGTGCAAAGCTCAGATTTTACTTCACAATTAATTTAAAGAAAAGTCCAAAATTATAATTTCCTTTTTTCCTCTTATTCTGGAGCAGTTTGGTTACAAAGATGTCCTTATTGTGAAAAAAGTTATGAGGAAATGTCCAAACGAGCCAGCATGCAGTCGTCTGTTTCCATTATCTTCACGATCAGTCTCACTGAAAAGAAGCGACCCCGTTTAACCACAGCTGCTATCTCTGCTTTGTATCTGCCAGTTTGTCTCTCAGCTTTTGTCAATCTGCTATTCCTTTAATTATTTATTTCATAAATTGTCACATTATAATATAGTCATAGGGCAATTATGTTTTATGCTACCACTGTCTCTCTGTGAATTGCCTCTTTGTTGTGTATGGGGTTTGCTTGATTATCCCAGTATCTGTATAGTCGGGGCTAATTTGCTCCAAATTGGGTCTTGGGCCCAGCTTCTGCCCTCCGGTGGGCTCAATACCTGCAGAAGGGGCCATAGCTTTTAGTGCTATGTGGATCAGGTGCCAGTCAGGAGCAGAGGTCCTGGCATCCAATTCCCAGTTGACAAGTTTGGCCACAGGGACGTGGAATGTCACCTCTCTGGTTGGGAATGAGCCCAAGTTAGTGGGTGAGGCTCAGATATACTGACTAGATCTAGTTAGGCTCACCTAAGAGCACTGCTTTCGTTCTGTAATGAGTCTCTTTGATGGGCTAAAGGGAGATCAATATACGTGCTAGTGAGAATAAGCATCAGTAAGTCTTGTTGAGTGCAGCGAGGGCTTCAGAAAGGGTAAATGTGAAAGGCTACGAATGATTTGAATGGTTTTGTGCAGGTTTTGCATGTTCAGAAGAGAGCATGGTGGTCACAGGACGCACAGACCTCTGTGATAGTGCGTGGGTTTCTTCTGAACCCTTGGATAAAAGGTGCTACCTGTGCTCTGTCCACCGAGTCATTCTTTTGTATTCATCCGTCTTTCAAGAAAACTTTTCCTGGAGCCGGGCTGGACTATGTGAGAGGCAGTGGGCAGGGTGGGGCATACTCATATCCCTTTGGTTCGGGGTTTGTATGTGTTTTTATGTTTTCATGTATAATCACATGATTTCACAGTGCTCAGTGTACCAAACACAATGATGTAGTAACAAGCGGGCGTTTTAAAATGAAGCTTATGCTGTGCAGACTTTGTCTATAATGTTAACAGCTGCCTGGTCTTTACTGTAATTTAGTTAATAGCTCTTGAAGTCCTTTTTAAGGTCCTTCTCTGTATGCAGATGTTTCTAACAATTTTCTGGCACCTTATGGTTTATTCTAATCACCCCATTTATCTACTGTAAACACACCTTTACAACTGATGGGATTTTAGATAATGAGCTAATTCAAGCAATTAGCTGTTTATCATCCCATCTAAATCAAACCACAGTCACTTTGCACATGTGCAGCCCTCTCTGTGAAATCACAGGCTCTGTGAAATTGTGAATGTCTTTTGCTCAAAGCCGCTTTTTGTTTTTGTTGTTTGCAGACACTCATATTTGTTTTCTCTTCTTCCTCATCAGGCATTCAAGGATATGCTATATGCTGCCCAGGACCAAGCTCCATCTATAGAAGGTAAGGAAGCTGCTTATGTGGATAAAGAAATCCAGACACACAGACAGAGGAAAACACACTCCCAGACACACACTTATGTACCCCCTTTTTGGGCATCACCAGAATAACAGCCCTGCTAAAAATAGGTGTAAATCACAGCTAACACGCTGCCACTCACTTCAGTCTGTGACTTAACTTTAAGCTAACCTGCTTAAAGTAATAAACACATGCAAAGAGAAGAGGGCTGAGGAGTAAATGAAGCATTTTTACTGTTTGTTTTATGTTCATGTAATGTAAACAGAGAGCGTTCAAACACCCTAAAAATCCTAAGCAACGATGGTTAACAAGGAAGACCAGAACCGAGAAGGCCAGCGGCACTCAGTGCACCAAATAGCAGGAAGGCTGCCAGCTATAATTACTCTTTGGCCTCAGAGTGTGTGTGTAGTGTGGGAAAGAATGTAAACCATTTGTTTTTATTTTAGACACCAGTTTGTGGCGTAAACAACTTTCTTCAGTTGCAGGGTTTGGGTGTACCTAATGATGTGACATGAAACACTTGTGAGAGCTGTGGTTATTAAACTGTGGGGCGAGCCCCGCTGGTGGATCGCTGAGCCAATTCAGGTGGGACAACGAGGTGAAAAACGTGGAAGGAAAACTCAGATTTTCATTTGGGGAACATCCGAGTTTTATGATGCGGCTGAAGTAGATTCAGGGTTTGGGTGCAGCTCGCGCGCTCGGGATAAGACGCAAGCCCGTGTAGGGATTTTTTCTTTTTCAGTGTTTTGCTGTGTTCCTGCTGAGTGGGTTTGGTGTGGATGTGAGTTTGACTATCTGTGAATGACAAAGATGTAACAGGCGCTGAGACTGCAATGATGAGAGCGCTCCATCTCTGTCAGCATCAGACTCAAAAATCAATCTGAGGTATTTGTTGACTTTATTTTTGACTCATTTCTGGACATTTATTATTTATAATATTAATAAGAATTCTATTTAAAACTACATAAAGTAGTTCCTGTGTTTGTGTGAATATTCTTGAATTTAGTGATATTGCCTGCTTGTTAGCAGTCGAGCTCAGACTCTCCCTTTAAGAGCGTCTCCTCGGCTAGGCAGCCTCGATGTGGATGATGAATTATTTCCTGTCTCAGGTCTGAGCTGTACTCATGGGTCACTGCGCTCTGCCTCTGTCAACTTGACGCAAGATAGGTGAGCATGTCTTATGAAAAGCGACGGGCTCGATCGATCAGTTCAAAATCGTATTCTGCCATCAGTGTGACAGAGTTCCCTGCTCGATCACAGCGATTTGTCTTC
The DNA here is from genome assembly GCF_964374335.1 of Astatotilapia calliptera. Classification (NCBI taxonomy): domain Eukaryota; kingdom Metazoa; phylum Chordata; class Actinopteri; order Cichliformes; family Cichlidae; genus Astatotilapia; species Astatotilapia calliptera. The sequence goes on along the minus strand of NC_137443.1, from coordinate 1,916,920 downwards.
TCCTCGCTCATTTTTGCAGCGAGCACGTGCAGAGAAAGGAGTGTGATGTGTGCGAGAGTCAAAGTCTGTAGCAGAGTTGTGTTTGCTGGGAAAGCCAGAGAGCCCATAATGAAAATGGCGGCGGAGACAAATGGCATTATTGAGCCCTGAAAAGCACGCTCTCCTGTGGCCGTTGACTTTTCATAACAGAAACAATATTAGGATGTGTTATGAAATAAAAGCTTATCGTAGCACTTTTTCATCACATCTCCTGTACTGAAAACTTTCAGATGTGATTTAGTTCAGACTGGGGCCTGAAGACATCAGAAGAAATAGACCGACTGGACTTTTATAGCTTTTTGTTTTAATGATTTAATATAAAAGCATTTTAAGGCTGTGGTGGCTTTAACACCAGGACCAGATTTCAGTCTTTCCACGTGCACACGAGGAGCGAGAAGTCAACCCACCATCTGCTTTCTTGCTGTCACGTCCATCATGGCAGCGTCACATGTGTGCAGCACACAGACCAGCTGATAGAGATCGTTTGGTTGCTATCACATAATCAGTGATCAGAATACTGAAAATGAGCCAACTATATTTAGCAAGGCCAAATTATGTATTCGTTGCATTTTTAACATCTGAAATAAAGTCTAAATGTGCATGAAACCCAGATACAATTACACCGCTTATTGTAAGTTAAAGTGTGGTGTCCCGTGCTGATGTAGTGCAAGAAAAGTTCTGTAATTTAACTTTATGTTGTTTATATTGGAAATATTTTAAGATTCTCTTCAGTGGTGCAAAAAATAAGAGACAGTATTTTTAGATTGAAGCTGATGTTGTGCTTCTGGTGACTTGGCTCCATATTTTAAACGCTGATGAAATAGTTTCGGTAAGCTTTGCTACATAGATAACACAGTAATGTTACTCATGAGCACTAGCTGCTACCATAATAATAATAATAGAAGGCTAATATTACTGCCTGGTAGTTGCTACGTGTTAAACTCCTAACATTAACTTGTGTGGGGTTAATATTTATAGTAAGTGTCTCAAACTTGACTGTCGTTGACACCGGAGCTCTACTGACCTCCAGAAAGACTTCATCAGTGTTTCGAGTCTTCAGCTGATACTAATATTTACTGTTGCTTAGTATCTGAGCAGCACATTTGTTGACATTCCTTGTGTAGAGTAGCTAACAATGAATTGCAGTCATTGTAATGTCAAGCCCAACATTAAACCTTCATCATTTTAATGTTGGAGGAGGATTTTCCCTGACAGCAGAAACGTTGCTTTTAATTTGTAGCTTATAACTCATCTATAAAGGCCTAGTTAATTAATAATGTTAAATGTAATTACAGCATATAAACTATTTTTCGATGGAGCCTCATCAGAAAGGATTTGGTTTCCTGATGTGCTTCGTTCTGCTTTTCTCTCGCTGTCTCGCTCCCACCTCAGTCTTTATAAAAAGCAGCTTTTTGGTATTCGGCGGGTGAATCCTCGCCTGAGGGAACCAGTTTACTGGGTTATGACTACTTGCTCACCCGCTCTGCTTTCTCACTAGACGCTGTACCTGATAGAGCTGTGTAACATAGACATTGCACTGAACAGACATTTTGAAGCTTCTGTCACGGCCTTTGCATCACTTATCTGTGACAGCACATGACCAGCAAATACGTGGAGTGCTACAGTTTGATGCAGGATTGCGTAGGCTGTGTCACGTGTGGTTAATTTTATTTATTTATCAAACAGAATTCCCTCACTCAGCACTCCTGCTGCAGAGATCCACCAAAGGAATGTGCCACAGAATAATGCACTTTCATTTTCACTCGGTTATCGTTCAGTTCAGCAGGACGGATGTACACTAATTAAAGGATCTTGTTGCAAAATGGCATGCACCAACACATGCGCATTAATGCGTCTCTGATACCGTGACCCTTCACCCCTCGTTAGGGCCTTTGTTCTCGTTCCTTTCATCTCTCATTGGTCCTGGAATAATTGTAATTAAAACAAGTCTGCTCCTGTACGGGGAGACAGAAAAGGGGAACAGCTGGCTGGCTCTCTGGTGCTCCCTGTTCCAGCCATCGCAGTGAGTCGTGCCACGATCTAATTCAATTAGGCTGCTGGTTCTTACAGAGATCTGAGAACAATGGGCCCAGATACTAAACACACAGCTTTATTTCTGCATCATCATCATCATATTCCTGGCCATGATCACATGCCACGGTTGCCTGTAATTTATAACGTGTTACGTTTTCTGCTCCTTACAGTCATTCACTTGTGTTTCATTCACTCACTCATTCATTCACTTACTCCTCCTTTGTGTCCTTCCTCCTGCACTCTCTTAATGGGCAGTCTATTAGTGTGATGGTATCTGTGCAGGGCTCGACTGCAGGGGGGGCTGGATAAACACTGAGAATCTGGCGGGCACCCTTTTACCATCACGAGCACACGTGGGGTCTGATAAAAGGAATGATGTTGCACATTATTGACTTCATAACTCAGGGGAGCAGATTTTTCCTGAACTACAATTTCTGAATGAACAAATGAGACCAAAGACAAGTCAGCTAATTGTTTCTTGTGTTGCACTGCATCCAAAACCATCAACCGCCTTCTGCACTTAAGGTTTCACTTCAGATTTGTTGCTCCGCTGTGATATTCAAACTTCAGGACTTTCCACGTTTTATCCAATGAAATAAAGAGCGTCATGTCGCGGCCTTGTGAAACGGCCTGCACTGTGTCTTTGTGGTGAAATGAACTGCTTTACCTTTATAATGAAAAAAGACGCCTTTTTGTTACTTCTAGCCTGCTGTGCTGAAAGGTAGGGCTGCTCGATTATGGCAAAAATGATAATCACGATTATTTTCACTGAAATTGAGATCTCGATTATTTGATGATATTTATTTAACAATAACAATGTGTTGAATAATGACTTTAAAGATTGTCAAAAAATAATATAAAATAGTGCAAATACTGATAACAGTGCAAATGTTTGCAATATAAGAAACAAATGAAAAATGTAAACATCTGTGTTTAGTGAGCTTTGCAGTGTTGCTCTGTGGTGCAGCTACTACACCGTAGCAAAGTTTACACACTGTGTCTACTTGGTGCACGTCTGACTCCGCCAACCCATAATGTTTCCACACCACTGAAGCTTTTTTACCTCTCTTTTCAACCAACAGCAGTCACTCTCCTCTCCAAATAACTTCTGCTGAGCTTTCCGAGCTTCCCTCGGGTCCTCTTAATCAGCGGTCCCCAACCCCCGGGCCTCGGACCGGTACCGGTCCGTGAGTCGTTTGGTACCGGTCCGTGAGAGTTGAGGCTCAGGTGTGAAATGTGTAGTTTTCAGGGTTTTTATCGGTGTTCAGCGTTATTTTGTTATCGTTTTTATCATTTACTCTGTTTTCCTGGGTCTTTTCACGTGTGTTATGAATAAATCTTCTTTTTTTCGGTACGGGTACTAGTTTTATTTTGTTGTATTTATCCGCGACACCTTAAAGGCCGGTCCGTGAAAATATTGTCGGGCATAAACCGGTCCGTGGCGCAAAAAAGGTTGGAGACTGCTGCTCTTAATTGTTGTGTTCGAAATGCAGAGAGGTGCGCTCGATTTGCCACACGGAGCAGCGCGAGAGTAAAGCACGAGGGAGGGGCTAATAATGGGCTCAGTCATTTTTAATGATCGTTGAAAGCCCAGATCGTAATCGTGATTAAAATTCGATTAATCGAGCAGCCCTACTGAAAGGCGCTTATTTCTGCTGAAATTACCTTTAATTAAACATCCCTAACATACCACGAGTGAACACTAAAACTTATGATATTCAAATGATAGTCAGTCGTCGATCGCTGATGAGGAAATGTGATGCTTCTGCAGCCATGGCTCGTTCAGTCCACAGCTGAAAGGAAGACAGTCAGAGGTTCTTTATGATGACTCTCTTGCTGAGATGCTATCATGCTGCTTGTCATTTCCTCAAAGAGCTGTATGAAACTACTCTCAGACCTCATTTCATACTTTCATAGCTTCGCTGCAAAGACAAAGACTAAGATGTAACAGAACATAAACTACACAACACCACAGATACAGATATATGAATCGCGTTTAATCGTCACTCATTAGCTCTTATTCTCCGAGCCCTGATACCTCTGCCACAGCGTCACAGCTTCCCTCTCACCTCTCCAGTGTGTCAGTCTGTTGTTGCCATGCTTCCCTTGGATGATCATTTTCTTCATTTCTTTTTAGTTTCATACACTGATGAAAACATGGGGCAGGACACCAACTCTTCACATCTGTCAGCCGCCTCATGGCTCCAACACTTTCTAATCATCACTTTTGTGTAGTTGTTGGTGTTTCGTGCTTCATCTGTGTAATAAAGCAGCTCCACTAATCACAGCTACATCTCCACTATACCTTTGTTGCCTAAGCTGTTTGCTTGCGCGCCATTTTGCCTGCTGTTGTCGACGACCATGATGAGAGGTTAGCTGCTAGCCTGCGCTGATTGTTATTCTGCTTGCGTATGCGATGGAGCAGCAGCTGTTATTGCTGTTGTTGTTCCCCGCTCAAGTCTTTTCTCGCCCCTGCGTCGAATGCGTCTAATTTGTGCAATTTTCTCGCCTTAGCACGTAGTTGTAACTTTTGTTTCCGAACATGTTTCTGTGCTTTAAAAATGATGTTTTGCCTTTTGTTCTTTTCCCCTCAGCAGTGGTGCGTTACTTTTGCAAGACACTGGACCAAAACCTGACCCACTTTGGTCCAGTTTGTCATGCAAATCCTTTTTGTGATTTAACTGTAAAATATGAAAGTAATAATACGGCCCAGCACTAAAGTTCTCGCCTGTCTCAACCAGCGTTAGTCTGGGATTACACGAGGAGTCTGTGACGCACCCACTCACACGGCATGTTTGGCAAGTACCTTAGTATCTTTGAAAGAGCACCATTTTTTTTTTTTTTTTTTTGAGCACGTAACGATAGTTGATCAGTAGTTTTAAAAACAACAACACTGCAACTCAAGGATGCATGCCCAAAAGACATAACAGACAATACTGTGCCTTGTGAAAAAGGCAAAACAGGTGCTGGCAGGACAGCGGGAGGTGATAGAAGCAGTCGAAAGGAAGAGACCCAGATGGACATGCAGACAGACAGGTAGACGGGCAGAAGGGTTCATCAGGACAGTGGTCGCCCAGCCAGGGTCTCCCACCCACCTGCATTATTGATGGGCTCTTTGACAAGCTGCTGCTTGTGCTCGCTTCCAAGCACTAATTGCTGGCTTTTTGTGGGGGTTGGGGTTTTATTTATTTATTTAGGTCCTTAATCTGGGCGCCACCTGAGCAGATATGTGAAGTCAAATAAAAGTAAATGGGGCAACGCTGAGATATGCAACTGTGAATAAACTGAACAAACCTTGGGAGATCTTTTACATCTGCGGTGCAGACAGATTTTACTGCCTGCAACGTGTCGATGTCGGTCCTCCTGCTACATCCAATTGGAATTTATAGGAAATGAGCCATGCAGACTTTTTCGTGGCTGTTAGTCCACATACAGTACGCTACATGGTTATCAAGATGTTTCGAGCAGTTGTTCGAGCACCCATGCAAGGTTTGGCTTCCATGGGTGTTCAAACCATCACTGAACTTACAAAGCAATGAAATGTGGACATAGCAGTGAATTCATAGATTGGTCCTTTGATGGGGTTTCTGAGGGTATTAGAGGGGAGGAAGGAGGAGGATCAGGGTCAATATAAAGCTGGGATTGCTGTACCAAGGTCAGGGACCAATCGAACTGAGACAAAGAATGATTAAAAAACTGAATGACTGAATGAAGAAAGGGATAAGAAAGGATGATCAGCGCTCCACATTCATGTTTGCTGTCATTATTACGAAACAATAATGAAAATTAAAGATTTAGGAAATTACAATATAGATCGGGATTGTCGGTGACCAGACTGGAAGAGTATAATACTGAGAAATCGTGTGCGAGAGAGATCCTTCAGGCAGCAGACAGACAAACAGACTGAGTGGGAGGTCCCTGGGCTCATCTCCAATGCATGTTGCCCTGCATTAGCACTATAGCCTTCCCACAAGATAAAGACAGCGAGAGAAAGAGAAGCATGGTGGATGAAAGTCTCCTATCCATCCATCCATTATTCATCAGTGAATTAGATCTCGCCTGAATAAAGTGGAGGCGAAGAGGAGAAGAAAAGGTATGGGCTGATTTAGAGGACCAAGTGTTGTGATGTTCGAAAAGGGTGAGGAGTTCAGAGGCAGCAGCTCCAGCTGAGATAGTATTTTTAGATTTTGGGTGTTTGAGGGGAGTCTGGGAGGTTTTTTCAAATGGTGCAGAGGCAGTGTGCCGGAGAAAAACTGGCAAAGAAAGGCAGAAATAGCAGGAAGAGGATTGCAGTAGGAAAAATGCACGTTTTGGGGAGGGGATTGATCAGGGACAGGGGTGAAGGAGAGGTGAGCAGCACTCAGAGGAGACAAGGTCATCCTGGAAACCCTCTCGCCTTATAAATGCAGTTAGGAGGGCTTCTACTAATCCCTATAATGGCTTCATCCAGCATACATATCTATCCTCATATGAACATGATGTGAACCTTTCAGAAACACCAACCTGGACACTAAACACACGAATGAGATGCCGCTTCTTTTCCCAAATGAGAATCATGTAAAGGTTAAATAAACATAACGCATCCATCATATGATTTGGCTGCTTGCCATGTGAACAACTGCACATCACATACAACGAGCTGCAAGAGCGATTGCAACAATCTCAAGCATGGGAAGCATGTCATTGTAATGAGATCTGTCTCTCTTGATTAGAAAAGATCCTCGACGTCTCAGGGGTTCACAGTATCTGTGTGGCATTAGCAGGGGCTTCCACGCTATAATCTGACCTTTGTTATGAGGCGAGTTATTTTTTAAATCAGTGATGAAATGCTTAATTGACAGCTTTGGCCGGCAGCCAGCAGATCAGCCAGGCTTTGCTGAGCGTAGCAAATCAGGAATGGCTGACTGCGTATCATTTATCTAGCCCAGATTCACACAAATGTTTTAAAACGATTAAAAGGAATCATTTTTTTAATCAATTGCATTGCTTGGCAGAATTTCTCGATTTCAATTTGCATATTTGCACGCCCAAATAGCATCTGTCCTGCATTCAACGATAGAAATGTAACAAGAACACAAAGCTGGCTGCTGGTGACGGATAGAAGAATAGAGACGCGCGACCTTGTGTTTGCTGTGCTCCTTGATGTTTTTATCTTCTCAGGCCGTCTCTGCTGCACTCACATACAACTGTTTGCAGAGAGTTTCACACTTGTGCACATTTGCATGCAGAGATGCGCGCACACACACACACACGGAGCTGCATGCTACAAGCATGTGGGTGTGATTGTGAGCTATAGGTGATGACAGCAGGGCCATATGCTGCTATATTTCTGTGTTTTAGTCCTTAATTAGAATACAGCCAATCAAATCATTACACAGTGTCCACTCTAATCTGCTTTTATTTATTTATAATTTTATGAATACATTTGCCCACATGTGAGGTTTTTTCTTTCTTTTCCCTCTGTGATAGATTTTGCAAACATGCTCCGTCTCAGTTTATTAAGTTTTTATTTCAACAGTTGCTTAAACCGGGTTTGTGTGGTTTCTAAATCACAGCAGTAATTTGACATCGTGGGCCACGTCCAGCCCACTTTGATCTTAAGTGGCCTGGACCAGTGAAACTACGAGTTTAATAGGTATTTAATTTGATATTTCATTGTCCAGACTTATGTAATATAAATTATCTATATTATATAATTTTTGTTAATTCACAGAAAATATCCCTTTTTTTTTAAAATTGTGAATCAGTATAAACAAAAACAAAAGCTCAGATGTTTCTGTGGCAGATGCTGAAAAAACTGGCCTCATTACATCTGTTACTTAATTATTTTGGTGTACGCTACAGATTTCCATGGCAGAGCTTTTTATTAACAGGGAAAAGCATCTTTTCAGGGACAATTCTTGTTTGACACCCGCACTCTTTTAATTTAGCTTTTCGATTTGGCTTTTAAATAATTTTTCTCCAGAGGTATAGAGGTTTATAGAGGTTTTAGTGGGCATTTTAGTGGTACTACAACCAGCTTGATGGGAGGTGTGGGTGGGTTCGTACAGTATGTGGGCCTTGCAGAGGACACAGTGTCCTTTACTAGACGAGTATATTGCATCGTTTCTCTGGAGAGATAACTGGAACCTGGCACAGATTGGCTTAGAGCACAAATTCACGATGATGTTATACCGGTCAGTCTCCTTTTCTTAGCTCTTACTGCGATGACTTTTGGCTGATTGTCAGTACATTTACTAACCCGAAACCTGGAAACGGAGACACCAATTTGAAAACTAGATCATAATGGAAAAGTGTGAAGAGTGAGGAAAGGATTCTGTGCAAAGTCAGTCCTTGAATTATGAAGTAGACTCTTATTGCTTCCATGGGAATTAACGGGGTAGGTGTTAAAATGCTCACCTGTCACATGTAGTGGGGTGGGACGCCTGTTTTGGAACCACAGGACCGGGGCACCTTTCAGTCAATGACTAGACCATGAACTCCTCTGCATACCAAAGTATTTTAGGTTCATTTGTCCAACAGCTACAGCTTGTCCCAAACTGGGTCACGCAGCAGGACAGCGACAACAGAATGGATGAAAAAGAAAAGAATCAACGTGGAGTTAAAGTCCAGACCCGACTGAAACGTTACAGCGGGACCTGAGCTGTGCATGAACCAGTTTCCATGAATCTCAATGTACTGAAGCAACATTGTAAGAGATATAAGAGGCCAATAAAGTCATACACATATTTATTTTGTTCCCGGGAATCCATACAGCCCCATAGAAATGTTCTTTTTCACGTCACTGTAAACAGAAACTGGCCCCGTGGGCGTCAGCACACCTGCGCATGATTGCATTTTTGTGTATAGGTTACAAAGGCGGCATAGATGTACTTCCTGTGGTCCTGATAGATTTATTTTCGGGCTTCCCACGGGAAGAGCGACATACAGAAGGAAGTGGTGGCCACAATTGAATGACAGATAAAAAGAGTGAAAAAAGAAAGGGAGGTGACATTGGTGGTAATTGGAGGAAAGGAAGCTAAAGCCTCGGGGAGCCTCGTCTCCCAAACGTTACAATTACTCCAATGAAAGATGTGTGAAAATAAAAGAACTGGAGGCAGAAAAGACACGAGAGCTCAAACTCTTTCATTTGCTCGTTCAGTGACTTTGGATTTGCTTCACATTTTAACTACGTCCCAAAAATGGCAGCAATAACTCGCAATTTAAGTTGAATACATTTTAGGTCATTTCAGAGGGCAACAAATATTTCTCCAGATATAATTTATCTCCTTATTTACACTATATCCTCTTATAATCTGGAGACAACAGGAGAGAGATCAATAATTCACAGCTATTGTTCCCTCCTGGACAGCCCGTTTTTATATTAAATGTTGAATTATTAACTCTGTGAGAGATTGGAAATGTGGTGAATCTTTCCCCTGATGCCTGTGTGTCTTCAAAAACTGCGCTGTCCCTCACTGGCAGACACAAGGGCACCAGAGCAACTTCAAGCATCAGAACTGAATTAGCACAAAAGTGCTTCAGACATTTAGGGTATGTTAGAGAGAGACGGAGAGAGTAGACAATGCAAAGCAGCCGTACTGTGTGCACACTCTCATGTGCTCATTCACTGTCTCAGGGTTGTTGATGTTCACCGTCCCTGCTACCACTGGCCTGAGGCAATATGCATATTTCATATCCTCTTCAACGTGTGATGTCATTCATGCCTCGTGTCAATATTATCCAGCGCGTAAGGTTGACCGACTGTGAGGGTCGTGGCCTGTCTGCGTGTCACATTTCTGACTACACGTCTCAGTGTTGCACCGTGATGGTGTTCGATTTGAAAAAGTGTCCTCTTGACTTCTAACCAGCTGTAAAAGGAAGACGCGCCCGAATGCCGTTCAGTAGAAACAACAGTTTGTGTCTGTTTTGCATTTCATCCTCAGGCAAACTGCAAACTGGCTTCTCTTCCTGACAAGTGCCATCTGATAATTAGGTCTCATAATCACCCTATTAGTATGCAGCTCAATTGAGCAGAGAGCAGCTTATTGTTCCCCTGGCATGTGCAGTAGCCATTTGTAAGAGGATTATTGTAGATTTCATGTTGGGGTTTTTATGAGACTGAATCACATGTGTAATGAGTTAAACTGTTGCATAGCTATTCTCAGAAGTACTTGTTTTGTTTTTTAAATTGCAGCCAACATGTCGCGCAGCAGAACTCCATCATTGTGACACATCTTCTGTCATGATTCCAGTTAAAGCATGAAGACACTGGGGCGGAGGGAGAGCCACTGTTTCAGCTTCGGTTTCATTGCAGCGTTGCACATAAAGCCGTGTTGAACTTTCTCCATCACAGTTACCATGACGCCAAAGAAAGAGGCCAGAGTAATTCAGGCCTTTTTGTTCCTGTGACATTCAGGACCCAAACACAATAAACCTCGAACAAGCAGAACTAAGGGTGCGAGCATTCTCTTGAATTATAATGTTTTCTTCTGGAAGCATTCTGATACTCGTTAACAGCACAAACACATACAGAGGTACCAAAACGGGCATAGGGTGGCAGCAAGAAGGTCCTGAGTCCAATCTGTTCAATTCAGGGATCTGTGTGGAGTTTGCATCTTCTCTCTGTGTTTGTGTGGCTTCCTCCCACTGTTCAAAGACCGTTAGTGGGGACAGGTTAGCTGGATACTCTAAATGGACCATAGATGGGAATGGTTGTCTGTGTCTATGTGTTAGCCCTGCGACAGATTGGTATATCCTGGCTCTCACCCTAAGACAGCTGGGATAGCCTGATAAGGTTGGAAGGAAAACAGGCATAGGCGATGAGGATGAGATAGATGACCCTAGTAAGGCTTTAACGGGATTTGAGTGTAGTGTTTGTGTTCGTTTTCTTTAATAGTTGCTTCGAATACGCTTAGTCTTTTTGTGTCTTTGTTGCTGATTTGACTATTTGAGTAGCTTTGCAGGATTTATTGAGCCTTTGTGCAGCCCCTCAATGTGTCCTAAAGTAAGACTTTTGTCTCACTCACTCCTCCCTTTGTGCTGATTAGCTGCCCCTTTTAAACCGGTTTGAACAGCAGGTGGGTGGAGACAGTGGCGATGACCACATTATGAATATCTGCTCCCACTGACATCATACAGATCCAAGAGTAGAAAAAAACTGTGTAAAGCCATGCACGGAGCACTCTGGGGTTTTGCAGTCACATGACTTTACCACGTGACAAAATAGATTACTCGTTAGATTACTAGTAATCCTTAGATTACTCCAAATGGATATAATATCCAGAAACGATCATTTTGACATTTAAATGGTCTACGACAATGCTTTCTGTTCATGTACTGTAGGCATGCTGATTAGCATGTTGTTGCTTTAATACCTCCAGTCTGTTGAATTTAATGTGATGACTTCATTTGATGATGATTTTCATTTTCAGCTGTTGTTGCTCCTCAGCCTGAAAGGCTCAGTGTTGTTACCCCGCCAGCGAGGGGGGCAGGTGTCAGGTGACGTGGAAATCCAATTTTGTGAACATGATAACTTGAGAACGAGGCAACGCAGGATTTTCACGTTGGTAAATGGACTGATTCTTATATAGCGCTTTTCTACTCTATACAACATGCCTCATTCACCCAATCACACCCATTCTCACAAGCACTTTATCTACACTTAGTGCTTTCTAACGACATTCATACACCGATGGATGCATCGGAGAGCAATTTGGGATTAGTATCATGCAGACTGGAGGAGCCAGGGATCAAACCACCGAACTTCCGATCAGTAGGTGACCTGCTCTACCTCCTCACCCATAGGTGTCTGCTAAGGTTAAGGTCAGAAGTCAAGTTTACAGGAAATCTTGTGAACGCAGTAGCTTGAGCGGGAGGTCCCTTTAAAAACCACGACACAGGTGTATTTTCTGAGGAAGGATATCATACAGGAAATATATCATTCAATTTTTTTTAAATTTCAAGCTTTTTCACAGTTTGCTTTTAGGGAATTTTCATCTTATAAAACTCTTCTGCTGTCAGATTGCTGTAACCGTGCAGATATTCAGACCGCGGCACGATGACAGAATGATATGATTGATGGAAGTGTTAAAGATGTTCCACAATTGTTGAGTGTGGAGCATCTTTTAACCTGGTGAAATATGACCTGGTGTGTTCCCGAACTTGTACTTCCAGGGGATTTGTGCCACCTGAAGCTTCTACCAACAGGATGCTCAGGCATGGTGCTGGTGGCTGCCACTGTCTTTAATCTCTGGTCATCTATAATTTAAATATGCACTGTGTGGATCAACTTGACATTTTCACCTAGACAAAATTTTTTTGTTGTTGTTCGTTTAAAAAATTCAGCATAGTAAAAATGCTAAAATACAACAGATTTCTATGATGGTTCTGAATTTTCTGCCTTGGTTAAACTTACATCCAGACTGTTTATGGTTCATCAGCTCGTGCCGATCTCAGGTTAACAAATATCAGCCAGATGCTGTTTGCTGCAGGGCTCAATCAGTAAGACACACACACACACACACACACACACACACACACACACACACACAGTGAGAGAAACCTTAGACTCTGATTTGGTGTTCTGTTTGTACTGAGGCCACATGAAGGGGATGGAGTTCAGAGGCTCTGTGTTTGCTGGTGGTTGACAGTCACTCTCTGTCTCTCCTCTGCTCGCTGCTCTTTAAACTCTGCTGCTCAAATGCACACAGACCCCCTTGCACGCCACAAATACTTCTCAAAACGTTCACCCTTCAGTTCAGCTCACAAACACCCCTGTGTACCATATGATCCCCCCCCCCCCCGACCCCAATGTCTCCTAAAACAGCACAATCAGCATGCACGTGTTTGCATGTCTGTTCTTGTGAGTAATCTCACTTTCAGATTATAAACTAATATAACTGCGACTGTCATCATCTGTCAAGAGGGATGGGAATTTCAGATGCACACAGGTAAGGAAAAGTGAAGCATTAGGAGCCCCGACTCTGAGCTGTTCTCACTTCAAAATGTCCCGTTTTAAAGAAGGAAGATAAAAAAAAAAGACCTGAACTTTAATAAAAAATAAAAATAAAACATCGAGGCAAAAACTCGGCCAGATGTTGGCAGATGTTATCTGCAAGTCACAATGCCTCTACATTGAGAAATGTTTTTGGTGTGTAAAAGTGACCAATTTCTGCAACACGTCATGTGTGTATATAAAGCTTAACAGAGTGTGTCCAACTGTACACAAAGAGTTTGTGGATTTTCTGATGATTGTTGAGATTTTCAAACATTAACCTTAATAAATACCTGCCACTAGGGAAAAAAAGGTCACTCAGTTTATGCCTGCTCATCTTTGTTGACATCTGCAGCATGAACATCCATCCATCCACCTTCCTCCACGTATCCAATTCAGGGTTGCTGAGGGGGCGGAGCCTACCCCAGCTGCCATAGGACAAGAGGCCCGGCAGGGGCGCCACTCTGTCACAAGACTAACACAGAGAGATACACGACCATTTACCTTCACAGCTACGGCTAATTTAGAACCACCGATTAATCTAACCCCACTCACTGTCTTTGGACTGTGGGAGGAAGCCCGAGTACCCGGAGAGAAGCCACACAGACATGGGGAGAACATACAAACTCCAGCGAGGGGTAAAAAAGTGTGTGCAGGCGCATGAAAAATGATCTTGTTTGACAGGATTTTGTATGAAACTGCAGGAACTTTAATCTCTGCTTTTAAGCCGTTTGTGTATCTCGAGGTGTGAATTTGATCTCTTGCTGTTCTAACGTGATGACCTTGCATGTCTGCACTGATGCAAACGTCACATGTCTGCCTGTCTAACATCAACAATATAAACCCATCGTGCACTTCAGTCTGTATCTGGCTCAGATAAAAAATGAATTTCAGTGGCCAAGGTCGAGCGACTGAGTCACCTCCGACGGGGATATTTTCTCAACCTCCTGACTCTTTTCTGATTTTGTAATGTTTTGCTCATTTTATTTTGTGAACATCACAAAGACAACATTATCAAATAGACTCTGTACATAAATTTCCGCTTTCTGGAAAATCCAACTTGTTGTTTACGAAAGTAGACGATCCCCCGGCGAGGCTGCATCTCCGACATCGGCACATTGATTTTTATTTATAGATTTAATTTCAACCGAGATCAGGCATAAAGAAAACAGTCGTTTGGTTGTATTTTAATAGAAATCCACAAATAGTACATTAAGCGGGAGAAAATGAAGTTCCCCTTCTCTTTTACAGACACATTGGTGACAGATGTGGTGTTTTGTATTGTTTTAATGTAGGTGAACGAAAATAAAAACAGGGTCCTTCCTGTGCATGTAAATCATGTTAATGATACAACACTGAAGCACCCCAAGGTCAGCGCGCTCCTAATCAGATTGAGTCAGGAAATTGCTCCTAATTTAATAACATTAAGTGTTGGATTCCTTCCTCCCTGCCAGGATGGCAAAGGTGGAATGAGCAGGACGATCGCTCATTCATAAGTTAGAGTTACAGGACTGCCAGGAGAAAATGGAAACAGATTTTTCCAGTGGGAAAGCTGACCTCCAGAACTGCATCAGATTAGGGGTACTGTCAAGTCCAGTTTTTATCATCTAAGGCGCTTGGCAAAGATAAGACCTATTTTATCCAGGCCGCATCTTGAAACGGTAATCCATGCTTTTATTTCATGTCGTTTAGATTACTGTAATGCACTATATTGTGGAGTTAGTCAGCATCTTCTCTCTCGTCTGCAGCTGGTCCAAAATTCTGCTGCACGACTTTTAACCAGAACTCGTAAGAGAGAGCACATAACTCCCGTCCTGGCTTCACTCCATTGGCTGCCTGTATATCTTAGAGTTCATTTTAAAATTCTCATGTTTGTGTTTAAATGGTCTTGCCCCAACTTACCTCTCTGAGCTTCTGCATCCTTACTCACCCCCCAGGTCTCTCAGGTCAGCTGACAAGCTGCTCCTGGAGGTACCCAGGTCCAAGAGAAAGCTCAGAGGGGACAGGGCCTTCTCTATTGCTGCTCCTAATCTGTGGAACAATCTTTCCCAGCACATTAGAGAGGCCCCTCACTGTCCACTTTTAAAACGCATCTTAAAACCCATTTTTACTCTTTGGCTTATGACACAGTCTGACCCTGACTTTATTGTTTTAAATGTGGGTTGGTTTTTTTTTTTTTTTTTTAATATATATATTTTACTTATCTTATATTATTATTACAATTTTTTTATTTTTTTAACATGCTCAATGTATCATGTTTGGCATGTCAAGTGTACAGCACTTTGTGTTCAGCTGGTGGCTGATCTGAAAGCGCTATATAAATAAATTGCTTGCTTGCATCATCATGATCAGGCTGAGTAGACAAACTGGTAATAATGACAACTGTACAGTGTGCTACATGAGTGAACAGGCTGCACTCACATTTATGTGGGTTTGCATTGCTCTGGTAAGACATGTTAGACTTGTAATCTGTTTTTCATACTCACTTTTCTCCTTTGTTGTGCCGTATTTTGATTCCGTGTTTCATCTTTAATCTCCAAGACTCTTTGAAGCCCAAACACTTTTACTTTCTCTCCTTTTGTGGTTGCTTTTTCCCCTCTTCATGCTTCCCTCTCGCTTTTTATTCCCTCTGTGATCCACCTGATCCTCTCTCTGCCTTCGCCTATTTACCTTCTCCTCTTTTTGACCCGGGGTTAACCTGAAGTATCAGTGTGACTTTTGACATAATACTGGACTGTGCGGCTCTGGAGCTGACACCGCTGCCTGACTAAGGATTTTTCAGGAACGGTGCACAACATGTTCCTGTTCTCAGAGGGGAAAATGCCTTGTTTCATGCTTGCTAATCTGCGAGCTTCCATGTTACCGACATAAATGTGTGTGTGTGTGTGTGTGTGTGTGTGTGTGTGTGTGTGTGTGTGTGTGTGTGTGTGTGTGTGTGTTGGTGTGCTTTTCTAAATGTTTTTCTCCTAACATTTCAGTTCTCAAAGTGAAGCCGTTTAGTGTGAGTCTTATCGAGAGGCTGCAGCTGGTGTTGTGAGAATGCCACGGCAGTCTGGAGGGACATCTTCACACACACACACACACACACACACACACACACACACACACACACACACACACACACACACACACACACACACACACACACCTTGGCTCACTGTCCTTGAGCTGACTAGGCATACAGCCCTAAACAAGTATGAATAATAGCATGTTGTTATATTTACCTGCAACATGATAGACCTGCGAGACTCTTTTCAGAATAAAAGACTGCACATTTAGTCCACTAATTAAGTTGCAGACGGATAAAAGAGTATACTGTGAACACAGTATCCGTACAATTTCCCCACTAATCACGTCAGTTTGAGTTTGTCCTTCTTGCATATATGTATATATGTGTTCCAGGCAGAACTGACAATAGATCAAGCGCAGCAGAACGTTCAGATCAATAGTGTTTATGCAGGACTTTACACGGGTGCACCGCTGCCATTACTGTCGCTGCCTATTTCTGATGCTGCCTCTGAAATTGAGAAGAGCCGCGGTATGCTGCAAAACAAATAGCATGCAAAGGGGCCATACTGCACAGCTCTGAGGATATGTAACGGCCCGTCACATTTAGTCTTATGGGCGATGATGAATTTAAATCTACAGCAGCATCCTTGCTGTTTGTGTGCTGGCTATAACGTTACCTCTCTGCACCCTCTGTTACTGAATTTCATCCACCTCTACAGAGCCGGCCTGCTTCTGCCATGGTTACAGTGCTGGAGCCTGAGCTCTTGTTCTGTTAGATTAATGGCTTCAGTTTGGACTATTGACACAACACTTATCTTGTTTTTATGAGTCCAGTGGCTTCTATCTATAAACCCGAGGCACACGTGTGCAGCCGCACTCACACACGAACACACTCCACACACACACACGCCTACAGCGGTGTACGGCGTTGACTCTATAACTCAGTTGATGTTTCCTGTCTGACCCAAATGGCTTTAAGCTCAAGATTAAGAGAATTGCTGAGCTGGCGTTTTACACAGTTCACCCGCCCAACTTATCTAGCTCCCCGTGACCTGACTGCACGTTTCTTTGGTTGTAATTCTTTACAAATCTAATAGGATGAAACCATGAAGTAATCAGGTAAATCTAAAATATGTTTTTCTGGTTTCATCAGATCTTTGCATCATGCAGAAGTGTTTATTGTGAGTCCAGACAGAGGGATGTCACCTCGAGCTGGTCATTTGAGTCCGTCTCTGTGGTCGCTCCTGGACTGTGTACGTGTCCACTTTTGCAAATGATTTAAAAACACTACATGTTAGCTGCTAAACGTTTGCAAGCTGTTGTCTCAGCTAAATTTTTTAGTTGCATCTCATCTCAGGTCACACCTGTTCTTGGAGACAGAGGCAGGAGCTGTTAAGGTGAATCCTTTTGGCTTCCGTTTCCAGTTGCACCACCGCTTTACTGTAAACTAAACTTTGTTTTATAAACTTTGTTTTTAGTGTTATGTGGTGGTAGTGTGGTTCAAGGCGCAACACCAGACGGGAAAGCAGCACACCTAGCGTGTGGCGACTATAATGCTCTCTCCCTGATGGTAGTGACAGGCCTAGGTGAGTGGCTGCTTGGTAGTGGACATCTGAGACCAGTGGAAGAAGCTGGGCTTGTCTGCAAAGTGTCAGCGCTGCTTTTAGTGTAAATAAAGTGCAGTGTGTTATCCGCCATCAATAAGGAGAACCGACTGGTAGAGTAAAGCAACACTGTACAAGTTCTCAGAGCGCGGCTGTAGAACTGAAAACCTCGATGAACAATCCTTTCAAATACCAGAATTAAACATATGTAGAGAAAGACGGCAGCTTGTTGATCACAGTTACACAGAAGGTACGCCTACCTCTGTGTTTTGGCGCCGTTTGTATTGTTATGCAGCATCACAGCAGATCAGAGAGAAAGCCAATGAGACTGAGCAGACGAAGCGTCCCTGTAGGCTCCGCTTCCTCTGTACCTGCAAGATCAAACAAAGAGGGAGAACCAGACATCACAGAAACCGTCAGCCACGTTTAGCTTAACAGATTGCTTTGCCCGAACTTGCGTCTGTCAGAGTGAGTTAGCTGATGGCGTGTGCGAGAGAGGCGAGGACGGGAATCTGTGAGATAAACGCTATTTCACCTACACCACATGAAAACATCGTCAGGCTTTGCAGAGGTGCTTCTGTCAGCAGGTGTGCTGACATACACCGAATCTGACCTGCGCCCTTCCTCAATAACAAACCGTCTAAGAGAGTTGTGTTTTGTTTTTTGTCATCTCCCGTGCGGGTTTGTGATCGTCAGAGCTCCACCAACCCGAGTGGAAATCTCATTGTGTTATATATGTGAATATATTCTGTCGCGTCAGCGTTGAGACCACACTCTGTAACAGTGGGTTCGCTTTGAAAGCTTTCTGGATACTGAAACAGAAATAACTGAACTGCAGAGAAGCTGTGTGTGTTTTTAATGGAGTTTGTACTGGTGGCTCGTAAAAACAAACGCACAGATTAGCGGTCAGAATGATTGGCGCAGAGCTATAACTGCAGTATTCATTTCTATTAATATAATCTTCGACAGCCCCTCAGTTCGTCTGGATTGATGCAGTGTGCTGGTTGTGTTGTAAACTCCTAGACCTGCCTATACATTTGGGCTATACTGAGCAGGTTGGCCATGATAATGGCTCTTTCACAGCAGCCGCTTGACATCAGTCATGATTGGCTAAGGTGGAAATTGATGCTTGTGATTGGTTGATGGTGGTTAGATACAGACTGCTGATGCTTGCCGCCCAGTTGCCTGGATACAGCCATCCCTCAGTGTGTTAGTGGCCTTGGCAAAGTGACGGACAGCATAAATGTTCTGCAGAGGAATTTGTCAGTCTGTTGATTCTGCCGGGATTTCTTTATCTGCCCGTGTAATGGATCTCTATCATTATTTGTATCATGACATCTCTGAATCCTGCTTGTTCTCAGCCTTTTATTCATTGCATGCATTTGTCATTTCACCGACCCATCCTACTGAATAGAATTTACAATGAAGCAGCGATCGAGTTTCTTAAGTTCTTGTAACAATAATGATTTTTCTGATCCATCATTTTAGTCTAGAAGACATCCGTGTGCTCCAGGACATGATTCCTGGGACGGTTGAAGTTTGGGATGACTTTGCTGTGGGAAGAGCTGCAAGCTTGGAGAGGAGCTGGCTAGAAGGTGTAGTGAACTGGGCAGTTGGGCAACCTGGGTAAAGCGAGTGTGGATGGAAAGAAGATGATTAGGGTGGTGCTGGGCTGGAGCGTGCTTCCAGTCAGAGATGGGAAGCGATTTTAACATATGTGGGGGAACAGACGTGGATCAGAGCAAAGAGTTCCAATACACACGAGACAAAAGTCTGAATATAACTAATGAACTGGCAAAGAATTGGTGAGTGTAACGCAGAAATATACGAATCAGTAGATGAGCAAGTTGACTGACTCTGGAATAAGCCAGACACACACAAAGACAGGGTACAAGTTTGTTGTAAATCCACGATGTATAAAATCTCCTACGTTGCCATTTTGTTTGCATGTTGCGACCAAAAGCAGAAAACGAGGCACAGAACTGCAATCGGCTCTGAGGCCTCTGGCTGAAGCGTTCCTCCTTTAGTGCTGCACGCTCTGGCTCCAGCCTCCGGGTCCAGCAGACCACCTACTAATGTGTTTCTCCTGCTGGACAGACAGAGGACTGCACCTGCTCCTGCACACTTGTGGTCTGTTTGTGTAGTTCTCTGTAGTCAGTGTTTATTTGTGTGAGGCCTATGCGGCAGTCAGAGTGACTTTTTTTGTGTTTCTCTGGGAACTCGGCCGCACATCGCTGCCTTTCTGATTCTGATTCATATTAAAGTCATGAATAAGAAGTGGATGTTTATAAAAATACACACATGCAAACCTTAAATAACCGATTGTATGCAGACACGTCCTTCGCTGGGAGAAAGGTCGAGGGCAAGAGGAAAGAGCAGAGAGAGGCAGACAGATTTATGCGAGTGCTCTGCAGCTATTTATGTGTGAACACACAAAGTAAATTAACTCATTAAACTTAATGTGCTCAGTGGTCAGTTGAGTGGTCAGTGGAGCGTTAGCAGACCTACAGATGCTTCTCCACAGCTGGACTGTAGTTAAATGGCCCCATTACAGCGTGTGTTAACCTGCTTTATCGCCTGCTGTGACTTGGAGGTGAGAACCTCACAGCAGCTCAAGGACTGACAACCATGGAAACCTGGAAACGATCTGAGCAAACATACCTGGACTGCAGTGTTGAGCTCAGAGAAAGAAACTCGATGACTTCTCTCGCCAGCTTTGACATCGCCTCAGCTACCTCAGCCACTCCCTCCCTGATTGTCTCTCAAGGCCGGCGACACGCTCTCGTTGAACCCTTGCCTCAGTTGCCTTGACAACTGTTCTTTCACTGGGCGGGGTACCGCTTACTTTCTCAGTGATGGTGTGATAAGTGCTACAATTATGTAAATTCTGTCCAACCAAAGTGTTTTTGTAGATTAAACATAGCTGGCTGAAAAGCTCCCAGCCTGACGCTCATGCAGCCGTCCCTCCTGCATTGTTGTAGTTCTGCATGCATCCTCTCATTCGTGTCCATTACATGTGATTTTTTGTAGAACTGAGTTCAACAGAGAGATAAGCAGAATACAGGGATTTGTGTGAAATATTTAAATAAAGGTCAGTGCAATACCTAAAATCACTTCACTGTTTATTCATGAAGTTTTTTCAGCCCTCGGTTGTGCCTATTTTTACATTTGCAGCACATTTAATAGAAAATTGGGTTATTTCCTTATTCATCTTTTGTTAATTGGTTTATATCACTTGTAATAAAAACCTTTCACTATATTAATTTTTCTGTATTGTCATTGTGCAAATTTGGAGTAGTATACTCGTAGTAGTATAAATAGTAGAAGCAATATGATATCTAATAGTTTGAATCACATTTAGAAGCTTCAGATTGCAAAAACCTCAGTATTTGATTTTATTTGGCTGATGATGTGAAAGTTGTTTTGCTGTTATGTTATATTACATCTCTTTGTGTAATTTACTTTTTTGTCCAAAGGAAAAAAATTGAACTTGCTGCTAAGAGAAATTTGTGTTTGTGATATTTGTCGATTCTCTTGAGTCACACCAAAAGGATTTTAATATATTATTCAAGAAACAAATTCCCTCTAATTTATTGAGTATTTTCTTTATGCTCAGTCCTCCTTTGCTCTTTAATATCAGCTGCACTTTTATTTTCTCCATAGTCCTGTTAGCATTGCTTTGGTTAAAGCTGCCTGATCGTGCACGTCTGTGCATTTTCTGAGAACTTGTTTTCGCTCCGTCTCTAAGAGACGGACTCTCAGGGGCTGACACCATTACACCAGCAGAGCGCTGCAGCTGAGTTTGGCTGAGGCTTTTCATTATTAGTGGTCACAGGTCCTAAAATGTTTCCTTGGAGAGCTAAAGCTTGGATCCTGGACTGAAATCCTGACCTTGTCCTCTTTGTGCAGCACTGCCGCCTTCTGAATCAAAAACAAATTGAACTATAACGTGTTTCTAACAGAGGACAACTGAATATTATTCTGTGTTTAAAACTCTGATCTTTGAAGAGAAAAGAGAAAATACATCAGCACACGTCAGGCGTAGTTCGAAGGTTTCCTGAGAGAGACGGTCCCTGCGTACGAGTCTACCCACAGAAGCAAATGTTGCTCGTGCAGATTAAATGAACTGGTTGTTGTCCACAGGGAGCTGGTTGTGTACGTAAGACCACAAAGCTGATGCCACCTGCAGAGCTCACAGTGTTTCTGAGGAAGGTATTTATTAGATAGGTATTTAGTTTTCCAGCAAATGTGTCCGAAGGTCCGTTACTAGTTTTATCTGGTTGTTGTTGTTGCTATGTCAGTGGATATCTTATCATATATGTCATATATCATTAATCAGTGACAGCATTTACATAAAACAGTTCACTGCATTTCGTTGCCCTGTACCTGTGCATGTGCAATGACAATAAAGTTGAATTCTATTCTATTCTATTCTATTCAATTCAAAGGCCCAAAACAGACGGTTTATTTAATCTCAAAAAGTCTTTTTTCTGCTCAGTCTTGAATTTTCTTTAAAGTTTTATGGTGAAAATTTATTATATAACGATTGCTGTGAAATTGTAGCTTCACATATCAAACATTTTTATAATGGAAAAAATCATATTGCAAAAGAAAACCAGCGGCAGTTTCATTGTTTCATGGCAACATGTAGAATATGTTTCATCCAAAAATGACAGGAAGTCTATTTTTATGCAAATTTCATTTGTGCCACAGAAACACGCACGTTAGTCGGTCGTCCAACAGAAACGGAACAAAACGTTTCCACTTCAGTTTGTTCTGTTAAATATATGCATGTTTGTCATATTTAAGACCCACTTTGTTCACATTCACAAGTTGTTGGTTTTTTTCAATATTTATATTTAAGCGACTCACAGGTTTCAAAATACAGGAAACAAAAACAAACATGCTGGAAATGAGTAGACGGGCCTTTTTAAAAAATCATATATATATATATTACAAAACAAGTATTTGATATATAAAGCTATAAATTCACGGTAATTGTTATATTTATCCAGACTTTGGGCCCTAAAGCAAATTATCTGTTGAAAGAATACTTTGAAGTCCTCTCCTCGGACAAGTTGTGAGGATGTTTGTTTTGTCTCTCGGTGTGTGTTGTTGAGTAAAATAAGAGCCTGTGTGAGTGTGGCTGGCTCTGATTATCCATCAGAGAATAATACATTTACAGCAGCTGTTCCTAAATCTACACACTCAGAGGAGGCTGCAGGGCTCTGTGTGAAATACAGTTTCAGCAGCAGACAAAGTGCTGCTGAAACTGCAGCTGAAACATCAGGGACTTGATGTTTGTTTGGCGCATGCACACTGTATGCACACTGTATGCACGCCGTATGCACACTGTATGCACACTGTATGCACACTGTATGCACGCTGTATGCACGCCGTATGCACACTGTATGCACACCGTATGCACACTGTATGCACACTGTATGCACGCCGTATGCACACTGTATGCACACTGTATGCACGCTGTATGCACGCCGTATGCACACTGTATGCACACTGTATGCACGCTGTATGCACGCCGTATGCACGCCGTATGCACACTGTATGCACGCTGTATGCACGCTGTATGCACGCCGTATGCACGCTGTATGCACACTGTATGCACACTGTATGCACGCCGTATGCACGCTTGCTCTGGTAGACACTCTGTTGAAAGGGCTCTTTTGAACTTTGGGGCAGTGCTGGTCTTTTGTTGTCTGTCTCTCGCCCACGCGCTCTACACCCCCTCTCACTCTCCCAGCATCCACCCATCCCCGTCCTCCAACCGCAGCTACAGGCTCTTTCATCTACCCTCTGCTGGATGATGGATGGAGTATGTGTGCGTTTGTGTTCCCCGCAGCAGCCAAGAGACGAACCTTTGACCTCTGACCTCGTGTGTTGTTGTCATTCATTGGTCTCTCTTGTTCACATCAGGGGTCTGAACATGTGAAATGACTGCTGCTTCTGCTGCTTGTAAATGGGAGATGTGTATATATACATGAACTCATCCTTGCTGTGACATGTGTACGAGGAGTAAAGCGAGATGAGTCTGGGCCCTGGAGTCCTTCTAAATGGCATCAGAATGATATTACAATACTAATGACTCGAGTATCATTTGCTCAGGTCCCTGATGAGAGAGATGCAGGAGCTCGAACAGTATCGCACAAAGCTGGAATACATCTGATGTCTTCCTGCAACTTTCTAGCTTAAATACATGTATATACGATGTGTGCTAGGACATCATGTTTTGATGTTTTAGTTACAATCTTAAGATCTGGTAAATGAGTGAAGGGAATGCCCTTTCCCCCCATTATGTTGTCATGTGTGTAATGGCACGTGAAATAGGCCCAAAGATTTCCTTGTT
Source organism: Astatotilapia calliptera (assembly GCF_964374335.1). Taxonomy (NCBI): domain Eukaryota; kingdom Metazoa; phylum Chordata; class Actinopteri; order Cichliformes; family Cichlidae; genus Astatotilapia; species Astatotilapia calliptera. The sequence goes on along the minus strand of NC_137443.1, from coordinate 1,892,895 downwards.
AAGGGTTTTTCAAAAGGACCGTGGCCCTAATAGAATTCCTGAGATTGACATCCAGCTGTATCCACGGCAGTAAAACGAGGCGCGCGATGCTGGACCGTTCAGCAATGTACACACAAACAAAACAAAACACACACATGCGCGCACACAGCACCGCATCAGGAATCTCAGAAAGGAGGAAGAGCAGCTAAGCTCTCCTCTTTCATGAGCTGCACAGTAAAATTAGACGAGAGGTGGATGTAAACAGAAGGAGAGCGTGTATCTTCAAAACAACACGCTGTGCTGCATTTACACATGAAAGTGATGATTTTACTGGTGAATACACGTGAAAGAAATGCTTTTTTTTGATAATTCATTCTTTTATAGTCGTTAATAGAAGCTCATTTTTTTAGGTTGTCTTGAGGCTCCAGCTGCTTTTCCCCTCTCTCAGCAGAAGCCTTGTTTGTCACTATTTTCTGGCCCTTGTCCATCTCCTTCTCGCCCTGAGGCCAAAGTCCACTCAGCTGTAATCACTCCTCTTTAGCCTGCCAGCCCACACAGGACCTTTGCACTGTCACTGCTACTTTTTATACTGAGGGAAGAGCTGAAGCAGTTTGAGCTCCCTCGCAGGAGCAACGGCAGACTAAACAGACAGCTAGAGGAAGCCTTACTGTATGTAAGAAATGTCTGGTAAGGACACTAATATAATTCAGGCTGAACCTTCTCTCAGATACAGTTACAAATGCTTATTGCCTGAAGTCTGCTGTTGCCTGAAGCACCATACAGGCAAATACATGGATGCCTGTTTCCCTGAAAGCTTTCTGGCTGTGTCAGCGCAGCTGAGTGTGAACTTCTTATAGGGAACAATCATGGTGCATGTGTGCACCTTTGTTCTTCACAGCAGGTGTTTACATGTCTGTGGACTACAGAGAAGCAGCTTTGAATACAATGTTCAGAAAAAGGTTTGTGAACTGTGTGAATTTATGACGATCACTTGAAATGTGGTCTGTGCTTCATCTAAGCACCAGGCAAACACTATTTAACTAAACCGGTAACACAGAAGCTGCGTTTTTCATGTCTTTGAACACAGTGAACACAATTATTTATAGTGCAGGCTGGAAAAAGTAAGCGAGCACTTATATATTTGGTTATTTCTCAGCAACCACTTCCATCAGACATGTCCTGTAGCTGCTGATGAGACTGGATTTTAGGGCTGATGACTCTGCAACTGCAAGGTGCACAGACACTGATGAAGCACCCAAAGTTTAATGGTTTCTCCACAGTGGTTCCCAAACCCCCTCCCAGCAGCTACAGACAGATCAGTTTGTGGTGATTTCTGCTCGCACACTTCAGGATTACACATCATGCAGAGAGCGGCTAACACTCCTCGTTTTCCTTCCTGTGTAGACGATTGCTGACTGATGAACAGACGGGTCCTGAGAAATGCTTTAATGTTTGTGGATCTCTTTACTTCTTCCTGTGTGAAAGTCGTGACCGACATCAACCAGCTTCAGTGCGTTTATGGGATGGATTCTTCTACAACAACATCATCATTTAGTTGTTGTCTTACTTTTACAAACCGAGTCATCACCCCGAGTACAGACCTGAACTCAGAGTGATGACTCGGTTTGTTCAATCGTGGAGACTTTACTGTTGTTTACAAACACACTCGTTTGAAACTGTGCAAAGAGAGCTGCGATGCGAGCAGCGTGTGCACGCCGGTCACCTCAGTGGAGCAAGCTCGTCTTTGTGAACTATTAACTGCTGTTTTCCTCAGTATTAACAAGAAAAAAGAGAAGAACTTCAAATTCAGGTACAAGCTGCTCGCTACGGCGCACCAGTCACTCTGAACTCGTACAAATTAATTTTATTCTGTTGCTGAATTTCATTTTTTTCAGCAAATCTAAACATGAAATAAAAATATATGATGCATTTAATGATTTCATAATGAAATCCACTATCAGACATGATATTGTGAGATATATTTGCTGAAGCTTAAAAAGAATATTAAATATTTGCTCTTTAAACTAAAGTGCAAACTGTAAGAGGGCCCTCAGTTTGTGATTTAGTCAAATGTCACTGTAACATTATATTGTTAGAGTAATAGTACTAACGCTGACTTTAATACGCAGCTATCCGTGTCATTTAAATATATTACCTCCACCTTTCTATAAGAGACTCAGGTAAACGGTGATCCTGTTGCACAGCCAGCAGCAGGGTGGATACCTGTAGGTCCTCGCGGGCTCATGCCGTCACATCCATCACAATAAAGGTTGTTTGTGTTGAGCACAGCTTGGCTCTGTGGCATTTAAGGGCCCTTAAAGGACAGTTGAAGCCTGCTGTAATGAATAACCCATCAGCTACGCCGGGGCTCCCAGCCGCTGCCGGGGCCCGATCTGTCACATCGATCATCTGCCGCGGGGGCCGCACGGCACAAAGGGAGTGGCGCCCGGCCAGAGGAGGGGGACATATAGGAGTGTGTCCAAAAAAGGGGGAGTGGTTTGATTGTCTTAGGTCATGTTTGTGTGGTTAGTGGCACTAAGAGATGTGTAACGATTGGGGGTGGGGGGGAGTTTTAGACTCTATGTTCTTAAAAGCTGCTCAGGAGCAACTATGAAGGGAATGAGAGGTGGAGGCGAAGAGGGGGGGGGGGGGGGGGTAGGAATAGAAAATGGGGGTGGAAAGATGGCAATGTAGAGGTGAGAGGAGGAGGATGTCCTGGTCCAGAGGGATTTGAGAGACACAAAGAGCTGCAACTCCCAGAGGACCCTCCTCCATCAGCCCGCTCTGCTTACATTACCGGCCTGATTAAACTCGTGCACCAGCGAGTAATGTAGCTCTAATATATGATCGCTCTCCCACACACACGCTTCTCACTGGTATTCTTAGTTCCCTATAGGCACACCCCAGTGATCTGTCACACGAGTGGCTTCCATGGTAACAGGGAAAAAGACTTATTAGCATAATTTATAAGCACTTTATATTTGTCTCCATTTATCCATTTCTGCGGTGAACAAATGTGTTTTAAATTGGGGAATTTTTAACTGTCTAATCTGATACAAAAACAGTTCATGTGATCAAAAATACAAAGAAATCAGTATTTCTTGACATCGCGTACTCTAGCCCAGAAATACAACAGTGCACCTGAGTCTGATGTGACTTTAGAAACAATTATTGGGAGTACGCAGATTTTCTTGGGTGGACACATGGCCTTCAGTGTAAAAGGATTTTCATGTCACTGTGCCAAAAAGTGCTCGGGGTATTGAATCTGTTATGTAAAGTGTCGACCTGGAGGCTTGCAGAGGAAAGAAATTGCTCCAAAGCAAAGAGCTATAACAGTACGCAGCTCGGTTATGAAAACATATTGAACGTATGTTATTGTACTCATGAACAAAAACAGCAGCAACAATCGTGCATTTGCTGACTTTCCTTATTAGAAGCTGGGCTTTGAGCCGGAAATCTGCCGCTGAATCGCTCTCCTCTTATGCCTTTTAGGAACATACATTCAGCTTAATTTGTGTTCTGGGAAACGTGGCCTGCAATATGGTTTGAGTTTGCCATCTATCATGCACTGGTGCTTTTTCAGTCTAATTTCACAGTCAGTTGGTGTATACTGCTCTTTTCCCTCTGCTCAGTGAGATGTGCATCGCGGCCTAATCAGAGATCACAGTATTGATTCCCGGGCACACGCAGAAAGGGCGGTTGCTTGCCACGCAATACAAAGGTACTGAGTAGGACTAATCAGGGCTTATTGATTATCTTATGCTGACTGCTTTCTTCTGCTGTGCAGTTTTCTGCTCAGCACGACTGGTTTGAATATGTGCATGTTTTGTTTATTTCTGTTCTCTCGCTGCGGAGCTAAAGCGGGCTGGAACATTTGTCTTGACACAAAATAAATTGGGAATAAATGAGTAAGAGTGAGACTGCATTTTATCAAATAATCTAGCCAGACACATTCAATCATGGTGCTATCATAGAGCCACATCCAACATGCGTGCACACACATGGATGCACACACACACACACAAATGAATAAGGAACACCTGCTCATTCGCATTCATGCACACAGTTACACAGTGATGTGAAAGCAATTGGCTGCAACAGAGGAGAGGCCAACTCCCGGAGTCGGTTGCTAATGGCTACAGGATCCAGGGGAGCAGGCAGAGATGTCGATAATGACAATGTCACTCCCAACTAACCAGCGCTCAAAAATGGGGCAGGACACACACACACACACACACACACACGCTAAAACTCATGCAAGTCTGTTGGAGCATTTGTAGTTCACACGCACACATGCACACACACGTAGATGCTGAAATGGAAGAGCAATTTTCCTCCTTCCAGGTGTTATTATAGTTGTCAAAAGCAGCTCTGCTGTCGAGGGTCATTTTGGCTGCAGGTCTAATGTTTGAATAAAGCATTTCTTTCCCATCTTACCTTACGTGTACTGTAATCAACATGTGATTTTTTTTAAGTATCCGTTGAGCAGCTAGCACTGAATGTCCCTGATTATTCTTTGGTTTTTGCCACTAAATGCTTTTGTCTTTTTCTGTTTTTATTTAACTGTATTAAATAAGAAAATCGGCCCTTTTCATTAAGCCTGCTCTGGTTCTCCAGTGAATAATAAGTGCTTGAAACATGGCAGTTCATTTCCTCTTTTCATCCATCAAAGGTGTCAACTGCTTCCCATGTGCACAATTTTCACAGCAATTTTATTTTGTTTCTTTCTTCATGATCTCGCCTTGTTTCTGATCTTCAGCTGCATCACTTTTCACCTGTTATTGCGGTGATATATTTAGCTTATTTCATCAGTCGGCTTGACCGGAGAAGTCCTCTGTCTTACGACACTGCGCACGCTTCCAATGTAAGAAAGAACCGAGCAGACTACAGCGGAGCTCGTGCAGATGATGTAAGGTTATGCAAAATCTACAGGACAGCTGCTCCGTTCCCCTGTCGTGTGGTTTTTCACACAGGCTGTAATATTGATTAAAAAGTGCAAAGATGGACAAAGTGCGATAATGAGACATATTAATTTTGAAGCGTGTTTGAAAGCTTCTGTTGTGTGTATGTACTGTACTTTGGGGATGGCTCTGCTGTTGCTCCTTTGTCTTTGTCAGGTGCAGAAAAAAAAATCAGCGCACATGCACAGAAAAAATGACACTCTCAGTATTGTTTCTCTCTTTTGAATAACCGATCATCCCGTCTTACTGCTACCATACTTTAGTACAGCTGCAAACTGGACCCTGATGACTTCCTCCTCGGCTCCTGTGTGCTCCTCATTTTCCGTATGAATGCAGTGAGTCTAGGATGCCACGCTCAGTCCTTCCACTTGGCTGCATGTAGATCAGAAGAATAAGTTCAGTGGTGAGGAAAGACGGTGACAGGAGAAACAGCGAAGGAGGGAGCTGAGAGAGGAAATAAACATCTATTTTTCCTCAAGCTGAAGGAAAACTGATGAAGAGACAACCAAGGAGGCAAAAATGAAAAGAGAGCCGCTGAAGCAACACGTTAGAGGTTGCAGTCCTCCGTGCCTCTCCAGCAGAGCGGCAAAATGAGACATTAGCAGCACAATCGAGCATTTCCGACGCTCTTTTCTCCACAGACCAGATGATTAATATCAGTCACGTTTGTGTGATGCTCAACGTAAACCTTATTGTTATCTTAATGAGCCGTGACCATGTAGACCAGCCCTGACTAATGGTGTTAGGCTGTCAGCTGAGTCTAGTCATCATTCAGGAGATAAGTGTTTGGTGAAAAAGCTTTGGAGCAGGACAAAAGGTTTTATAGTGTTACTGGGTCAGTTCTCACAAACATTTGTGTTTGCTCAACATCTTTGCTTCCAGATAGCAGCTCAGAAATAGTGTTTTGGTTCAGTGGAAACACTTAAACACATGAAGGAATTCCCCTCCAGCTGTGGACCTGTGCAGTTAGTTCATGATGCCTGCTGCCCTGCACCCTGCTGTCCCCCACACTCTCCCCCCTCGTCCCTCTTGCACATCTCTTCTAATTTTTTAATTAGGTGTTACTCAAAATATACTTCATTTTTCCAGCTCAGTGAATCAGGGAGCAGTTTTCCAAGAGCAGCTTTGTATTTTGTATCCTGAAGCTCTGTGCTACCATATTTTCTGCTCACAGTCACTGCCGGCTCATGCACAAGTGTTCTATAGTGTTGTGTAATCCTACTTTAATGGTTCAAGATTTACACAAATGAGAAGTGCAATCTTCACTCACTCCTGCAGACTGTGGGAAAGGTTTTTGCTGATGTTTTATAATGTTGAGTTGAAAGAGATCAGTTCATCCTTTCTGTGCAGAGTGATGTGGGTGCAGTGCAAAACTATAAAACTGTGATATAATATAAAGCAAAAACAAACGACTGTAACTGTGAAATACCAGATTTACATAACAGACATGTGTGTCATGTTTCATTCATGCTAAATGCTATTGGCAAATATTAGCATGCAGAGACCAGATGTTGCAAGTGAGATGGCGACAACATCCTTTAATCCACAGAACAACAGATGTGTAGGGCACTAATTAGATGCTGGTTCCCAAATGGTTGATAATGGAGAAAGTCCCAGTAAAAACCTGGGACTAGTAAAAAAAAGTTTTTATTTTCCGAATAACCTGCAAGGCTTCGTATTCATCGTATTAACTGGTACATTTTCTTTGTACCAGTTAAATGGACAGAAGTTTAGTACCAGTGTTCTGGACCATTTGTCATTAAAAGAAAATTGTGTTACAAGTAATACAAATTCAGCACCTTTGCACTGGGAACAAGTTCATTCAGATAAATAGATGAAATGTAGCTGAAATATTTGCACTTATTGTAAACAGCAGCGCAGACTTCAGTCCTGCAGAAACTTTCGTTTTTTGCATGCTGTGTGTGTAACGTGGTCTTTCCAACAGAGAGAAAACCACAGAGTGATAATGGTGCCCACAAAATCGTGATTCTAGTGACATCATAATGCATTTAAGAGGAAATCTTTAGTAAAAATTATAACAAAACTCTGAGACTCTCAGGGAAGTCGTCCTTACCGTAGAGACCGACTCTGCAGCGACTGGTTCCATGAAATCAGATCTGATGTGAGATTAGATTTGCTTCAGTTTTGTGTGACTGATCTGCTGCGTGACTCTGCATACTAAGACATTGATACTAATTCCTGCTCCTTTATTAAACTACGAACTGCTGCCAGGAATACAATCTGCATTTTCCAGCTGTGGGAGCCTGTGTAAAGAAATATGATATTAATAATGACTATCGCATTAAAAAGCAAGCACAGGCTTAAGAAACGACTCTGACAGCAGAATGATATTACTGATCAAAGAAAGTGGTGTATGCTTCCTTTTAGTTTACAGTATCCTGAGAGCAGATTTTACACACAGGCTGTTTTTTCTTATATTATTCTGGATCTCAAAGGCTGTCCGAGTGCGACTGAAGCTGAAAAGTCCAGCCGAGCATTTCGCCCAATGAGATAAATCAGACAGCTTAATTTGTGCTGCTATCAGTTTGCCTTTTCTCTATCTACCTGTAGGTAGATGCAGTCAGTGAAACTCTCAGAGAAACTATCCTGATCTTCAAGGCCCGCGATGCTGGGAGGAGAGAGGGGGGGTCTGAGCCAAACTTTGTGTCACTCTGACTGTCAGAGATAACACTTCACAGCAGCGGCTCAGTAAAATAAGAAGGGAGAGAGGAGAAGAAAGGCAAGAGATAAAGACGTTTGCTCAGACTGACGCACACACGCTGACTTTTCTTATGCTTTGCTTTTTTAGTTTATTTACTGCCCTCTAACAAAGTAGGGCAGGCATTAATTAACTTGTCCATCAGCCCCCTGGTCTCACACTGCTTTCTGTGTGGACTGTAATTTTTCCTATTTCTTCTCTCTCTGTCCCGTCATGCCTCATGTTGCTTCCTTATTCCCAGTTAGCTTTCAGCCATGTTTCCTCCTTTACTGACCTACAGCGAGATGTTTCTGTTCACATTTATACTTTTTCTTCTGTACATCTGAGTTTACAATGGATGTAAGAATGCCTTAAGCGAAGGGTTTATGTCATGCATTAGGAGTTTAGTTGCATTGTTTCTTGTTAGTTCTCTTTTTTATATATGAAGGACAAATTATGGACAAAACTCAGCCTGTAAAACAAATGTGACCCAGTTCATGTTGTTCTCAGAAACTTTGCCTGTTAGCGTGCGTCCATCAGCATGTTGTAGCATCTTTGTCTTGTTTAGGGACTCACTGGGGTAATTGCTGCACTGCCAAACTTCTCTGCATCTTTTGTACTCTCCTAATTACACAGTTTGATTGACAAGTAAAAGTTTCTCTGTCTTGAACCTTCCACTCTGTCTGCTCTGTTTCTACGACAGGCTTGTTTGTTTGTTTTTAACGGAGGCATTTTGAGCTCATTTCTTCTCCAGCATCAGGACCTTGGACAGATCCAACACACCACTAGCTCTACAAGCTACAGCACTAAAAGTCTTGAGTCACATTATTTCTTTGTCTCCAAAACTTTTAGAGATTTCCTTACCTGGATGATTGAGAATGCATCAAGACTTGTTTCTTTGTATTTTGGCCCCAAGACGCCAGACTTTCCTGTCATTTTTTAAAGTGGTCTTGAGCATGAGTTCTCCGGGGTTTATGAGGATCTTTCAGTTTTTCTCTTTGAACAGTGGCTAATTTTTTTGCTCACTTTTTCAGTCCAGTCTGTTTCCTTGACCATTTTCAATCAAATGCTTTTGTTGTTTGTTAAGACGCTTAACAATGAACCAGTGATGTATCTACACATAGATAATTACAAAAGAACACATTTTTAAATTGTTTATTTGGGCATTTTACTACTATCCTCCTTTTCTTTAGCTGAATCTAAAGAAAACTGGTAAGAGAACAACATTTGACAGGCATACAACTGTGTTTTTGCAACAACACGGTGATTCCCAAACAGCTATTAGCCAAACCCAGGCCTCGAGGCCCGGTGTCCTGCAGGTTTTAGATGTGTCCTTGATCCAACACAGCTGATTCAAAGGGCTAAATGACCTCCTCAACATGTCTTGATGTTCTCCAGAGGCCTAGTGATGAACTAATCATTTGAATAAGGTGTGTTGACACAGGGTGAGATCTAAAACCTGCATGACACCGGCCCTCGAGGCCTGGACGCCCCTGCTTTAGTTGATCACCTACTAGTCACTGAAGCCTCATCAGAAATGGTCTCAGTGGAGGTGTGGCTTAAAAGTGATGGCATTATACATTCAGAATCAATCAGTCAATCAATTTATTTATTTATAGGGAGTAGGGATGGGTATCGTGTAGGTTTTATCTGATACCAGTACCAAACCGGTACTTTTGAAACGGTGCCGGTGCTTAAAGAATGGAGAACACAAACTTTGTCCAAAAACTTCTCATGTTCAGCTGTTTTTTGTAAAAAGATAACAATGTTAGCCTTTTCTGCAGCTATGGGGCATATATGGCATCACTCTTGGCTGGAAGCTTAAACAATGGAAAAAACACAAACTTTGTCCAAAAACCTCTCATGTTTAACTGTTTTCCACTTTTTCTTTGGTCATTTTAGCCTTTTTGGCCAGGGTGAAGGGAGTATCTGCCATCAAACAAGAAGACAGCCGCATGTAGCTATGATGTGTCATGATCGCTGTGTGGCAGGCAGGAGAAGGACCCAAGATGCAGACTCACAGACACGGGGATAAACTTAAAGAACACAGCTTTAATGCTGGCACGGCAGAACGTAGGACATACAAAACTAAACTGGGATAACTAAATACAAAGCTCGCCAAGAAACACAGGGAGGAGCACACACAACATGAGGGAGAACGCGACGCCGAACAGAGGAAGACGCAGACAGAAATACACAGAGGGTTAACGAGGAAAGTGGGAACACACGGGGAACACAGGTGACACAAATAACCATAACGAGACAGGGCGGGGTGAACATAACGCTGACGGGTACAGGCACAGAGGTTCAGACAGGAGGAGAGAGAGCACGGGAAGAACGCAGACATAACGGGCTGGGGAAAACATAGAATAAGGCACGAAGAGAGACGAGGGCTCATAAATACACAGAGGGGCACACAGGGGGTAAGAGTCACGAAGGGAAAACACATAAGGAACAACGTAACAGATCAACCCAGGAAGCATGGCCTAAATAAAGAACAAAATACGAAAATACATGAAAACTAAGAATACTGGGCCCACATGGCCCAGGACCATGACACCACCCCCCCCTAAAGGGCTGGCTCCTGACAGCCCAAACCCGAGAAACAAAAACAGAAAACAACCCACCCAGGGCGGGAGGCGGGGGACCAGGACGGAGGGACCAGAACGGGAAACAAAACAAACAACAGAAAACACAGGAGCACATGACCGTAGTCAAAATAAAGTTCAGGGGGCCGACCCAGAGCCCACAGGCACAAGAGTTCACGGGTCACACGGTCGGGGGGCCGACCAGGCGGGTGGCACAGGTGGCAGAGCTGGTCCGGAGGCCGGCCGCGCGGAAGGCAGCGGCGGCGGCGAAGGAGACGACGGAGCAGTTCCGGGGGCCGGCCGCGCGGAAGGCAGCGGCGGCGGCGAAGGAGACGACGGAGCAGTTCAGGAGGCCGGCCGCGCGGAAGGCAGCGGCGGCTCTCCAGTGTCAGGCGGGCTGGCCATGGCCCGGTGGGCACAGGACCAGACGAAGCACAGGCCGAAGCCGCGACAGACGAGGCTGATGCAGCTGACGAAGGCTCGGAGGCTGCTGCAGCTGACGAAGGCTCGGAGGCTGCTGCAGCTGACGAAGGCTCGGAGGCTGCTGCAGCTGACGAAGGCTCGGAGGCTGCTGCAGCTGACGAAGGCTCGGAGGCTGCTGCAGCTGACGAAGGCTCGGAGGCTGCTGCAGCTGACGAAGGCTCGGAGGCTGCTGCAGCTGACGAAGGCTCGGAGGCTGCTGCAGCTGACGAAGGCTCGGAGGCTGCTGCAGCTGACGAAGGCTCGGAGGCTGCTGCAGCTGACGAAGGCTCGGAGGCTGCTGCAGCTGACGAAGGCTCGGAGGCTGCTGCAGCTGACGAAGGCTCGGAGGCTGCTGCAGCTGACGAAGGCTCGGAGGCTGCTGCAGCTGACGAAGGCTCGGAGGCTGCTGCAGCTGACGAAGGCTCGGAGGCTGCTGCAGCTGACGAAGGCTCGGAGGCTGCTGCAGCTGACGAAGGCTCGGAGGCTGCTGCAGCTGACGAAGGCTCGGAGGCTGCTGCAGCTGACGAAGGCTCGGAGGCTGCTGCAGCTGACGAAGGCTCGGAGGCTGCTGCAGCTGACGAAGGCTCGGAGGCTGCTGCAGCTGACGAAGGCTCGGAGGCTGCTGCAGCTGACGAAGGCTCGGAGGCTGCTGCAGCTGACGAAGGCTCGGAGGCTGCTGCAGCTGACGAAGGCTCGGAGGCTGCTGCAGCTGACGAAGGCTCGGAGGCTGCTGCAGCTGACGAAGGCTCGGAGGCTGCTGCAGCTGACGAAGGCTCGGAGGCTGCTGCAGCTGGCGAAGGCTCTGAGGCTGCTGCAGCTGGCGAAGGCTCTGAGGCTGCTGCAGCTGGCGAAGGCTCTGAGGCTGCTGCAGCTGGCGAAGGCTCTGAGGCTGCTGCAGCTGGCGAAGGCTCTGAGGCTGCTGCAGCTGGCGAAGGCTCTGAGGCTGCTGCAGCTGGCGAAGGCTCTGAGGCTGGACCAGGCGAAGGCTCTGAGGCTGCAGCTGACGAAGGCTCTGAGGCTGCAGCTGACGAAGGCTCTGAGGCTGCAGCTGACGAAGGCTCTGAGGCTGCAGCTGACGAAGGCTCTGAGGCTGCAGCTGACGAAGGCTCTGAGGCTGCAGCTGACGAAGGCTCTGAGGCTGCAGCTGACGAAGGCTCTGAGGCTGCAGCTGACGAAGGCTCTGAGGCTGCAGCTGACGAAGGCTCTGAGGCTGCAGCTGACGAAGGCTCTGAGGCTGCAGCTGACGAAGGCTCTGAGGCTGCAGCTGACGAAGCACAGGCTGGACCAGGCGTAGCAGAAGGTGGCTGGATGGGCTCCTCGGGCCCTCCAGCTGACGTGGCATGAGGCTGGTGCGGTTCTCCCGAACCCCCAGCTGGCGAGGAAGGTTGCTGAACGGGCCCCTCGGACCCTCCAGCGGAGACAGGAGGCTGAACGGGCCCCTCGGACCCTCCAGCTGACGTGGCATGAGGCTGGTGCGGTTCTCCCGAACCCCCAGCTGACGAGGAAGGTTGCTGAACGGGCCCCTCGGACCCTCCAGCGGAGACAGGAGGCTGAACGGGCCCCTCGGACCCTCCAGCGGAGACAGGAGGCTGAACGGCCCCCTCGGACCCTCCAGCGGAGACAGGAGGCTGAACGGCCCCCTCGGACCCTCCAGCGGAGACAGGAGGCTGAACGGGCCCCTCGGACCCTCCAGCGGAGACAGGAGGCTGAACGGGCCCCTCGGACCCTCCAGCGGAGACAGGAGGCTGAACGGGCCCCCCGGACCCTCCAGCTGGAAGAGACGGCTGAAGCAGAAGGCAGTCTGAGGCGGAGAGAAAGCTCACGCCATTCCTAGAAGGCTGAGAAGCAGCCTGTACAGCTGACGTGGAAGGAAGCTGAACGGGCTCCTCGGGCTCTCCAGCTGGAAGAGACGGCTGAAGCAGAAGGCAGTCTGAGGCGGAGAGAAAGCTCACGCCATTCCTAGAAGACTGAGGAGCAGCCAGTACAGCCGACGTGGAAGGGAGCTGAACGGGCCCCTCGGGCTCTCCAGCTGGAAGAGACGGCTGAAGCAGAAGGCAGTCTGAGGCGGAGAGAAAGCTCACGCCATTCCTAGAAGACTGAGGAGCAGCCTGTACAGCCGACGTGGAAGGGAGCTGAACGGGCCCCTCGGACCCTCCAGCGGAGACAGAAGGCTGAACGGGCCCCTCGGACCCTCCAACTGACGAGGTAGAAGGCGGCGTGGGAGCCGCGGAGTCTTGGACGAGCTCATCCGAGCTCCCAGCAGGAGCTGATGCAGAGCCAGAGAGATTAGAGACCCCTGGCTGAATGTTAGGCTGACCAGCGGACCGTACTGCTATCGGGGCCTGCGCTACAGGCGGCACTGGAGCTACTGGGGCCTGAACTGAAGCAGGTGGCTCTGGAAACTGAGCTAAAAGTGGCTGTGGGGTAGGTGACACTGGGAGCTGAGCTACTGGAGACCGAACTGGGGGTGACACTGGGGCTACTGGAGACTGAACTGGGGGTGACACCGGAGACCCTGGTGACACTGGTGTACTGGGGTGAAGGCAGCGAGGATGCAGTCTCTCTCTTAAGGGAGGATCGAATGATTTAGCGATAAATCTTGACGGGAAAAGATGCCGATGCTGAGAATACCAGGCAGCGGGGGCTTCCAGGAGGGTAGCTGACTGAACTGAGGGTGGCTGCGAGGGAGCTGACTGAACTGAGGGTGGCTGCGAGGGAGCTGACTGAACTGAGGGTGGCTGCGAGGGAGCTGACTGAACTGAGGGTGGCTGCGAGGGAGCTGACTGAACTGAGGGTGGCTGCGAGGGAGCTGACTGAACTGAGGGTGGCTGCGAGGGAGCTGACTGAACTGACCTGGGAGGAGAAACAGCAGGAAAAGGAGCAGGCTCAGAAAAAACTGTCCGAGAAATGGCAGGCTCAGGGTCGACAAAAACAGCTCTATCAAAGATGAACCCGCCGTCCACTTCATGTTTTGTAGTCTTAGCATTGTCCGGTTTATGGCGGCGGGCGCGCCGCCTCCTTCGAGCAGAGGAAGCTGGCGCGATGGGCGCTGATGGCGCCAACACAGAGGGTGACGTAGTGGTGAGTTCCCCGTCGTCCGCCCCCATCCTTGCCAGAAATGAGGCAGGCGAAAAATAGCCTAAGCGGATCGGAGACGGCGAGCGGCTGGTAGGCTGTGCAGCAGGTGAGAGGTCCTCCTCCGGGATGAGCCAGGGTTTCCGCCGGAGCTCGTCCTCCCGATAAGCCCGTAACACCTGCTGCCGCTCTTCCTCGCCAAAGTCTATGGCTTCCGTTGTCTCCGTGCGGCCAGACCGTGGTGAAGACGCGGAAGCCGGCGGGGTGCGGGCGGAAGGTGTGTCTGTGGCGAGCCTCACCGTTCCAACTCTGACCGCTACTGGCTCATGAGACAGCGGGGAAACGGCGCAACGGCACGGCTCTGGTGAAGGTGCACGCCCACCGGGCCGCTGCTCCTGCGGACGGAGTTGGAGGGCGGAGACGAGAAAGTCGCTGACGAGGGGGTGCAGCGTCTCCCATAACCAGGGGAACACAGATACGCACACCCCTACTTGGCGGGCGAACTCCTCTCGTTCCTCCTCACTGGAACAGTGCAGCCACTTGTCGCAGAGAGATTCCACTGTCCGGACGATCCCCCTCCTCTGTGTCGCTGGGTCCGACATGTTCGCGTCGTCCTGCAGGTCCGCGGAGGGGTTGTGAACTGCTGGGTCCATGTTGTGGTCGCGTTCTTCTGTCATGATCGCTGTGTGGCAGGCAGGAGAAGGACCCAAGATGCAGACTCACAGACACGGGGATAAACTTAAAGAACACAGCTTTAATGCTGGCACGGCAGAACGTAGGACATACAAAACTAAACTGGGATAACTAAATACAAAGCTCGCCAAGAAACACAGGGAGGAGCACACACAACATGAGGGAGAACGCGACGCCGAACAGAGGAAGACGCAGACAGAAATACACAGAGGGTTAACGAGGAAAGTGGGAACACACGGGGAACACAGGTGACACAAATAACCATAACGAGACAGGGCGGGGTGAACATAACGCTGACGGGTACAGGCACAGAGGTTCAGACAGGAGGAGAGAGAGCACGGGAAGAACGCAGACATAACGGGCTGGGGAAAACATAGAATAAGGCACGAAGAGAGACGAGGGCTCATAAATACACAGAGGGGCACACAGGGGGTAAGAGTCACGAAGGGAAAACACATAAGGAACAACGTAACAGATCAACCCAGGAAGCATGGCCTAAATAAAGAACAAAATACGAAAATACATGAAAACTAAGAATACTGGGCCCACATGGCCCAGGACCATGACACGATGATGTTTGCTAGTTCACCTTACATGCATTAATGTAATAACGTGGTTAGCCTACTCAACGTAAATTACACACGAACAACATTAAGCTACTCACGCAGAGAAGAACGGCTGCTGCTGCATCATCATCCTCATCATTTCTGCTACACTGGCAGGGCTAGGGGCCAGGACTCTCCTCTTTGTGTTTTTGGGGGATGTTGCTAACTCCGGGTCCGATAACAGGCACCACACCCGCAGTAGATGTGCTCGGTGTGAGGTCTCGCAGCAAGCTATCAAATACGGCGCATTTCTCGGCTTTTAACAAAACGCTATGCGTCGCCAGGTGTTTCATCGGATTCGAGGTGTTACCTCCTTTGACAGTATCACAGTATCAGCTTAAAGCACTTGTTGCTGCTGAGTTTGCATCTTTTGCTGTGAAGTACAGCCAGACTTTTGACCGCTTCACCTTGGGCATTTTTAATCTGTAGCTCTGCTCTAAAAGAACCTACGTACCTGGCCCCGCCTACTATCCTCGGAAACGTAAAATGATTGGCTAGAATCCAAAGTGTGAGACATCTCAGGGGAAAAAAAGCACCGAAATAAAGCACTGAAATGTGCGCTGCTTTTCGGTCTGGTTACTACCGTTTATGTCAGAACCGGTACCCATCCCCATTTATGAGCACATTTAAAAACAACACATGTTGACCAAAGTGCTGTACACAGTAAGAAAAGTAAAAAGTAGAACAAACACACACAGTGAATAAAACAAACTCAGTCACAATTAAAAGCTACAGAGCAAAAATGTGTTTTCAGACGGGATTTATAAATGTCGAGTGTTGGAGAGATCCTAGTATGAAGAAGCAGACGGGCGCAGCAATCGCAAAGGCCCGGTCTCCCCTGGAGCCTGCTGACAGGGACAACTAGAAGCAACTTATCAGCTGACCAGAGAGATCTGTTTGCAGTATTTTTAGTTAAAAGATCAGAGAGGTATGACGGAGCTAATCCATTTAGAGACTTAAAATCAATTCTACAACGTACTGGAAGCCAGTGTAAACGAGCCAAGACTGGAGAAATATGGTCGTGCTTACGAGCGCCTGTCAAGAGTCGGGCTGCCTCATTCTGAACTAGCTGAAGACGAGCGAGCAGAGCCCGGCTGATGCCAAAATAGAGACTATTACAGTCGTCAGGCCTGGATGAAGTAAAGGGACAATGATCACGAACACACTACCGTTGCAATAAAAACAATCCTGGCTAGATAAACACACACAGGGGAACGCCACAGTCATGGATTGGCCTCGCCAGACCTCAACATCACCGAAGCAGTGTGGGATCATCCTGATAGATATCAGAACAAAAGCCAGCAAACATCCAGGCTTGTTAGAATCATACAAAACTCTGTTTTTGGTTCATTTTCTGTTTCCACGTACGTTTGAATAAATCGCTGCAGGTATTTTCCATTTTCCCAGCTAAAGACAAAGAAATGAGAATCGCTGCATATTTACAAAATGCAACAGTGAGTTTGACTGCAGACGTACTTAAACTTATACTTTAATGGCAGTTTTAAATTTGTTTTCCTCAACTCTAATAATTCTAATTATTGCTGCTGCTTTCCTCATAAAGTGGTTATAGTTGATATTTGATTCAAGCCTGTGTAATCTGATTAAATGCAGAGTTTATCCATCGTGTGTGTCTCTCTTCCAGCTTCAGAGCTGTAAGATGCTCCAGCTTCCACCCTGAAGATATCAAACACTTCATACACACTTAGAAGAACCTTAAAGATAGATTCAAATTTTAAACCTACCTTCTTTAAAATCCTGCCTTTAGAGTTCATTCACACCCGTGTTTCTTGGCCTGTCTCTGCTCGTCTGCCCAGTATAATTTTCTCATCATTTTCCAGTGTGCCTGGATGTTTTGTCTTCTCTCTCGGGTCCAAAGATCATCTCACACCCCATCTGGCCTCTTGCTTGCACTCTCTCCCTCTCGTCAAGTATTCACTTGGCTGTTGGTAATTTACTCGTCACATGTGCCTCATTTGTTTCTCTCGCACACCAAGACAAAGATATTAACACTTTGCAGAATGTGTCGAGTGTGTGTTTCTCTACTGTACAAGGCTTTATTTTATTTTTTTAGGGAGCTGCTTTGCTTGCAGTCTGGCAGTATAAATAGTACACAATAAACTCGGAGCTGCTGCAGTTCCTCACCCTTCCTCCGGTCCTCCCTCGCTGGCAGTCTCGCCCGGTGAGTGTGCATTCTTAATGCTCCCCTGGCCTCGATGAGAGAGATGATTGGTAGAATTAATTGTGGCTGCAGGGCTGAATGGGAATAAGTGAGAAAAAAGGCGCGATGGGGGAAGGGAGGTGGGGGTGTCGGGCTGGTTTTACTGCTGTGTTTCCTCCTTACAGCCTGGCACCAGAGGATGTTGAAGTTGTTTATGTGAACCCACTCTTTTTGTCTCTCTAGATTAATATCAGATCTGAGTTAAGTCGAGTCTCTTCGCTTTTATAGCTCAGTTTGTCTTTCTCTTTGTTCGGGATTTACACCTGTGCGCTTGCAGGGAAGAGATAAGTGGAGCTAATACAGCGGCAATCATAATGTAATGGCCTTTTCAGCTCCCCTGGCAGTAATGCCATCAGAATATAGTGTATATTGCACAGCGAGGTGTCGTTAAATGGGATAAATGGACCTTACAAAGAAGGACATGGAATTGGCGTGTGGAGAGGTTCGTGTGTGTTTGTTTTGGGGGAGTTATGGAGACAATGAGAGATGATATCCTCCTGACAAACCGAACACCGGTCAGTCGTCTACATGAAGCGTGCGGCAGCGTAAAGGAAAATAAAAATTGTCTGAACTAAAAACTAAATCAACAAATATATAAAGAGTTGATGTAGGGAGGTGTGCGGGTCTATTCCTGTTCTTGTCTCCAAATCTTGCTCGTGGTCGGCGAGTTAGAGGGTCTCCATGAAGGATTTATATGCTGGCGGTACAGAGTCGCGTCATAGAACGCCTCTATGGGAATATAAGAGGTTGGGGGTGGGGAGTGTGTGCGTGTATGTGTGTGTATGCATGTGTGAAGTGTTTCAGGGGTGAGTGTGGTAGGGTTGTGGGGAAGCTGTCTCATCATTTATTTATACAGTCCACAGAAGAAGGGGTTAGCGGCGAGGGGGGGGGGCTGCCTTCTGTACACCGCCCGGGGAATACTGCAGGTCAAGAGTTGTTTTTCTAGCTACCAGCGCAATTCTTTGTCTGAAAGCGTGAAGCCAGTGAATCAACACAACATGCTGGACTGGATCTCCTGTTCTAATGACATGTTGTATCAACGTCTGTCTCATGAACGCAGAAACTCAGTCGTTCCTCTGGCTGCTTCCTGGTAAAGCTGTTGACAGTGGCTGAGACAGCAACACAAAATGTGCTTGGGTTGCTTCATGTTCTCTGATTAGAAATTGATTATATACACATATGATTGTTTTTTTTAAACTACAGACTGGGAAAATATTTAAAATCAAGACCTTTGGTTCTGAAAACCTGGGAACATTTTATACAAATTGCCTGTTTTTTAGGCTTTCCTGTGTATTTTCTTTAAAGAAGTTGACCAAGTCCAAAATAAGGACAAACAAAGCCACTGTTTTTAAAAATTCCTTCTTACATTGTGTGATCAACACACTTTAATCTCTTGAAAATGGAAAGTATGTGCAGCGATTTATTGCACTGTGCAAACATACGTGGAGATACAGTGTGCAGGCCAAAAACAGTGAAAGTCACATTTTCATATGACCACCTTTATTCTTCAACACAGCCTGAACTCTGTTAGGGAAGCTTTCTTCTTGAAGGACATTCAAAGCTCTTCTTTGGATGTTCGCTGCCTTTTGTTCCATCCTATGATGATCCCACACCGCTTCAGTAATGTTGTGGTTTGGGCTCTGTGGAGACCAATCCATGACTGAGAGTGTTTAATTTAGTGTTTCCTGTGCAGGTTTGCTTTTACTGCCTCATGGTGTGTTCGGGATCGTTGTCATGGCCGTGCATAATTCCATCAGTTTGGGAAAGATCCCCAAACCGTGACACAGGCTCCACTGTGGTTTACACCCAGTGTTGGACCGTTCTCCTGACTTCCTCTGTACACAGTGATCTGAACCAAAAACATTTGCCTTCATCACTCCATAAAACTTGTTGCCACTGATTTTCAAATCCAGTTTTTTGACAGATTGTTACTTATGTTACTTAAAAAGTCTCAAAAGATACAATTTAATTTCTTTGCTAAGTTGTCTGTCAGCTGCTACATAGGTTTGTATCTTAAAGAAATAAATATTCCTCAGAAAACGGTCAGGTTCAGGACTGAAGTGCTCAGTGCTCGGCTGAAACAAAAACTTTGGACTGCGTCAGAAAGCCTTTTAAAAAAAGTCTGACCCCTTGGAAGCAAAATATAGTAAAAAAACATGGTGGTTGGCTCAAGACTTTTGCACGGCACTGTCTGTTGTTGAGGTTTATTGTTTGTTTTCTGTGCATTTTCACTCAAGGTTGAGAAAAATAAATTTGGGCCTCATTGCCGCTGAGAGCACCGAGTCAGCGCTCGTGTTTTACAGCTGTTAAATGTTCGTAAATCTAATCAAACCATATATTGATTTTTCTCCAGCTTTGGATAAATTACAGCCTAGAAAAATAGTCGTCATGTAGCCGTGAGCAAAGCACAGCTGCTGTAAATTTTCTGTGGTGATTGGTCGGGTGTATAAACGTCTTAATTACTGACTGAATGTCCTCACAAATCCTCTGAAGGTCCCGTTCGGTGCTACAAAAACAGAAGACAGTAGTGTTTATTGCTGAGACCTGAGGTGTGTGGACAGAAGTAATGCACACAGTGATCAGCGGGACACAAACACAAACACGCAAGAAACAAATAACCAGGACATCCAGGATTACAGTGGACATTGTGGCGCCCGCTGTAAGACGGCGTGGAGAGGGGTGCACCTGTCCTGCAGGTGAGTCACAGAGGGCCGATGCCATCTCCACAAAAACAGGAAATTATAAAACAGGCAGAATGATGCTTAATTGATGAATACATGCATATCATTGGAGCACAACTTACCTAAAGAAGTTTGATAACACTTTTTATTTCTTACTTTAAACTTTCGTGAAGCTTCTTATTCGTGTAGTGTAGTGAAAGCTTGTGAAGCCATCTCAGCTATGAACCGTCCAGACTCGAGATAATGAGAGAACCCACTGTGTCGCTGACAGAGACACGTCGTTAACATGAACACTGACAGCACTGATTAAATCAAAGATGCGCAACGCGCCGCAGTCGTTGTATGACTTTCAAATGTTCCCATAATTAGGTTTCATTGCGTTTCTTCAGCAGTGACACGTGAAGCACGTGAAATGTAACTGTGAGGTGTAAACAGTACTCATGTATGCTAATAAAGATGGAGTGTGGGTTTGAGAGGAGCTAGGTGCCAGGATCCCTGCAGCAGCGGCGAGCCTGTTAGTGAAGCCACAGCTGTGAGGACGCAATCAAAGATGAACCCTGCTCCTGCTGTTGCCTTTGTTCCTACACATCACAACACCTCACACAAAATGCATCAGCATAAAGAGCGTCTCTGTGTGCTAGGTGAGCAGAAAGCAAAGGTCATTTCATAGCCCATCTCCTACCTGAGAGCTGCCCTCACATCTACACTTTCTTGCAGCACAGCTCCTCTCCCACCACCACGCTCGCTCTGTTAGTCAGAATCCAGGGTGGAGAACATTTCACAGTGTATGTGGGCTTAATTCACCCAAAATGTCTCTGAACATGTGATTTAGTGCTCGACACGCTGATTAAAGAAACAAATGTTATTCTTTCATTCATCAGAATCACAGGTAATGTTCCTGACATTCACCTGCCCTTTACTGAGCACCACAGGAAGGTCGACATCAAATGTATTTGTATTTTTTTAAAAACATGGCAAAATATTTTGTCTCTTAAGTGACACCAGTTTGAAGTCTTCTGTACAAACTGCTGGTTTACATAAAAAGGTCTTGTTGGAGTTTATTTTTAAGAAAAGGTTTTGAATTTTTCATGATTGAATGGTTTTATATATATTTGGTTATATTTGGTAATCATGCTGAATGATTCACGGGTCACTAACTGCTTTACTGTGTCTCTATCCTTTAGTGCTCTTCCATGCAAAGTGTTCATTAGCAGGCCAACCTTTTACTTTGAATTACATTACAGCTCAGTTCGCTGCTCGCCTGCAGGTCTGAGTGAAGGAGTGAGTTGGATCATTAGTCATTGTGCCATAGCACGCTGGCCAGCAAGGTACTCAGTCGTTCAGCTAAGCTGCTAATACTAGCCAGCCGATTGGTCAGCATCCATCCATCCAGTCAGTGACCCCATCAGCCTGCAGGTGCTGAGGTACCTGAGCTGCAACTGGACCTGAGTGATGAGACAGACTGGAAACCATCTGCTTCTCTTTAAGTCACTCTTCTTCTGTCCACCTTTCATTTGTTCTTTAGTAGATTTAGTCGATGTTTTCTATTCTTCTGGTCTCCACTGTTCATACTTAGCTTCCTCTGTAACATAAATATTGTCTTATTTTGCAATTATACTTACTGTACCTCAGTCTGTACCATAATCTGGCCACTTTCTCCTCCCCTGCAAACTACAGTGCATGAAATCTGCATATTCATTCATAAATAAACCGGATGCAGTTCTTTGTTCACGTGTTGCCTTGTTATGATGTTATGATGATCTGGTTTGGAGGTTTTGAGTTAGAACTTCTTTTACACGCGACGTTTTTGCTAACATGGACGCTATTTTGTCAGCAGGTGTTCCTCTCTGGTGTTTCAGAGGATTTGTAATTTTACAGCTATTCATATTTTCACCTGTCGAATAACCTTTTAATCAGCCTATCCATTGATTATCTCTGTGTGGTTCTGTGCAGGTTTTCCATTTATTTTTCTTGTAAAACGGTTGGACTTTAAAACTTCTGTCGAAGATTGTTTCACCTTCACAGTCTCATACACTGCTGTGTGTGTGTGTGTGTGTGTGTGTGTGTGTGTGTGTGTGTGTGTGTGTGTGTGTGTGTGTGTGTGTGTGTGTGTGTGATATCGACAGGCTGCTGCCCGCGGCTTTCTTTGTTATTACTGTAGCCAATAGAAAGCCTGTCCACATGCCACCTGCAGCCTAGCTTACTTTATATATTAGCTTGTGTTTACAGAGCTGTGTAACCGGTGGATCTGACAGAAGAGCTGCTTTATCCAGCAAACCTACATTTCTCTTTGTTCCACTTGAAATGACCTTTTTCATTTTGCTGTTTTGAACATGACAGACAGAGTTGAGCTCAGTCAAATATTTATGGAACAAGTACGACTCTCTGAATGTTTCCGATCTTTTAGGAAACTGTTTATTATTATTATTGTCACACTGAGGAGCTCCATAGTTTCCTGCTTCATTCCTGGGAGAGATAATAATTCCTTTGGGGTCATGTCAGGAAGGGCATCCAGCATAAAAACAGCTGTCAAATCAAACATGCAGTGCTACCCGCTGAGGTGACCCCTGATGAATAAAGGCTGTCTGAGGATTTGAACATCATTGCAGTAACGAGCTGATGATGAATTTAAAGCAGTGTTTAGAACATGCACTGCAGAAGTGAGCGCACGTGTGTGCGTGTGCAGTAACTGGCCTTCGGCTGCATTTAAGCTGTGTCAGGTGTTGGATAGCCTGCTGTGAATGAGGCAGAGGATCATTTGAGACGGAGCATCAATGCTGATTGAATTGGCTGGTCCTGAAAAAGACATGCAGGGTTTTGTCAGACAGTGGAGAGACAGGAGGAAGCTGCTGATCTAATTGTAGCTCTGAATGGACGTCTGTTTGCCTCGTCGCTGATGAACCCTTAAAGGGTACGTGCTGTTTTTGGAGGATTAGCCAGTTGGCTAAATCACCCAGTCACTGATAAACATAGATGGCAGCTATTACATGTCCCTTTAGTCCACTGTAGTAACACTGAAACAAACAAAACACAAAGTTGTTACATTTTTCACATTTTTGCTCTAATTGCTTTGGCAGCTGTGGATTTGTGTACACGAGTGGAGTGGGAGTCCCACAAATGATAACCTGCTAATTTAGCTGAATGCTGCAGTAAACACACTCACCACTGCTAATAACCATCGTTTCTTTCTTTCTTTTAACAGTCACAGATGAAGACACGGTGAAGAGATACTACGCTAAGTTTGAGGAGAGGTTTTTCCAGACCTGTGAGAAGGAGCTTCTGAAAATCAATACTTTCTATTCAGGTATTTATTTACTTCACTTACTCTCGAGACAATAATCGGCGGAGATTATATTAAATCAAGTCGATTACAAGAGGTCGTCTCAGAAATTTCATGGTTACTATTCAGATTTAGAAAAATCAATGTTAAGCAATATCACCTTAACTTCATTTAAAAACAATACTTCCATCTTTGAACGAGCTCTGGAACTAATCACAAATCAATGCTTTAACCTGTCTTCTATAATCACATATTGCATGTAAATATGTAAAGACTCCTATCAGCTGTATCCTCATTTACTTCTTAGCATTTTTGCATAATTCACACTGTTTATTTACTCTGTGCTGAGTTCAGACATGGCCAGCGAGAGTCGCGTTTCAGAGCAGGCCTGCCTGTGTGTATTTCAGGGAGTGAAGCGGGGAATGTGTGTACTGTGTAACATGAGATGGAAGCCATAATATATTCTGGTATTCTGGTACCAGAAGGTCCTGAGCTCCAGCTCTGAGTGAAGTGATGTTATCTAACAGCAGACCGTGCTTCCCCTGGAGGCCGTTAATGAAACTGCAGACTTGCTGGGTCAACGGCCGGCCAAGGCTGACCGGGAAGATTGTCCCAGCTCGTAATGATGGGGTGTTTCTGGCAGACTGATGGCGAGAGCAGCAAACAGACGTGGTATAAATCACTTTGGACCTCGTTACCATGAAGCTGAACCAACTTTGAATGTCTTGATTTTTCTCAGAGCGTTGCTGTTACCAACGCTCTTTCCTTACAAAGGCAGCTTATAGAGGAGAGCGCGGTGGCACGGTTTGATGAGAGAAATCATCATCAACATATTTAAATGACCACCAACCATCGTGATTTTTACTTTCTACAATAATGAGAGAAAACGCTACAAATTTTGAAACTTAAACTGCTGTTTGGGTTCAGTTCTGTTGTTTAGATGTGATGTCACCTATAAATAAAACAGACATTTTTCATAGTGCAAGTCTGAGGTCTTTTTTCTCATTAAACGAGAAAAAAAGAATCATTTAATAAAACTGAGTGGGCTGCGAACTAAACTTAGAGGATAGAAAGTATCGATCCCATCACGCTAGTACGCCCATATACTAATACCAGCGTTGGTATTGACACTATCAATATTTAGATCAATCTGCCTACCTCTGCTTTATAATTGGCAGGTTGGTGCCTGTTGGTAGAGCTCAGTAGTGCCTTTAAAAAAACAAAAATTGCATGTTATTGTCTGTCAGTGAAGGACTATGAATAACGAATAACAGAAGAAAACAGTCATTTCGGTGTCATTCGTCTCAGTGTGGCATGTGACATGAGTCACATCAGGGTTACAACAGTGAGTCAGTGAGTCCTCAGCAGCTCCGAGGTCGGTTAAAGCTGTGCATGAAAACATCAACATCTCCTGCTTATCTTCCACACACAGGAGGAGGGAGCAAGAAATTACAGAGCTGTGTGTGTGTGTGTGTGTGTGTGTGTGTGTGTGTGTGTGTGTGTGTGTGTGTGTGTGTGTGTGTGTGTGTGTGTGTGTGTGTGTGTGTAAAGCAGAGATGGAGATAAATTGCGTGCTGACTTTACATAAGACACTTGCCTCGACTGAGCTTTCTCCCTCTGAAAGGGGTCCCTGACCTCTCACAGCCATCCTGCTGCAAAGCGCTAGAATCCAGTCTGTTGGACAACAACACTTTCATCATCGTGGATTAAATACACAACAAAAAGAAATGAAGAAATGCTGTTTTAGGCTGATAGGATTTCACCCTGTCACTTTCTGGAAGCTGAGAAAGAACAAAAGGTGTTTGAAAACACCACCACAGTAAAGACAACGCCGCTGAAACCTAAACCAACCAACACCTGTCTCTTTCAGCTTCATTAGCCCCACACAGATGAACTGTCCAGCCACATCTTCTGATGTGACGCTGCACTCTTGACCTCAAGGCAGTCTGACTTTCTCACGAGCATTAAGTGGAGCATTGGTTCGTATGCTTCTGTGCCTGTTGAGGGATTACTGCGAGTTTGGATGTCGAAGCAAAGTTTTTGCTTTCCCACGAGGCATCGATGTGACATCGAATAGCATAAAGAGGAAAAATCTTTGTCGGGCGGGTTCCACTCTTGTGTAGAAAAAGAAATACTCAGGGTTGTAGTAATATACCCTGAAAACATTGTTTATGTCGACAAAGAAATTGTGTCATTCTACTTTTGGATTGACGAGCATGAGGATGTAATGGAAAGCAGGCCACTAAGCTGCCATCTACGTGCAAACAATGATAAACAGATGTTAGCTTTACTTCTATTTTCAGTTTGAAAAAGAGTTTTATTCAAATACATTGAAGAAAATGAAGAAAACAGGAAGTTAAATGAGAAGAAACTGGCTTCATTTATTAATGATTAGTTATTCTTTTTTTGAAACAGGTTGTTCCACAAACCAGCCGGATGCAGGAAAATGTATGTTTGCACACAAACAAGAAATACTACCATGTGAACGGAGCAGGAAACAGCAAAGAAAAGGGAAAAAGAGGGGGCTGCAGGTCTTGTTGGCCTGCTACAGAGAGTAGGTGGCTTTGAAAAGAACCTTGTAGGTTTGGGAGGACACCAAACACCGGTTCACATCAGAGCAGGCCCAAATGATTAGTTATTCTGACCTGTTTCGGGTGGCTGTGGTTCAGCATATAGAGCAGGTCATCTGCTAATCACAAGGCTGGTGGTTCCCTGGGTTCTCCGGTCTGCATCCCAAGTGTCCTTGAGCAAGTTGCTGAACCCCGAGTTGCTCACGATGCATTCGACGTGCTGTGGACGTGAGACAGAAAGCAGACAAAGCGGCGTATAAGAACCAGTCATTCACCATTTAAACAAAGAGCAGGAGGAAAATGAGAGCTGCTTGTTGGAAAAGTGAGTTGAACTGCAGGAGAAGTTAATGAAATGCAGGTTGCTGTCCAAGCAGCGTGTGATTACCCCTCCTCTCTCATTCTGTCTCTCTGGCTGTATTAACCTATCTCTGACCCAGATAATGGTTCCTCAGTCAGCAGCATTCACAGGTCAGCCTAAGAGTCTCCATGCTTCTGCTTCCTGGAACAAGCAGAAATAAAGAATCATTTTTATTGTTATTTGCTGCAGCAGTTTTTTGCATTTTAACAATATCGAGGTTAAGCAGCAAATGACCAAAGTAAAGGCTCTAATTTTACGCAAATGCAGGAATAATATTAAAATTTCCAAAATAAAAGTCCAAGCAAACCAACAACTTGTTTTTTAACAGCTCCGCTGGGCTTATTAGGACCTTTATTATTTTTGTATTACTCTACACATCCTCTAAAATGTATAATATTCATTATAATATGTGCAAATACACAGTGGCTATAATAACAATCAACACGCTTAACAGTAGATAAAACTGGAAGTTGTGCTGTGCAAGTGTAAACGTGTGTAAACGTGTGTGTGTGTCCACAGCACAGTATGTAAGATGTATGTGACATCCTTTCATTGTCCTTCTGCAGAGAAGCTTGCCGAGGCCCAGAGACGATTTGCGACGCTGCAGAACGAGCTGCAGTCTTCACTGGACGCTCAGCGAGAGAGCAATGCTTCGCCCGGTCTGCGGAAACGCAAGACCAGGTTCCACCTGTCGCAGGAGGAGCGCTGCAAACACCACAACATCAAAGACCTGAAGCTAGCCTTCAGCGAGTTCTACCTCAGCCTCATCCTGCTTCAGAACTACCAGGTTTTTAGTGCATCTACACACTCAGATCACTTTATGTCACCTGCAGTCGTTTGATCAGACTACATATCCTTTCCAGTCTCTTTCCAGTCTGGTGTGGTCTGTAGCTGCTGGTTTCTTCTTGTCTCCCACAGAACCTGAACTTCACTGGTTTCCGTAAGATCCTGAAGAAACATGACAAGATCCTGGATACTTCCCGCGGGGCAGACTGGCGTGTGGCTCATGTGGAGGTGGCACCTTTCTACACCTGCAAGAAGATCACACAGCTCATTACTGAGACGGAGGTGCCTGCCTGCCACACGTGGACTTTACTACATGTCAGACGTGTGTAGAAAAAACGAACATGTCTGAAACGAATGGTTGTTTTTGTATCCAGACCCTGGTGACCACAGAGCTGGAGGGAGGCGATCGTCAAAGGGCCATGAAGAGGCTGAGAGTTCCTCCTCTGGGGGCAGCTCAGGTCAGAATCACAGCTGATTACACTGGAAACACACCTGTTCATACATAATCAGCTATATGAACAGGTGAATAGAGGAACAAAGGTGAATGAAGTCACTCTGAACATGGCGTAGTTGTTTGTACCAGACAGGCTCGGCTGAGTATTTCCAAAATTGCTGATCTGCTGGGATTTTCCTGCACAGCCACGTGTAGAGTTTACAGAGAATGATCTGATATACTGCAGATAATATCTGGGCTAAAATGCCTTGTTGATGTTAGAAATCGGAGGAGAATAGCCAGACTGCTTTGAGCTGACAGGCTGAAGGCAACAATAACACAACCAAGTTGTGCAGAAGAGCATCTCTGAGCACACATGCCAAACCTCGAAGCAGATGGCTACCGCGTAAGGTTACAGTTCACACAGGCTCACCACAACCAGACAAGACTGGCACTGCTGGACAGGATGCAAGCAGACGTGAAAGGATGGAGCCATGCTTGCATCCACAGTTCAGGCTGGTGCTGGTGGTGTAATAGTGTGGGGGATACTATCTTCTTTAGCACCAAGTGGCCATCATGGTAGCTCCAGCCTACCTGAGTATTCTTGCTGGCCATGTCCATCCCTTTATGACTGCAGTGTCCTCATCTTCATGGCCTCCACAGTCACTGGATCTCAGTCCATCAGAGCACCTTTGGAATGTGATAGAGCTGGATATAGACGGCAAATATGCATCAACTGTCAATATAGACCAGGATCTCTGAGGAATGTTTCCAGACCCTGTTGAGTCTAGTCTTAAATAATTAAGGCAGTTCAATAAAGAGAGATCATTTAGAAAAACTGAACATTATTTATTGACTTAAGGGATTTGATTTTCTGAGCTCTTTGGCAATTAGACTCCAATGAACCATCATAGCAGAGTCCCAGCAACAATAGTGATTAGAACAGGATCCCCAGAGTGTAGATGCTGAAGGTGAAGTTGGAGGTTAGGACAGGTGGAAGAGGGTAGCACGAACGAGAGTCCAAGTGGCAGAAGATCATTCATATTTACAGAACCGAGACTGAAGATGGGGCAAGAAAATAATCAAACCAGAGTAATAATGTCAGTGTTGAGTTTGTGGATGTGAAGAATAGACTAACAGCCTGAATTTCAAGGTAAGCAGGTCAATCAGTGATTAAAGATCATCTTTATTGAACTTGGATAGAAGCTTCATTACTTAAGTCAAAAGTTGCTAGTGAATGTGCTTCTCATACCTCCCCTGTTCTGTAATTGTACTGTTGCAGATGTCACCTCTTGAAGAACAAATGTTGAAATGCTTGCTGAAGAATATCCCAGCATGCAATATTTTTGCATTTATCTAACTATAAAAAAATACAATTAAAAGCAAAACATTCCAGTTTTTAAAAGAAAGAGAAATAAAGCCAGCGGGGTGAGAAAGATTGAGAGAAAGACAAAGGAAACCATCGGAGCCTTCAGTATTGATTTTATAAGTGCCTCGACTCTGTTGAACAGACGGGATATCATTCAGGAGAAAAACAAGGCTCTCCAATGCATCTTTTGCTCCTGCATTAATTACTGTCATGTCTGGCTTAAAGTGTGTAACATGTGAGCTCTCCATGTCTCCTGTGTGTGTGATAAATATATTTATGCTTACGAGCAGGTAAAAGGAATGAAATTGGTTTAGAGTCTGTGACTCATTGCTGCATGACGTTTTGTCTAAAGCGTCTTTGGACGTGTTCGTGTGAGTCGTCACGTTAATCCGGTTTATTCCTGTCTGCCTGGTTCAGCCTGCTTTGGCCTGGACGACCTTTCGCGTGGGTCTCTACTGTGGCTTCTTCATCATTCTTGCCATCTGCTTCGTTATCACTGGTAAGTCTAAGTTACTGTTTTCACCGGCGTCATAGTTCATCTTCATAAAGCAGTAAACATGCTGCGGTTTGTTTAGGTGCCGTGTTCTTCCGCTCTGAGAACGTCTGGCCTATGGTGCGGATCTATCGGGGCGGTTTCCTGTTGATCCAGTTCCTCTTCCTGTTGGGCATCAACACCTATGGATGGAGACAGGCTGGAGTCAACCACGTCCTCATCTTTGAGATCAATCCACGAAACAACCTCTCGCACCAACACCTGTTTGAGGTGAGAAAAAAGACGTCTCGTCTTATAGAAGATCCTGGAAAATTGCTCAAATCTCTGAGTGGCAATCATGGATTCATAAAGTGTTTAGCCTGAGTAAACATGGTTGTTTAGCTGGGTAATTATGATTCAAGGAACAGATTATCATGTAAAATAAGATTTGATTCCGTAGAAGCACTACCTTTAGATGTCCACGGGGTTTTGTTGGTAACCCAGAACTGAAAGCAGAACCTCTTTTCACTCGTTATTCTGATTTTTGGGTTAATGGTGATCATGTGTCAAAGGAGCTTTCTTTTAAAGCCATTTTTTCCTTCCTGTGCTGCAGATTGCTGGTTTCCTGGGCGTGTTGTGGTGTCTCAGCATCCTCTCCTGTCTCTACTCGCAGTACACTTACATCCCCATGCAGGCCAACCCTCTCATCCTTTATGGCTTCATGGTGCTCTTCCTCATCAACCCCTTCAAGACCTGCTACTACAAATCACGTTTCTGGCTCCTCAAATTGCTGGTCGGTTAACTCGTTTACTGGAAATGCTCCTTTAATGTATAGTAAATAGTCCACGCCCATGCTAGAGTTTTGCACACTGATGTGCTTAATCACAATGAGAAAAGTAAACAAAATAGAGGTGAGAGATGACGTGCCTGAAAGGGTCATTTTAGCCCGTTTCTAGGTGGTTTGTGGGCAGGTACAATCCAAATTTTGTGGAAATAAATGAGATGCTATTGTCAGGAAACTAAAGTGATAGACTGCTTTCATAAGGTGTTGTAGGTTTAGAAAGGCAAAAAACAGCTCCCGGTTGCTAAGTGGTTGCCAGGGTCTGTGATGACATCACTATATACAGCTCAAAAAAAGCTAAAGTAAAAATCAGAGTTTAGCATCAAGTCAATTAAACCTGTGGGCATTGATCTAGCCACTTAAGTAGCAGAGGTTGTTAATAAGAGGGGCACCAATGAGACAGCCCCCTGCACAGGAACGATCGTACAGGTGGGCGCCTCAGACAGTTTTTCCTGCTTTGCTGTAAGTTTGCCTTTAGCTGGGGTGAATGTCACTGCTGCCAGCATTAGGCACATGGACTGCTGTTAGGTATCGGGATGAAATCCTTGGACCCATCGTCAGACCCTGCGCTGGTGCAGTGGCTCCTGGGTTCCTCCTGGGGCACAACATCCAGGCAGCTCCTGGAGAACGAAGGAACTGATGCCATTGACTGGCCCCACGCTCTCTCGACTTAAATCCAATAGATCACCTCAGGGACATTGTGTTTCCATCCATCCAATGCTCCCAGCTCAAACTGCCCAGGATCTCAGTGATCAGGTCACCATCATGTCCTGACATTGTCAGACATGCATAAAAGTACACGGGGGCTGAAATCTGACCAAACTCGGCAAACCTGCCTCGTCAGTTTTCACTTAGATTTTTGGGTTGTCTTGAATTCAGCCCACAGTAGATTTTCTTTTCCATCAAATAATGTGGCTTCCTTTCATTCCTAACACATTGCCACATATTTTTCCAATTTTTCTGAGCAGTGTTTGGTTGCTTCACTCCTGACTGCGTAGGAGGAGTTTGCAGACAAAGAAACAAATGCACAGGCAGACAGAGATTTGGTGTATTATAGTAAGATACCACCTACCTTACTTGCTAAAGGGAGTTGTGTCTTGAGTCACTGGGTATTTTGCTGAAAAGTCTGTAATTCAAAGTGGATGCATGATCCCAACAGTCAGGGTTCCTGCAAGTCCAGTAACAGATGTTTACAGCTGTGACACAGCAGCTGATACGGACTGCTTTATCAACATGAACCCAGTGCACACACGATGAGATGGTGTAAGATCCCTGCTCTGTGTGTGTGCTGAGGAATGAACGCTGTCACTTTGCAGTGTCGGAGAGAAAGACACAACCGTGGCAAACAGAAGGTTTATTACGCAGACGTTTTAAGTCCTGAAGAGAAAAAATATTCTATACTTTCAATAAACACCAGTGAGAACATGTAGAGAACATACACTAGCAAGCACGAGGTGTAATTAATTTTGTTCCTGTGTTATTTTGGCATTATTATCCTAATGCAACAAAGATTTAAAATAAAAACAAATTAATTTCTGAGCTGTGTCTGCTGTTCTAGCATTTTCTATTTTATTAACCTGCGATTTAAATGTGTCTGCGCACATGTGTGCATGCGTCTCTATCTCACACAATTCAGATATCCATCTTAAACCTCATGTTTACAAAGCCCCCCCGTGTTACTCTGTCCTTTGTCTAAGCTGTGATAGGGGCCTTCAGGAGAGAGGGTGTGTGTGTGTGTGTGTGTGTGTGGTGACAAAGAGGGCAGGGGGTGAGGGATAATAGAATGCAGCTTGTCTCTGGGGAGGTGGAGGCTGTGACTGTGCAATCATTACAGGCATAGATCTATCAGTATGTTGATGCCCCGAGCTCCTCCTTTCCCTCCTCCTCTTCTTCCACTTCTCCTTCAGCCCCTCATCCCCCCTCCTTCTCCCCACCTGTCCCCCAGCATCAGCAGAAGACCCCCTGCTCGTATTCGTGTCCCTTCTTTCGCAGCTCCCCGCAGTCCTCAGCCCTCCTCCTCTGATTGGGCTTCACAGTCAGTCTCACTCTTGATTGGTCCTGCACACTCATGATGGCAGCATAGAATTAGAGTAGATATGAAGTGTTGGATTATTGTTTCATTGGAGTAAACAGTGTGTTTTCTTACTAGTAATGAGATCACATGTATCCATGTCAGGTGTGCGTGTTGCCTCTGATGACAAACAG
The DNA here is from genome assembly GCF_964374335.1 of Astatotilapia calliptera. Lineage (NCBI taxonomy): Eukaryota > Metazoa > Chordata > Actinopteri > Cichliformes > Cichlidae > Astatotilapia > Astatotilapia calliptera. The sequence continues at coordinate 1,860,621 of NC_137443.1, read as the reverse complement.
TATAAGATTTCATTACAGGACAAATTACAGAGCTAGCAGCTGAATTACAAGTGTTTGCTCAAGAAATGAAGACGTTACCATGAGTGCAGCAGGCTTAGCCTTTAGACAACAACACACGGAGTGGATATGAGTGAGATGGCCACTCGATCGATACTGACTTTGACTGACGGGTTAAAAGAAATCAGCTAATATGTGCAAAAACAAAAGATATCAATACTGTGTGACATTTGTAGGGAATAAAGAGTATGTGGGGTTTGGGAGGGTGTGTGCATTCGCTCCTGAATGTCAGATGTAGCCGCGGGGGGGGGTTAAATGGAAAAAGTCGAGCAGGGTTGTATCATTTTACAAAGCGTGGTCAATAACTGAACCCCTGCCAAAGTCATATCCCAAATAACACGCCCGTAGAAGCAGGCTGCAGAGCACAGCCAGCTCCTTTCATGTCTTTGTGTTCACTAATAATTAGTGGCACGCAAATACACAAATTCATGTGCACAGGCACAAAAGCATGACTCATTAGAGCGTCCTGTGGCGTGCTGATAAGGTAGACCGGAGGCTTTATCCCACTGCGTTAGGTGTCTCCCTCGGCTTTGCACTTCCCTCGTAAAGTACTGCAGGATTTGCATGCAAATAATTTGTTGGCTAATTCAGTCTCAGTGATGAACCGCAGACTCGGGGTAATTGCAGCATGACGTCCCAGGTAAGGTTTGTTGCAGGGAGGTCAGCTGGGGCGTTTTCTGAAACGCAAGAAGCATTTTTCAGGTTTTTGTTGCACATTTTCTGTTTTCACCATCCGTCTTTTCATTCTTCAGTTTCGTGTTTTCACCGCGCCGTTTCACCGGGTGGAGTTTGCAGACTTCTGGCTGGCTGATCAGCTCAACTCTCTGGTGTTTACTCTCATGGACCTGGAGTATCTCTTCTGCTTCTACATCTTCGAGCTGCAGTGGAGCAACAGCAAGGGCCTGTTACCGGACTTTGGAGGTGAGGCGTTATGCTCTGCTTTTGTTTACTGGAAAAGCATGCACAGTAGAAACATAAAAACAAATTCAAATTCAAAATTCAAATTCAAATTTTATTTGTCACGTACACAGTCATACACAGTACGATATGTAGTGAAATGCTTGGACGACTGCTCGTGACCTAAAGAGAACAAAAAAGGAAAAGGCTATGAATAAGATAGGAAATAAATATGAAAAATTAAAAAGGGTAATTTTAACTAGGAAGGAATAAAATATAAATTAAGGTTAAAAATGAAATAACTGTACAACACAAATTAGAATGAAGGGTAAATTTAACTGGGAAGAATAAGATAAAATATATAAATTAAAGTTGAAAATAAAATAACTGTACAACAAAATACACAATATAGAACTATATAAGAATGTATGAAGAAATATAAATAAATATATACACAATAACAGCAGCGTGATTTAAGTAATGAAGTGAAAACAAAGTCCAGAAAGTCCAGTGTGTGTGTAAGAACCATATGTGTGGGTCAGTACTGTGTGGTGGTGTGATTGAGAGACCGTATCGCCTGCGGGAAGAAGCTCCTCCTCAGTCTCTCTGTGTTGGTCTTCAGGGAGCGGAATCGCTTTCCTGACCTCAACAGAGAGAACAGTCTGTTGTTGGGATGGCTGAGGTCCTTCACCATCTTCCTGGCCTTGGTCCAGCACCGCCTGCTGTAGATTGAGTGCAGGTCAGGGAGCTCGGAGCGGATGGTGTGCTCAGCTGACCGCACAACCCTCTGTAGAGCTCGTCTGTCCTGCATGGTGCTGTTCCCGAACCAGGTTGAGATGTTTCCCGCCAGGATGCTCTCTATGGTGCACGAGTAAAAGTTCCTGAGCACCTTGGAGGGCAGTTGGAAGTCTCTCAAGCGTCTGAGGTGGTAGAGACGCTGTCGGGCCTTTTTCACCACGGTGTTGATGTGACAGGACCATGACAGGTCCTGCGTGATGTGAACTCCGAGGTATTTGAAGCTGTCCACTCTCTCCACTGGGCACTCGTTGATGACGGGGGTCTAGTAGTTCCTCTCCTGCTTAGTGCTGAAGTCCACTATCAGCTCCTTTGTCTTACTGACGTTTAGAAGGAGGTTGTTCCTCTGGCACCAGTTCTCCAGATTCCTAATCTCCTTCAGGTAGGCCGTCTCGTTGTTATCAGAGATCAGGCCCACCACGACGGTGTCGTCAGCAAACTTGATGATGGTGGTGGAGCTGGTAGTGGCCACACAGTCATATGTGTACAAAGAGTACAGCAGGGGGCTCAGAACACACCCCTGGGGGGCTCCAGTGCTGAGAGTGGTGGAGGCTGAGACATGTCCGCCCATCCTTACTGCCTGTGGTCTGCCAGTTAGGAAGTTGGAGATCCACTGACACATAGATGAGCTGAGTCCCAGATGCTCCAGCTTGGTGGTGAGTGTGGAGGGAATTATGGTGTTAAATGCAGAGCTGTAGTCTATGAAGAGCATTTTAACATAATTCAAACCGCGCTGTGAGGACGAGTGCATTTTTCCCTGATCACACACACACTGGAGTGAACAGTGCTCTGTTTTATATTGTTGTAGGTTCCCGAGACTTCATGTGCCACAGCTACTCCTACGGTCTCCGTGCCATCATCCAGTGTCTGCCTGCTTGGCTGCGTTTCATCCAGTGCTTGAGGCGTTACCGTGACACAAAGAGGGCCTTCCCGCACCTGGTGAACGCTGGGAAATATTCTACCACCTTCTTTGTTGTCACCTTTGCCGCCCTCTACGCCACACACGAAGGTAGGAGACGGGACTGATAAGCACGTGTACGCTGAGGTATCAGCTGGGCAGACGTTATATAACAGCTTATGTCATTTGCAGTGCTTCGAATCAAAGAGGAACCCAACGCAGACACGGTCAGTCTCGAGCTGAAGAGTCGACAGTTTCCGTGTGTTTCGTGTATTACAGGAACATGTCAGCTCCACACAAAAGGCTAAAATGCCTTTTGTGTGGAGCTGTGTGTACTCAAAGAGCTGAGGTGACCTTGAGCGCAAATGCTAGAAGCTGGCCTTGGTTTCCATGCCTGGAGCTTTATAAAGAGAATGGGAGAGGTCTGTCAAACACAGCTGTATGTAAGCAAGGCTCTGCTCTCGGTTCAGGAGGTCAGACAGAGGAGAGGCAGCAGATCGGTGAAAGTCGAGGATTTAAAAAGAAAAAGCAGAGATTTGAAATTACGAGCAGGTTGGATGTAAAAAGAGAGCATTAATAGTCGAGTCACTCTCTCCGTAACAGCTTCGTAATTACCCTGAAATGATTAAAATTATTCTGATTCAGAAGCCAAATCACAAAGGAATTCATGTTCAGAGACGCTCGGGCAGTAAAAGCATCTCTTTAGCACGCAGCTTTGTATTTCCCGTCTGCATCGCAGATATTTGTTCACACGTCTCCTTTCAAAGCTGCTTTTCTATTTAAACCCTTGCTGGCATTTTGCTCGCCGATATATTTATTTTCCAGCAAAATGCCAGCAAGGAAACTTCATCTGCAACCTTTTAAATCATTAAATGCTATTTCTCGGTTTGGCTTTTTTCTCTTCGATTTAAATTTAAATCAGTGCATTTGCTTCCCAAGCTGACCGTCAGTGATACTGGAGGAACCAGAAGGAGAGACAGACCTCTTTTTCTTTTTTTTCTTCCATCTCAGTAGGAAAGGCGTCCATTAAACCATATCCTCCTTCCTCCTCTGGTCTGAAGCCTGTGTACCCTTAGACTAATGGCCTCCCTTCATGTGTTATTCTGTATGAAGCTGTCTTTCATCCAGCATGATAATGGAGGCCAAGGCTGATCGCTGGTTAAGTGAAGGAGGAGGGTGGGAAGACGGCTCCACAGACACAGACACGGACGTTGAATAAATGGTTGAGGAAACTGCCTGTTGAGGAGATCGTTTGAGTATTTCCTACATAAATAGGCTTTGATGGCTGAATGCGGCTGCCAATATCAGAATAACCTGAATCCAAATCTGGTAAAGAAGCAATAAGAGCCTCAGACACACTAAAAATACAGAGTCGATGTACGAAGGAGCCTTTAGCGCTGATATTCGCTGGAGCCTTACTGCGGACAGGACGGTGCCAAGTCTGCCTGCATCGCCCAGCAGACCTGACAGCAAAGACAGCAGGTTGGTATCATGTTCACACCGCTCGGTCCGGCTGTAAAAGCTGTCTGGAGTGTCAGTCGGGATCTGGCAAAGGTCCCAGCGCCTGCGAGTGGATGTGTCACCTTCATCACTAACGCTTCCATTGTGACCTCGCTGCCACATCACCTCGCCGATTCCTGGAACTGCCCACACAGACCTCCGGGAAGCAAAAGGAAGGAAATAAATCACAGGATTCTCCATAGAGGACTGAGTGGTGTCCATTGGCTCGTGCTTCCATTTGCTGATCAAAATCTGTAAAATTAAGAGGCACAGTCTCCTCTGTGGTCTGTATGGGCCAAAGTGGAAATTAAGTAATCTGTGTGTGTTGAATCATATTTTTTAATGTGATTCAGCAAAACTGAGCAGATTTCTCCCCTCAGAGGAAACGCTCAGCTCACTGCTGCGAGCAGCTGATTGGACATTGTCATGAAACTGTAATCTCAGCAGAGGCTCTGAGGCCTGTAACCTGAGAGATGCTGGAGGATTTCCTGGTGTGGGCAGAGTTCCCAAACTGTGTAGCTGCACTGAGGCCTGACAGTAAAGCAGCTGCTTTTCTCGGGATCAATACGGAATCTGCTTTATGTACAGCAGCCTGAGACTTATCACTGTTTGAGATGCAGAGGAGCTGCAGGCCTAATGCTAATTTAAATTCTTGGGATCTATCCAGAGGGAAGGCAAAGGCAGAAGAAAACGATGTTTGACGGGCAGAAAGAGAAACGCAGCCTTGTGCTAGCAGGGAGACGGGAAAATGTGATGTTAAAGGTAAACCCCAAAGTGCAGTGTAGAGTCACTGCAGGCATGGTTTTAAAGAGATCCCTCCATCTGTAACACCAAATCCTGTAAAACATCTAAAATAACCTTGAGGAACACGACTCCTGCTGGTCTGTGTGAGGTTAACTGTGGTGGTGACGGGTGGAAACGGACTGAGACGGCTGTAGAGAAGAATCCCTAAATTTAGAAGCGATAGCCGCTGAGAGGAAAGTAAAATGGGAAATTTAATGCGAAGAGGTTGGAGAGAAAGCAAGGGTGCAGCAGGGGCAAGTGAGGACATGAAAGGGAGGAGATACTAATATTTAAAAGATATCAAACCGGAAGTAATGGAGGAGAGGAGAGGAGTGTAATTACCAGCCCCGGGCTGAACGCATGCCTGCTGGACTCTGCTGGAATAGAGATGAGGCTGAACTGACAGCTTTTACAACTTAATTTCATGCACTGACCCCTCGTTCATTATCAGGACAGGAATCACAGCACACACACCGACACAGCTCTAGTCAAACACGTACTCACGTTTACTGAAAACAGATAAAAGCTCTGCTTTGAGTCTCTCTCGCCATCTGTTTGAACTCTGATTCACCCCTGCAAACCCCAAAAGCAGACTCTTGTTATTATCAGTGAAGCACATCTCGATTCAGATACAAGGTGGAAATCTGATAAAGTGCACATGTTGAGATGGAGCTAACAGGTAAAATAATTCAAATAAAGCTGTAGGTATCATATTAGGTTGGAAGAAGTCTGAGCTGAATAAACACTCAGATCCTTGATTTATCTGAAAGCACTGAGACAACAGGGTAAAAATAGCGTTTAAACCCTGCTTTGAACACAAAGGCATTATCAGAAAATGTCTATAAAATATTCAAACTAAAAGCACCTAAAACTGACGCTGGGGCTGTATTTGTTATCATGTAATACTATAATACTACAGAAGTATTAGGCTGTTTGTACTTATGCATTAACCCTTTGCATTGTGCTGTTGTAGCTGATCGAATGACATTTACATGGTTTATTCATAAAGTGAGGCTGCAAGTCTCTCCAGCAGGGCACAAGATAAATCAGATCATTAATGAGGTATTAAAGAAAAAAAATATCTGAATTGTTGGACTTTTCTCTAATTTTAAATATCATGTTATCTCTTTGCACCAGTACTTTTGGGTTTCTATTCGTCTTTTTAAGCTTCTTCCTGGTGATGCTGGACAAGTGAGGGCTGCAATAAATGACAGTGGCTCTTAATAGTAAAACCAAAGGGGAAATCAGCCCCACTGAAAACACATGTAAGGTGATAACCAGCTAATGTAGTCAAGTGTTTCAGGTGGAACAATATCCAACCATTTAAACGCTGATGATACGCTGTTTGCAAAGTTATTTGCTTTCACCTTTATTATGAAATAAATGTATGACCTGTATAATTATGATGCTGTGGACTGTCAGACACCAGACGTTGCTCTGGGTGTTGGAAGAACAGCAAGTAGCACGAAAGTAAGGACACCAGAGGGAGGCGAGGACACGACAGAGAAATATGATTCTGGATGCATCAGGCAGGAGGAAAAGAGGAGGGTTGGTGTGCATCCTCGCAACGGACGGGGTGGGAAGCTCCAAAAGGGAATAACTGAAAGATGAAGAATTGGATGGTGTTTCAATATCTAAGGTCATCTGGCCTTTGTGACAGCGCCGTGGAAGTGTGGGGGGAGCTGTCTACTTCCACGTTAACCTTCTGCCTACCTTCATGTTTCACGCCCTCACAGTTCGCTCGGTGTGGAATTCTTGGCCTGCATCAAAAATTCCCTCATACGTGTCTGTGTTTGTAACTGCTAACTAAGCCAAAAACATGGGACACAAAGTGAAAATGAACTAAAGTAAGAGAATGAAGAACAAACCGCGCTGTGAGGACGAGTGCTGGATTCAGTGAAAAGGAAAAGCTGAAAAATAATTCAACAGCAGCCATTCTTGTTGTTTTCAAGTCCTGTTGACCTGTTGCAAAAGATGTGCTCTGTCTTTATCAGCACGACTGGCCAAGACAACAACAGTGTGTGTGTTTGAAAAGAAAATAGAGGTTGAGTGTGTGTGACAGGAGCCAGTAAGCACCGTTAGCCCATCCTGACCAGTTCAATCAATGCCCATCCCACCATGGTTGACCTCCTAATGGCCCAACAGTGACCCATCCTTGTGGAAAGACAGCATCAGCGAGTGGAGGATTAAATACCTCAGTACGTTAAAGCTAAAGGAAATCACATCGGTGGATATTCTCCAGTGAAAAGAGTCTGTTGTCTGGGAATAAGTCTAATCTACAGCTGGGAGACCTCGGTGTGGCCGTAGGGACCGGTTCCATCCCGTCGCTCAGCTGATGCAGCAAACAGCACAATGGAGGCAGCGGCTAACAGAACAGCAGTAATTCTCTGTTGTCCCGGCTCTGATCCCTGGCGTCTCGTAGGCTGGAGGCACGTAGAACAGTGACTATGACAAATGAGAGCGAGCCCGATCTCTGCCTGGTGGCTGCCGTCTGTGCGAGTCGATGTGAAAGGCCATCGGGTGCTGATTTATACATCGGCGCCCACTGAGGAACAAGGAAATCACATCCGCACGGCTCCCACAGAGACACGCGGGCGCTGCTGAGCACAGCTATAAAAACACTGTGACATTACGCAGTACATCAATCAGCTGTAAACTAACTGCAGATTGTTGTACAGCCCACAGCTGAGAGCACTTGAACTAATAATAATTATCACGATTAATCCTTCATTCATGTCTCAGAAGGCAGAGTGAGGAGGGGAGGGGGGTTTAGGACTTACTTTTGTTTTTTAGAGAAATAAAATCTACTGTCATAACATCAGGTCCTGTTTTATTTAGCATTATCACCTTACAGCAAGAAGGTCTCGGCTTCCTTTAGTAAAAAGTCACTGGTTCAACCCTCCAACCTACATGGGGAAGTATCCTTGGGTAGGATGCTGCATCCCATAAGTGCTCTTTGCTGTATCCATCCGAGTGTGAGTGTGTGAAGGTTAAAAGTGCCATGTGTCTGCATGAGTTCTCTCAGGCACAGCCCAAAGACCTCTGTGGGTCTGTCTCTGACCAGTAGGTGCCCGTCTCTGCAGGAACCTAGGCAAATGTTGGTCCTTTATTTATCCAGGTAAAAAATCTCATTGAGATTAAACATTTCATTTCCAATAGAGACCTGGCCTCATGGCAGCGAAAGTCGAAACTACATGTACCACATAAGTACATTTAAAGTTTTCATGACAGTGTCACGGCTCCCCTTGACCTCTGACACAAATGACCCATAAAAAGTGCAAACAGACATGCTATGTACATTTTCAGGAGTCCCTAAAACCACTATTTAAACAGGTGGCGCTATAGAGCCATTTTCCCACACCCAGGGAAAAAACCAATGAAACATGACAGCCTTCATCGCGTTCGAGGCGTGACTTTTGAAGCTTTCCCAGCTCCTCATCTGCAGCTTACCCGTTAATGGTGAATCACCATGCCAACAGGGCGTGGTCTTAAATAAAAACTCACAATTTTCACAGTAAGGCATCACCAGGGCCTGAAGTTAATGCAGACGACCTTTGGGGTGCATGTAATGAACCTGTGAAGAGGACAAAACTTGATCTTTCCTGTTCCCACTAGGTGGCGCTCTAACTGGCGCTGATTATTTGCATATGAAACTGTTCCGATTAAAGACAATGAAAAACAGTCTGGTTACTTTACCGAGCCTTAACACCTTTTCACACTCTGTTTTTATGCTGTGGGCTGCAAGTGTGTAGATTTTAGTGCAGGCATAATGAAAAGTGAACACTGAAGTGTTATAGCTCTCTAAGGGTATCTGTTCAATCAATCAATGCTGGTCTACTCGTGGCAGGAGGGCTCCCTCTAGTGGTAAAAGTGATAATAGAAAAGTTGCGACCCTGCTCTGAGTGTGCTGATGCTGTTGCATTTCTCTTTACTGCAGCTAAAACCAGAGGAGTTCTTGAATGCAAGCCTCTGACACAAGTTGTGTTCGTGTGTTTTCTTTCAGAGCAAAGTCACGCAGACGCCAACACCTTCTTCTACCTTCTGATTGTGTCTTCAATCATCAGCTCCCTGTACACACTGATCTGGGATCTGCGTATGGACTGGGGTCTGTTTGATCGTGGAGCTGGCGAAAACATCTTCCTCAGGGAAGAAATCGTTTATCCACATAAGGTAGCGTCTGGTTTAATCCCCGTGCCCGTCCCACCCAAACAGACACTAACCCCGTCTGCTCTGTGTCCAGGCCTACTACTACTGTGCTATTGTGGAAGATGTGATCCTGCGTTTTGCTTGGACGATCCAGATTTCTCTGATCACAACGACCAAGATCAACTCTGTGGGCGACATCTTGGCCACCATGCTGGCTCCTCTTGAGGTCTTCAGGTGGGTCTGAACAAAGTTTGTTCCTTACGACGAGCTTCGCAGAGCACCCACGGTGACTCGTGTCGTCCTCCTCACCTTCCTCACTGCAGGCGCTTTGTGTGGAACTTCTTCCGTCTGGAGAACGAGCACCTGAACAACTGCGGTGAGTTTCGTGCGGTCCGGGATATCTCTGTGGCGCCGCTCAACGCTGACGACCAGACGCTGCTGGAACAGATGATGGACCAGGAGGACGGAGTCCGGAACCGCTCGGGCAAGAAGACCTGGAAGAGGTCCCACAGCCTGTCGCTCCGACGCCCCCTGCTGTCCACCTCACAGTAAGAAACCACGTGTGTGCCAGACATCGTGCACTTTTATTTCACTTTGAAGACGAGTGCAGAGCTGGTATTACTGTAGATGAAAGAAGTTATACTTCTATTAAACATCAGATATGGAAGGATTACACATTCCTCGTCGTTGCTCCTGGAGATTATAAAACTGTCACACTGAACATTTTTTCATTAATTAAATGTGTTCAAAGATACTACACCCATTTGAAATCGAAAAAAACAGTTGTTCCTTCAGTAGAGGAAGTATCCAGATGTTGCATTAGAGGCTGTACAGCTGAGGTCCCTTATGTTGAGCAATCAAGGAAACCCAGGATCTGAACTTAACTTTTCCCACATCCTGGTGTTTGAGCTATGAAGAGATACCAAAAATCCAATCGTATGTGCAGAAATTTTACATTTTAATGCTAAAATATAATTATTGCTGTTTTACAAAAAACTTTTTTTATGAATATGTAAAATGACACTGATTTACTTTCATTCCTGAACACAAAAGTAGTTTTAGCGGCTGAGTGTCATTCTTGATTAATTTCCAACTTCTCAGAGAAGTAAAATATGATTTAAAAGATATTACTGTGACATGTGTTTTCTTGTTTTTATGACAGGTGGTCTGATAAATTTGTAAAATGCTGTATATGCCTTTGTCTGAATTAAAGTCACAAAGTGTTACACAGTGTTACACAAACCTCCATTAACATCAGCACAGTAACTGTGCACCGGGAGCTTCATGGCATGGTTTGCATGGCTCCTGCAGGTGGCCCGGTGCTGCTGCCCACATAGTGTCTGGACTTGTGTGAAGACAATACTGAACTGAGTGCATGAAAAAGCAGTCCATGCAGTTGTTTTAAATAGTTAGTAATGTATAAGTAACGCAACGTGAAATGAAGTCTCGGTTTTGTCAGATAACGTCTGATTTTCTTTTTTTAATCGTCTTTATTTCAGATCGAAGAAGGACACCAAGGTGCTAATTGAAGATACTGACGATGAGGCCTTCAGCTGAGTCCACAACATCGGCACACGCACGCACACAAACACACACTTTACGACACTGTACTTATAAAGACCTCGTTCGCTAACGCCTGACCTCAAAGCTCCTCCCTCGTAGTGTTAACGCGCAGGCCTACCCTTCAGTCTCGAAACCTTTAAAGCAGTGAGGACCATCAGTCACTGTCCTCACCTCTGGGAAACTTACCTCATCTTTACGTCCTTGTAAGTACAGTTGGTCTTTATAAGTATGGAAACAACACACACACACCTATAATGTAGAAACACACACAGAGATAGACCCGCTGAAGCACAAGTATAGTATAATATCGCTGCAGGTGAGGAGAGAGCTAATGCCACCCAGACAAACAGCCACACAGTCAGACAGATGGACAGACATCAAGGGAAACCTTCTGCACATAACCGGCGAGATAAGACCGCACTGCCCGGGGATTATCCTCTTCTGTTTTTTAAACGGACTTTTTTTAATATCTGTTGTTTACTTTTCTGTAGATTCTTCTTTTATTTCCTGAATTTGTTTAGAAGACGCTGCATAAAATAGGCTACCGACGACTGTTTGCACACCTACACTAGGATCAACAGGGAGAAGACAAAGCCAATCAAAAGACTAACAAACACAAACCTGAGGAAGGACTCTACACGCATATCACAGCATATCAGAACAAATCAACTGGTTTCAGCTTGTTGATTCTTTTTATACACCATCTCTCTCTCTCCTTGTTTTTTTTTTTAATTTTTAATATTTTTTTAGTTGTAATAACATCAGTGTGCAATCACAACCCTGGAGGCACTTGCAGGAAAAGTGCATTTATTACACAAAATCTTGTACTTGTACACAAAAAGGGAAATTTTGATTCAAACATTTCTAAGTCTGTGAAGTTCCTTTGTAATATTTGATGTGCATTATGACTCTGTTGTAGTTGTTAAGTCCTTTTACATTGTTGTTTATACTAGTCAGACTAGTTGGAGCATCTGATTGTCGATGTGTTTTATAATGTTTGGAATGTTTTTCATGGTTGAACTTGTGCCACATTTTTAACGAGCTCAGAGTTAGGACCCTCGGTTATCCCCGACCTCTAATTAGTGCGTGAACGTGCCCTGTTAACTGCAGCAAATGTACATGCGTTGCTTTTCTTTACATTAATTACCAAAGTTTTATTTTTTGTGAATGTGACTGTGGCTGGGGTAGCTTCCTTTAACAAGCCTGCCAACTGATATAAAAACCAAACGTTTAAAAGCAGATTGAAGTTTGCAGGCTGGAGATCACAGTAACATAAGCAGAGGTACAGCTGATCAGCTCGGTCCTGTTCCAGAAAGCAGGTTCAACAAATTCTAAGTTTTCGGCTCCAGAACAAGCTGATCGGAGTTGCTTCAAATCAACTCTGAGTGTGAGGAAACTAAGCCGTGATCAGTGCAGCGCTCATCAGCCAATAATGGGTTTGACTGTGGGCTACGGCATTTAGCATAAAAGTAAATGAAAAACAAAGTCAGCATTGTCCACTCAGTCATTCTTTACTTAAACTGAATCCAACCAAAATATATCTGAGTTTGGCACAATTACAGTAGAAAATAAATTATCTGTAGACATCTATTGAATTCAATTCAATTGAATTCATCCAGATACTCCGGATGTGTCCTGATTCTCAAACTTATTTTAAAATGCTTTCAGAACCTGAAAGTCGCTGAAGATGCTGAAATCTTCCTGTCATCTCCAACGTGAAAGCTAATGAAAGTGATTACTACAGTAGTGCGCACTATCAGGCATCAGTGCAGGGCATCTCATGGACAACCTGACAGATTCCTGACTGCCCACAGAGCTAGAAGGATGTATCCTATAGAGCAGAGCCGGCAATAAATCCGTGGTATGCCGTGGTCGCTGACTCTGCTGTTACACTGATGACAGATTTATTATGAAAGCAGCCACGTTAGCCATCATAAACAACAAGCTAACATATAAATGGGATTGGACTGTTTGTATGGACCAGCTTCTGTTCCCCTTGGTGCTTTAAGACTGACTGCACGAATGAGAAAACCTTAAAAGTTGTTTAAAGGAAATCTGTCAGTGAGCAGTTTACTTATAGAGAGTCTGTTGCCCCGGTAACTGACCCGATGTTTAGATTAATCCCGTCTCTAAAACATCAAATCCAGAGTTTTCACTCCAGTTTTCACTAAACCTGCTCTCTGGAACGCGGCCCACGTAAACCGTGGAGCACTTTTAGATTTCACTGAGCTCAGTGAGTCCCGTCAGTTTTAAAACCGATGTGCCGGATCATGTCTTTGCATCTTGTCTTAATATGATTGCATTGGTTCTCCGGACCATGTTAGTCTTGAGTAATGGTTGAAAATTAGGCGACTGGGATTCTTTATGTTGACGAAGATGTTTCGCCTCCCATCCAAAATAACAGAATTCCTGTGATTACTGACGGCGGTGTTGCCAGATTTGGTTTTCCATCCAGCTGCAGGTAAACGGTCGTTTCGTTCGGGCAATAAAATCCATAATGATTAATAACAAAAACAAAACTGGGCTGCATGTAAGGCCATGAGGGGACTTGGCAGTGGTCAAACACTTAATAAGCTCGTTCTCAGCTCTTTAACAATGAAGCTTTCGGCTTCATGTGGCTTTATTTCCCGAGGGACGCCGCAGCGGATGGATCTGCATGCTTGATTTGGTGCAGATTTGACACCGGATGCTCTTTCTGCTGCAATCGCTCTTGCTTGGGATGATGCTAGAAGCCCTCTGTGATCCCGCTCTCTTCCCGAGCTTAAACTCGAGCCCTTCGCATCTAAGGCTGTAACAACAGTAACCATGGTTACAGATCATGTCAGATCCACAGATCGTGGATAATGCGCATTATCCACGATCTGTGACAATTTCGTGCCACGAGAACAATCAGGTGTCTTTGCTTCTGTAACACACACTTGAGCTCAAGCGTTGCTTCACTTATCTCAGCTGTTACTGTTACATTTTGAAGTAAGTGCGCCACGTGTCTGGCCAATGCTATTACCAGCTACTGGTTTAAGTTTCGAGCTTCTCCTGTGAAAGGCCCCCTGGCTGTCCGAGAAACGATGGCGACGCTTTAACGCTGGCGTCTATGCGTGCGTGTTTGACCCTCTCGCTCTGCTGTTCCTCCCACCGCGGTAAAGTGAGCCGTCATTTGTGAGCCGCGGTCAAGCCAGCCGCCTCCTATCCGCCGCATAAATTCCCTTGCGCTTTTACACCAGTCTTTACGGTAGCGCCTTTTCGCTTTATATCCCGATTGAAAGCCTAGACTCGCGCACACAAATTACAATGGAACAGCCCAATACAGCCATCGTGACAGTCTGGTTGCATATTCAAAAATTCATTAAAAATCATTCTTAAAAGTTGAGGGCAAGCTTTCAACACAATCCTCTTCTCGGACACCTACTTTACCTCTGGGCCAGGTTTTACCCAGATTTACTGTAATATTACTCAGAAATCACAGTAAACTCATATTCAGTGCAATACAGTCAATACACTACAATTATGTTTATTTCAAAAATTCATTAAAAGTCATCCTGAGTAGTTGATGTCCAACTTTCAACAGATTACTTCTCTGGGACACCTACTGTACCTGTGTGCCAAGTTTCATCCAGATTTACTGTAAAATTCCTCAGAAATTAAAGGGTACTTGTATCCAATGCAGTCAGCCAATACAATATAATTATGTCAATTTTCAAAAATTCATTAAAAGTCATCCTGAGTAGTTGAGGTCCAACTTTCAACACATCCCTCCTCTGGGACACCTACTGTACCTGTGTGCCAAGTTTCATCCAGATTTACTGTAGAATTCCTCAGAAATTAATGGAAACATTTATTCACTCTAATACAGTCAATACAATAGCATTATGTCAATTTTCAAAAATTCATTAAAAATCATCCTGAGTAGTTGAGGTCCAACTTTCAACAGATTACTTCTCTGGGACACCTACTGTACCTGTGTGCCAAATTTCATCCAGATTTACTGTAGAATTCCTCAGAAATTAATGGAAACATTTATTCACTCTAATACAGTCAATACAATAGAATTATGTCAATTTTCAAAAATTCATTAAAAATCATCCTGAGTAGTTGAGGTCCAACTTTCAACAGATTACTTCTCTGGGACAGGATGATTTTTAATGAATTTCTGACATTTCCATAATTGTATTGACTGTATCGGGCTGTTTCATTGTAATTTGTGTGCGCGCATGTGCGTGCGACTGTTCGCGCGCGTGCACGTGCGCGCGGGTATAGGCTTTCAATCGGCACATAAAGCGAAAAGGCGCTACCGTAAAGACTGGTGTAAAAGCGCAAGGAAATTTATGCGGCGGATAAGAGGCGGCTGGCTTGACCGCGGCTCATAAATGACGGCTCACTTTACCGCGGTTTCCTCCCCGTGGCTATGCTGTGTCACCACCCACTAGTCATGAGACAAAGCCCAGGGAGCTACAAGACCGACTTATTACAGAAATGTCTCCTGTTTCTGATTCTTTCCTGTTTTTCCTCCTCCTCAGTGGCTGAAAGGCTGAAAAGCCTCCGAGTGCAATGAGCTTAATGTGAACTTGAAAAAGCTGGAAAGTCAAACTGTGCCGTATCTGTTTAGAGTTTAGAACGTGGATGGAGCGTCTGTCCGTTTAAACACACAGCATGACTTTATACACACATTAAACATGACACACGCACGCACGCACGCACGCATTGCCTCTCTTGTGTCAGAGAGCACAAACACTACAGCAGATAGTTTTGTAAAAAGGCTCCGTTGTCTTGCCTGCATGCTGCTTTTTGTTTTACATTGTACATAGATGTTAATTTATTTGACATAATGTGTATATTAGTAATCATTGTAGCCACTGACAATGATTGATTTCATACGTTGCCATTTCTGCTCCAGAGCAAACAGTATTTTGGAGGCGACGAGGAGATTTTTGATCGTTCACAGTCCCGCACTTCTCCCCTCCATGTGTAAATCTGTTGAAACGTGTTTGTATAAAAATAGAAGAAGAAAAAAAACGAATCCACAAAGATGGAGAACGTGATCAGTCGTACCTTGTTGGTGATTCCTTCGTATTTAGATATAAACGGGGCTCGAGGAGAAGGACGAGGTGGGGGGACTCCAGCGTCCTCAAGCTGCGGCGCTGTCCGTACATTTGTGAATGTGCATGGAAATATTGTGGACATCATATCTATCGTTGTTAGTCGCCCTGCAGAGTACCGTGGGAGGGCACAGGACGAGATCCCAGTCCGGGGAGGACCCACACCACAACAACATGATACCGCTAAACTGATCCACCGTGTACTTCTTGAATATCTGATCAAACTAATGAAGGATCTTTATCTGCTCACTGGAAGCATTTCAAGGTGCTTCGATGTGAGAAAAACAGATGTTTTAGTGATTAGTGTCTGTCTGAAATGTTCAGTGTGTAACCCGCTGACAAAAACAAAAAACAGGGTGATTTTGTACAGATGTTACACGATGATAAGCCCTGACATCCCTCTTTTTCCCCTCACGAGTGAAGGTTTTGTTTTCACTGCCTGCTGAAACCTTCACGATGTTTAAATGCTCGATATCGATGTTGTTTGTACCCTTTTCTCTAAACTAGCTGAACGTGATAGTAACTGTAGTTTGGTAGATGGATGTTCTACTTTGATAAGATACTTTAAAATTGAAAAAGATGACAGAATAACTACATTGTGGCTAAATGTGACTTAAAGAGACATGAAGGGAAAATGTCTTACATGCTGAACCATCCTCCCCGAGTCCCTTTTACAAAGTAGTTTGTACATGTCGAGTGTATAACGCTGTTCTATGATGGTTTTTCTGATGGTATTTGTATTTCTGTATACACTTTGGTGATCCTGTCATATCTGGGTTTTATAAACCACGATTATTTTTAAAGCTCACTTGGCCTCTCGACTCTTCTTTTAACCGCCGCTGCATATTCTGTTCTGCAAACCTTTATCTGCGTCTCCACCCTGCAGCGGGGCCCCGATGCAGCTCTGTGAATATAGAAATAAACCTCAGCACACATGCATTATGGTTCGTTTCTGCACTTTAACAGTGTTCTTTGGTTCCTTTTGCATTTTAGGATTCGTGCTCGTTTCATGTCTGCACTGTATTGTGCGGTTTTGAAGTTGATTCTTCACCCGCTCTTGCGCTTATGTAGGTCTGTCCAACAGCGCTGGCAGCCTTTGGGGATTTGAGGTCTTTCTCTCTTTTCTTTCTTTTAATTCCCAGCGGGCAGACAGACGCCGTCACATTCAGCGTGCCAACCAGGAGAAATGAATCATTGAGAAGCATGAAAATCACGCTTGTTGGCAGAGAGAAAGCCCCCACAAAAATCAAAGGAGAACACGGTGAACTTTGTTGAATCATCATGTAAAAAGCTCTCATAATCCAGCTGAAGCATCGCAGCAGTTTTTCTCCCCTTCAGGGAAAAAAAATGTTTATTTCTAACTTTGGAAGCCACCGCGGCACTGCGTCAGTGTTTGCGTGTCATGTGACCAGTTTACCCAGATACATCTGAGGAACATTTAATGATTTAATTTGTAACAAAACTACCGACTACCGGACCCATTATATTTTGTTTTGTTGGAAAAGCGGACAATGATTATTCTTATTTAAATACAGAATTGTGCAAAAGTCTCATTTCTTTCCATTTTGCTCCGAAAATGGGAAATCGGTCCAGTAATTTATTGAAGCTTGTACAAACAGTGTAAAAGGCAAACACAGAGTTTGTGCATTTCTAATGAGCTTAAAGTCAATATTTGGCACCGCAGTCTGAACTCTCTTAATTCTGTAAGTGTTCAGGAATAGTTCTGCAGGCTCCTTGGAGGACGTTCAGAGCTCTTCTTTGGATGTTGGCTGCCTTTGTTCTGTTGAGCTATGCTTTTACTGCACTGTCAGTATGTTTGGGGTCACTGTCATGCTGAAAAATGAAGCCATTAATAATCAGATGCCTTGCAGATGGTTTTACATGATTAAAATCTGGTGGCACTTTTATTTGTTCATCAATCCATCAAGCTTGACAAGATCCGCAACACCACTGGCTTCAGTCTGCCTCAGATCGTGACACAGCCTATAGCCATATTTGGGCATAAAGACAAGGATTTTTAACCCAAAAAGTCAAATTCAGCCTCAGCTGTTGATTTTTGCTCCAGTACTTATGTAATTCGGCATACCTCAGCCCTGTTCCCGTCCTTAATAATTGCTTCTTTATATCCATATTTTTTCTGAAGCCATTTCTAACCAAGCTTTGGTGAACAGTAGATGGATCAACTGAAGGGCCAGATGTTCTCTCAGGTCCTGTTTCAGGTCATCCACTGTATGCAGTTTTTTGTAGACCACTTCTCTTTTTTACTCATCTAGTTTCCTCAATTTTCTAAATGACACAGATATTCTTTGCTGATCACTTTGTTACTATTTCATGCCTGTCAAACTGTTTCATCTTTGGCATTTTTCATAGATTTCCACTAAGAAATGACAACAGATTCTGTTTTGTGACTGTCAAAACTTTTGCACATACCTTTAAAAATAAATGACTCTTTAGTTATCGAAGCAGCTGCAGGTTTCTACCATTGTCGTTTGAGCTCCAGGTTTTTTGGTCTGTCAGATTATCTCCTCTTTACAGGCTCCATCTGCGCACACAGACACTCCTCAACAGTGACTGATTTGCGTCAGCGAGGCTGTGTTGGTTAAACTCAACGACAAACAAGCTGCTAGTCAACATCTAAGAAGTTCACAACTAGGTTGTTTATTTTATGATAACTGATACAGGATAAATGTTATACATTCTATTTTAACACTGATATTTCGATTTTATTTTCAATGTCAGTATGCAAAAAAAGAACAATGCGAAATTAAACATTTGGTGATGAATATGATACATAATTTGATCTTCATTAATATTAAACCAATTAATCTTAAGGACTCATTGTTGCCCCAGTGATAACTTGTTTAGCTACAACACAAAAAAGGGGGAAATACAAAAAAATAAACAACAAACATCAAGAGTTGGCTGACAGCAAACACTGTAGAGAACCACATGATCTTTAGATGTGTAGATGCATATATAAAAATACAGGATCCCTGTTGTGTGTATATATATGCACATACAGTAATAACGCATTTACTATAGTTGCAGAGCCTGCAGTGGGCCTACAATTAGACAAAAATGAAGAGAGCAGGATACACATACATACACACGTTTACCATAATCTCCCCATATAAACACACAGAAACCAACCAACCGACCCACAGGCAGGCTCTCCGGCTTTAGAGGCTAAAAACTACATTTGACTTAAAAAAAAAAAAAAAGAAAAGAAAAAGAAAAACAAACAGACATTCACATTTCTCAAACAAATCCCATGATCTCATGAGTCCTCACCTGATCAGCTGACTCAGCCGTCAGCCTTATTAACGTTACTGCCACCACAGAAGCTTGAATGATAAAGATGCTGAGGATGATGAACTCCGTTCTTCCCGGTGCGTTCCACTCGTGCAGCCAATCAGGGCCGAGCTGGCTCTCGTTGATTACTTCACTGTCTGTTGGCCCTCGTCCCCACATCGTCACTCCTCTCGCTCGCTCACTGACTCACTGCGTTTCTGCCAGTTTCTTCATCCGTGAGTCAGAGTGAGTGAGCGAGCACGTCGTGGAGACACGACTGCAGCTGTTTATGTCTGTGTTTAGTGTACGTATGTCCTTTGCATTCATGCATTTACCTGTGTGTGTGTGTGTGTGTGTGTGTCTGTGTGTGTGTGTGCACGCATTACTGTCCATCTCTGTGCAGGCCTCTACGGTGAAGAAGGGGCTTTGCTTCCGCTGTAATGAACCTGGTATCTGTTGACCATCTGCCCCTTCACTTCAGTCGAGAGGCAGGTAGTCTTGCAGGGGATGAGATCCTCCTCGTCTTCGCCCATTAGCCAGTTCTGTACGGAGCGTTCAGCCGAGGCTGTAACGTGATTGGTCAGCCAGCTCTGGTGCCACTTGTCGAAGCGTTCGTGCTGGCTCGCTGCCACTCTGTGCTGCGACTGTGAAGGAAGAAGACAAACTGTCAGAGACTTGTCACTGAGAGACAAAACCGGATTTAACAAGCAGAAAACTAGCAGGGTTGGATTTCTTTTCTTCAGCAGAGCTCTGATGAGACCCACGCGGAGGACGGATGTCTAAATTTAAACTTAGATGCCAGCCTACCTTCCTGGCCTTGACGAGGGCCCCTCTGCGGTACATGTAGTCCTCAGAGTTCATGACAAACACCATCTTGTGAGTGTTGAGTTTAAAACGACAGTCGAGACTGCCGGCGTTTTCCACGCCCAGCTGGCGGTGCCACTCTCTCCTGCAGCGCATCGCCTCCACCTGTCGCACTTGCCAGCGGCGAAAACGGCGCAGGTTCCTGAAAAAAATGGAGACACGGTGCGGATTACAAAAAACTGCCTTGACGTATTCTCAGGGTTCCTGAAAGACATCCGTTATACCCTGTTGATCTTTACAAATGTTATCTGAGATGACAGCAGATCTGTCATCAGATACCTTTAACAGAGCGTTCCCATAATGCTACCAGCTGAGGCACAACGAGCCAAACATAAAAACATGAAATCAATCAAAATCTATTTGGGGACACAGTTTTGTAAGTTTTACTTGATTTTTAGTTGAACAAATTCTGTCTAGTCTAATACACAAAAGAAATGCACCATCACAGCACAACGTTTATTAAAAATAAGACACGTAACGCAGGAGGTGTGCAGGAATTCAAATGCACTTTGGTTTCTCTTTCCAAGTATAATGAAATATAATATATTACAGATTCATTTCCACTGTCACACCTTTATTCTGCTGTTATTTATACTGCCACATAAGTAGAAACAGTAGAAACATCTGTCATACCTGGGCAGAAATACGGGCTTGAAGAAGTAGCCCTCTGCTTGAGAGCACAGACTGGACTCTGTTCCTACAAACTGCTCCATGTAGCTCGACAGGCACTAACAGAGGAAAGTTCCAGCGTGTTTAATCAAAGTCCAGTTATTCATTTCCAAGTTTCTGGTATGTAAACAAGTTTAGAAATTGTTAATAAATAAGTGTTTACCTGAACATCTAGCGGGTCATCAGCCTGGGCCTCCTCAGTGTCCAGCAGCTCGATGGTCATTGTCACTTGACCCTTGTTTTGAATAAACATCACCTGATGACAAAAACGAAACACCCATGTTTGAATGACCTCACTACACCTGAATCAAAACTATGACCCAAAAGTGTGACAAAGGCCTTTGCTTTATTCAAACAATTACTTAATAATAATAATAATAATAATAATAATAATAATAATAATAAATTGGATTTATATAGTGCTTTTCAAGGCACCCAAAGCGCTTTACAATGCCACTACTATTCATTCGCTGCCATATCGCGCCATCGGCCCCTCTGGCCATCACCAGTAGGCGGTAGGGTAAAGTGTCTTGCCCAAGGACACAACGACCAGGACAGAGAGCCCGGGGATTGAACTGGCGACCTTCCGGTTACAGATGCGCTTCCCAACCCCCTGAGCCACGGTCGCCCCGACTTGACTGTAATTTCCCAAACTAAAGGCCCCACGTGGCTGTGCACAGTCTGAATGTTATAGCTGTGTACGGTCACTGAGGGGCAGTACCAAACATATTTGGAGCAACTAGTCTATTGAAGGCCTTTATGGGGGTTTTTTGGCTGCTGTTGGTTCACCTTCATTGAACGTCTTTGTAGTGAAGCAAACAGTGTTAGAAACAAAACTGTCTGTGATTCTCATTCTGCTGTTCGGATCATTTTGTTATATTTCGTCCGCTTTGAACCGAGCTCTGGCTCATTTCCCATCAGTCTACCTACAACATCATCATCAGGTTTGTGTTGTTTTGGTAGAAATGCACACAAGCACATCTGCATTGTTTCACACACAAAATCTTTTGCTCTGTGTAGTAAAGTTCCTGCACGAATGGACATAAACGCAATGAATTCCTCTTGAGTCAAAGATGGACAGCAGCATCCAGATATCTGGGAGAGAAATTAAAAACAGTCTGCACCCAACCAAAGAGAAGCCGAGATGTGGCGTTCTTGGTTCTCAGTAGAACTGTGCCATATTATACACATCATTTAAGAAAGTATACTTTATTGATCCCCGTGGGGAAATTCCTCTCTGCATTTAACCCGTTCACCCAGTGAAGCAGTGGGCAGCCATCGGGCGCCCGGGGAGCAGTGTGTAGGGGAGCAGTTCAGTGGATTCGAACCACCAACCTTCCGATCATGGGGCCACCACTCTACCTACTGAGCTATCCCTGCCCCAATAACAATAATACACTACATCTCCCCCCACCCTCCTCACAAAAGTGTTATACTGTGCGGTCAGTAGTACAGCGTTTCTCATCCCTAGCATGCAGATAAAATTAAAATTTAAAAAGATAAAATTACTGAACACTGTGCTGTTTTCTCAATTGAACAATAACATCTTTAAAAAACAAAACAAAAAACAAAGCAAGCAAACTGTTTGGATCCCAGAAAAGCATTTCCATTCTTCTACAACCGGTAATCAAGTATTCAACAGCTGTTATCAAAGCGTTAGTACCAGAGAAAGGTAGCATCTGATTACATTGAAGTGTAAACGTGTTTATCACGCTGTGGTACAGCTGGCTGTCATAAAATAATTTCAGGTCCACAAAAACGTAGTTAAATCTCAGTCATTAGTTGGAAGGTGAAATTTCAATCGACTGCACCAAAGGCCTCAACAGCATGAGAAAAATGTAAAGAATGAATCCTTGGGGGAAAAAATACTTGGACTGGAGGAGTGAGCTGGTTTTTGTTTTCCTACAATCACGATCGCTGTCCGTAAAACATTCCTTTACAAAAACAGCTTAAGTGATGCACTTTCCTTTTATGGGTACATCTAGTCTTCTGAAATTTTTACCGTCCTGTGAAATCGCAGAGCAGCATATTTTTACTGCAGAGAAGGATAATCTGAAATAGTTTCACTACTTCAAACAACAGCTGTGTGTCAGGGCCAAGCGTTTAACCCACTGGACTCACCTTGAAGCAGTTCTCTTCGGCCATCACTCGCTCAGCTTTCCACTGGTAGCTGGTCTCCCAAGCTGCTCTAACACACTGTGAGGACAGGTTTCCCCCGGCTGCCCCTCGTTTCCTCTCAGCCAGGTAAAGCTCAACCACTTGCAGACACACCTCGTCGCTCACCAGGTGCTGCAACTTTAGTCAGAGAGGTAAATATTAGAATATGCCAGTGTTCACATTACAGAGTCACGGGACTTAGAGAATTAACCTGTGTGTGAAACTGTTTACCTGTCGGATGATGTTGTGGATGACTTTGTCGATGGTGAAGCCGATATAGGCGTGGATGGTGAACATCTCCCTCAGCGTGTCCTCATATTGTGTAGAGTCCAGGTTGCCATCAAGCAAACTGCGCACCATATCGAGGAAAGCTGGGTAATACTCCTCTAACTCCACCTCACCTGTGGAAGGGGAAGGACAGCACTTTTGTTAGAGCAGCTTCTCATTAAATCATCTGTGTGGATGTGCAGTGGAGACTAGGGCTGCACGATACTAGGAAAACCTGCGATGTGCGATAACTGTGATCAATATTGCGATAACGATATGACTTGCGATAAAATAAATAGCAAAACAAAAAAACAAATACATAATTTCTGTTTTACTGCAACAGTTTTATTTAAAGAAAGCTGCTGTATTAGCAGAGTAACACCAAAGTGCACTTTAACATTGAAACTGTCTGAGGCTTGAATTCTGAAAGACATCCTTCCCGGTCTCTAGAATTCGTTTTGAATAAACATAACACACTTGTCGGTCTTCTTTAAGATCCCAGCTGGCCAGCACCTCACGTGATACACGGGCTGTATTTTCACTAGTGTGAGAGTCTGGAAAATACACAGTCTCTAGACACCGTGTTTTCAGTTCAGGGTCTACGGTGAGGAAGTGCACTGTGAAGCTCATATATGGCTCCGTTGTACGACTTGATCATAGGTCTGTAGTTGTTGCGTAGTTTTCAGCTTGGCTCAGTTCAAACGTGACGGTCTTGCGGCATGTTTCGTACATTTGTGGAATGGCAACATGGGAAAAGTAGTTTCGTGAGGGGATGCGGTATCTCTGGTCCACTTTATGACTGGTGAAGCCCTCTCTGCTAACTGTATTTATAGGCATCATGTCTTTAGCCAAAAAAATGTGTAATGGCCTCTGTTATTTCTTTGTAGCGCTTCGACGTTTTCTCATAAGGAGTTCCACTTGAAAAACTCTGATACAGAGACGGCTGTTGGACTGCGGTGCTCTTTGTCTTAACATTAGCAACCTTTGTTTGGCTAGCCCTGTCTTTCTGGAACTCTTCAAACTGTTCTCTGTGGTTGTATTGAAGATGATGGTGGAGTCGTGTTTCCTCTGGTGGTTGCCACGAGTGTTCGGCAAGTGTTGCAGAGCACCTGTGTTTGGAGAACGTCATCTTTATCAAATCCAAAGTACCTCCAAATAAGCGAGGTACTTTTTTTTTTTTAGCCACGAGTTCATAGTCAGTAGCGTTCTCGTCATGCGTCTCGCTCTCAGCCATTACAACTCTGACTCGGTGCTGCAGCGTTGTTCGTTCCCCACCTGAGTAGGAGGCGGGCCTCTAATCCATTTGATTGGTTAATGCCGTGAAGGGCTCTATTCGACTGGTCAAATGTGTAAAGGGGTTTCTTTGGTCAGTTCGATTTATTGTGCAGGCCTAGTAGAGACCCTGTCCCAGCAACCAAAAGCAGTTATTTACAAAAGGCAGGCCTGATGTGTGTTTGAAGAACAGATTCTTCTGATCTGAAGAAGGGTTGCAGCAACAAGTCAGTTATCAGAAACTATCGGTTAAAATGACTAAATATTAGAAAGTTTCTCAAACAAGAGGCTTTTCTGTGTCTTATATTACAAGGAATGTAATATTGTGGCCTAAGACACTCTACATGTACAGCTTGTAATATGCTGAACAAGAATTTAGTTTGTTTTTGATAACCAGTAAACCTTGTCCTAAACAGACTTTTAGAAAAGTGCCTTTAACTGGTCCATACAGGTCCTGCAAATCTGTTCAGAGCATCAAAAAGTCTTTCACCACAGATTTCTTCCCGAAACAAAACACAACAATGCTACTACAACACTCAGATTCTGAACAAAGTCAACTAAATAAAGGCTGACACGTAGCATTAGTAGAACGATCATTTTTCAAACGTTATTTTATTGCCGTGCTGTTTTAAACACTGAGAAATGTTTCAACATATCTGGAACATCATTCCCTTTAGCAAACATTAATCTTATTTAACAGTGTGACTGACACCAATTTAAAAGCACATTCTGATTCAGTGCACATTTATTGAAGCTAATTATCTAATCGTCTTGATGAAGTAACTTGTATATTACAGCGTGTGATTATTGCTCAGTGATCTGGAATAAAGCCACCCACACTGAGCTTACCTGTCTACATCACAGCTGACCAACCCCACTTAAAAATCAAACACCTGACGACTGTAAAGATGTGAGTAACTGTAAACATAGACTGGACTTACTGGGCTGCTTGAGGCGGAGCTCCATAGCGAGGTCACACGCCTTTTCCCTCCGTCCCTCTGCCATCAGCAGCCTCTCTCTGCTCTGCTCAGCTCGATGCTCCAGCAGCTGCCGTTCTGCTTGTCGGTAAACCCGCAGCAGCCGCGAACACAGAGTCTGGTGCAGCCGCAAAAAGAAATACCAGTTGTTGTTGACAAAAAACAGGTTGTAGACACCATCCAGCTCCTTTTGGTGCTCTGCTTCGGGGTCACGAAGGTCCACCTTCTCCCCGGCTGCACCCGAGCTCATCTCCATAGGTGTAGACCCCGGGGTCGGTGTGGATCCAGCAGGCTGGCTTATGCTGCTTGAGGTGGTCGAGGCTTCGTTTTCTGCAGGTTGGGATGGGCTGCAGCGCCTCCTCCTGGAATCACCGTTGAGCTGCTGCTGCGGTTGGGACTGGGTCTGGGACTGTGATTGGACAGGTTGGGGTTGAGACTGACAACTGCTGGCTGCTGCTCCTGATGCATTATTACCATTTCCTCCTCCGCCTGCTGCGGTGGTGGCGGTTCCACCTCCTCCTTTATCGCCTCCCTCTTCCAGCTCAGCCTCCTCATCCGTCCATTCTTCAGTATCACTGAGCTCGCCGCGGCGGGAGAAGAACAAGTCGGGGACAAAGTGCTGGATGATGCGTTTGATGTGGTCCTTGTCATCTTTGTGAATAGTTGGTTGTCGTTTAACGTGGTAGATGATGAGTGAGGCAGCATCCTCCAGGATTTGTTTGTCCTCATAAGTAAACACCATGTGAGGTTCACTGGATGAGGCTGAACCATTACGGCTTTGTTGGCCAACACCACCTTCTTCTGTGCTCTGCTCCTGACGCTGAGGTAAAAAGAAGAAAATCAGACAGCAGAAGGAAACTCCTACAGGCCAAGCAGAAATACGGAAACCTTTGACACCAAGAGGTTTCACTGACCTCTGACAAATCCCTTTAACAAAAAAACCCCACCTGCACTCAATGTCCTTTGACTGAAACACACCATCTTCATTATGAGCCATGGTGTTAGAGCAAAGCCACTTAAGGAAAATTTTATAGCTCTGTTCTTACTAAAAATGCTACTAGAGTAGCTTTGCATACTCACAATTCCTAATAATGTTAATTTATTTCAGTTCAGGCCCTCAACTCATCTCCTGTCTGGAAAAACTGTTTTAGCTCCTCCCCCTTTAAGCCCACCCTCCTCATAAGTTAGCTGTCCTCTAATTGGCTGTCCATGACAAACAAAAGGTTTGAACAGCAGGAGGCGGGGCTGGTGGTCAGAGCTTTGCCCAGGGATTTTGGCTCATAGGGATTACCCATCACGTATACAGACCTCAACAGGTCCACTTTAGTAACGTCAACGTGGACGCGAAATCCTAAAGAACCATCAGAAGTTTGAACAAGTTAAAATGTCAAATGTGAAACTTCAGTCAGGTGACGCATGTTGTGCACCTGACTGATGAACTGTAAGCACCAGAATAATCTTTTTAAATTTTAGAAAATGTGAGAGGATAATAGTCAGGTTACACTATAATGAACGCTTTTATACCCTCTCACTGAGTCTGACTCTTCTTATGATTATACAAAAGCGATTATGCAGGACTGCTATATCAGGCTTCACACCTCGTTATCTTTTCATCACCATTCAAGGTCGCGAATAGAGGAGTGTTTACCTCGTCGTAGATGCTTTCAATCTCATTAAGAAGACTTTTCGACCGCAGGGCCTTCATATCGTTCTGTTTGAAGTTGACTCCTTGGTGGTCGAGGGACTTCAGGTAGGCCTTCTCGTACTGCTCCCTCCAAATCTTATTGAAACCCTGCTGGGCCTCTCGCCACTCTTCCTCCTTAGCTTTCAACCTGGAGAGGAAAGAAAAGCTTTAAAGTTGACGCCTAAAAAAAACATTCATGTAGTTGAATCTATTTTGTCACCACAGTGCGTTTGTTTTTTCACATGTTAGACTGGAAGGAAAAAGGCAGTTCTTCAGAAAGCACTATTCGTGTAGCAGGGTGCACAAAGACCTCCATGTTGATACAAGGATTTTGCTCACGCTGTCAGCAGCTGAATATTCCCATCATATTGTCACTTGCTTAAATCTCTCAGCTGGTCATGTAAACAGAAGTATAATCAACAGTTTTCCTTCTATAGCCACAGTGATGTAAACATTAGATGTGTTGGTTCAACATCCTGCTATTTCATATGCATATGAAAGAATATTGTGGCTATAAGGCTTAAAGTGTCTGCACATGTCAGACGTCACTGGGGAATTCTGAGATAAAGAGATTGTCCTGACCTCTTCAGCACCACAGGCACAGCAGTAGCAGGACTCCTCTTCAGTCCCTCGATGATCTCAGGGGCTTTGTCGCCATAGATACGATACACCGCACGACGCTGGATGACCTCAGAGGTGCCGCCCAGGCAGTCGTCTAATCTGAATCGGTCCTGGTCCTCTGGTGAGAGGCGAGAAAGCTTCTTCTGGACACTCTCTAGGACTCTGATGGTGGCCAAGTTTGTCTCCAGAACAACATCCAACTAAAGAATAAGTGTTAGAGACGGCTTTTAGAGGGCATCTTCTAAAGCTTAGCACCACGCGATATATGTGTTTAAGAATAAAACATCCTCGGGGTCACCAAATATATTTACTACTTGTTAAAAACGCTAACATTAAGATGCACATACCTCAAATCTTTCATCCTCACAGCGATGCAGCTGCTCCTCATAAGGAGTCTTCTTGGAGCTAACAAAGGTTGAATCTTCTGACCAGGAGGGGAAAGACACCCAGGTGTCATTCAATACCTGCACACATACAGATAAAAACATGAGTTTTCATGCCAGCACACTTTTCTATGGTAACACTTTAAAGATTGCTTTTTATGCACCTTGATATTTTTACTCTGGACTTCAGAAAGTATAATTAAGTTACAATATGATCACCCGATCAATCTGCTGTAGCACAGATCCCTTTAAGGCATCTTTCTACTGATTGGGTGCCCCTCACACACAAAATATTTGAAGAGAGGGTACGTGAGGCTGCCGTGCTGACAGAACGCCTTATCAAGAAGGCTTATTTTAGGGGTATGCAGGAAAGGTTCAAAGCAGCCTGGAGGCTGAGCCTCAGTGATTACTTGTACATATGCTGCCTTTGTTATTTGAAACTTTTCTATGAGAAAAGGAAAAACATATTTAAGCTACATACTGCCTCCCTGTCCTTACTGTACTCATCTGATTCTGCATAACCATAATCAACTACCAGCTACCAGGCCATTAATTAGGATTTCTTTCCCTCAACATGCTCCTGATGACTGCTAAGTAATAGACGCTTCTGAAGTTACAATCCTAATATGGCAGTAGGGTCAAAGTTTCTATTAGGTGGTCACACGATGTGCATACTACTGAGCAAACAGTACGTCTGTGTATACATGTGCTCCTAACTGCATGTGTAACCTTTTGCCATGGTTCAACATTTTCAAAACAGAGTTCCTGTTTTTGTGTACTTTGCACTCGAGACAGAAACACATGCACAAGCAATACACTTTCCCCCCGTTGGTTTCCCACCATTTCACTAAAATACAGGTGGCAATAAAGTGTGAGAAAATGTGGGAAGACTGACTCGCAGCTTCATTCAGACACGCCCACAACAATCAGAAAGAGAGCAATGATGTGCTCCACAAGATATTCACCATATCTGCAAAACGTTACATCAGTGATGCATAAAGTGACATATGAGGTCAGAGTCTTGTACATCACTGTGGTTATTCAGAGTTTTGAAAAGGGAATAATTTAGTGTTATTTTCTGTTAGATACTGATCAGGGATAGGGTTAGATGATCAACTGAAAGGTTCCATGTCAAGTCTTTGCTGGATTTTATTTTCCCCATTTCTTAAGGACATGACTTTCAGATATTGTTCATCTACTGTAGAGAATTGTTTAGGTTTGACACTCATTTTGTCTGCAACCTGTCCGGTTTTCCACTTCCCTCAAACTTTTTTGCGGACACACTGCACACCATACTGACAAGTGACAAGTTTCTGCTAATAGCTTTTTAGGAATTGACTTGCTGGCCTAGAAATACTATTTTATGCCTGTCAAGCTGTTACCATCGGCATTATACAGATTCAAAATGGCATGGTTTCAAAACATAGTGATAGTAAAATGTTTCAAAAAAACAGCTGATTAGAAAATTAAATTGATTAGTTGCGTGCAGAGATAGACAGTAACGCATTACTGTAATCCGATTACTTTTTTCAAGTAACGAGTAAAGTAAGGGATTACTATTGCAAAAACGGTAATTAGATTACCGTTACTTTCCCGTAGGAACGCTGCGTTACTGCGTTACTAAAACCGTGATTTTTTGCGAGAATGTCTCATGACAGTGACGTAAGCGAGTGCGACATTCGTGACAACAGCTGTGTGCAGATCAACAGTGGATCATATATCAGTGCAGAGAGAGTATGAGCGTGCAGCGTTTAAAGCGTGGAAGTACTGACCTTACTTTGAGTTTGATTCCATAAAAAGTGACAAAAACATTAGTGTCCGCTGTGCGTGGGAAGAAAACTTCTTTTTACAGCGAAAAAACCCTAAACTTCCAAACAAGCATCGAGTAGCTACGACGTAATGGGAAACTCACAGAGAAACTCGCGGATTCTTCCACTGACCGCGGCACACCTGCACCAGGGTAACCCTCCGCCTACCCCACTCCTGCTTTACAGGTGAAAATAGAGCAACAGCACCGCTGAGTCTTTGACTTTATTTATTTTCTGCTGTGTTTTACTTGCATCTATTTGAAAGACTGAGTGTAAACACAAAAAATATTTTATTTTATGAGCTGGAATGTGCAGAAAATAGGTTTAAATATTAAACTAATTTCTTCCAGTCAGAGAATGTTGCATATAATTAAATTTTTGCTTGATGCATAAAGTTAAAAGATTAAAACTAATAAAACAAGTTTTAAAAAGAGACTTTTCCATTTGATTACATTTTGTATGATGGATTATGTAGAAAAAGTAGAATTGGGCTGAAAGATCTATCACTTTATCACCTATTCAGGTTGTAAATCGTGTTTTTAAAAAGTAACTAATTAATTAATTACTTTTGAAAATAAGTAATCAGTAAAGTAACGGGATTACTTTTTTGGGCAAGTAATCAGTAATTAGTTACTGATTACTTTTTTCAAGTAACTTGACCAACACTGGTTGCGTGTTACATGTAGACAACACCGATTCATCACTTGCGAACTTGAACAATTCAATGTTAAGTTGATCAAATTTGTAATTTAATATTCAAGTCAAACAAACTTAAAGAGGGAAAGTCGACACTCAAGATGTGATTTTGTAAAAGCCTGCGCGTTTACCTCAAGCAGCTACAAGCATGCAAGCTGTAACTTATGGACTGATGTTTATCAACCAGGGTTGTTGATGAAATAAATGTGGGGTAAAAACAAAAAAAAGAAAGAAAAAAAAAAAACTTGTCAGCAAGATTCAGCCCTGTGTGCATAAGAGCTTACTAACAGCAGCTGTTTTCATAAAGGAAGAGCTTCGAGACATCCTCATATTTGGCAGCCTGAAGGTATGAGACAGAAACTTAAGTTGGCAACCTCGCCCACCCCCTCATGTCATGTGAGGTTTAGGGAGTCCTCAAAAACAATGACATTCTTAGGTGAGCTGATCGAGGGACAAAGGCACAAAAGAGGCATGCAAAGATAACAGGAATCATAATATTGTGCGTATCTAGACATCAGTTTCTATGCATGCAGTTCAAACTTGTGCTATGTTGAAAAAAATAAACATTTAAATTCAGACATCAAGCCAACATGTTAAGATGCTGTCAAAGAAATAATAAGGAACAGATGAAAGGGGCTCAAATGCACACAGATAACTTTAAGAAATGAATGACGCAGTGGTCTTTGTTTGGTAAACTCTTAAGTAGATATACCTCCTTGCATAAGGCCGTGCGCCCACTGCATTTAGGCTGCTGGTAGGTCTTGGGCAGTGCTCTATAGCTGGACCCCAGGCGCTTGCAGGAGGCATAATCCACCTCCCTGCCCCCTCCTCCCTCCATGTAACGATCCGACAGCCCTGACACAGCATGAGAGAGCTCTTTGTCCCCGAGAAATGACTTGAACTGTGTGTACAGTTCAGGAAACTTCCTGCAAGGATATGGACAAAATTATTAATGACAGATAACTGAAGTACATCTGGTATTTTCAGCTAGTATAAAAAGCCCTGTGACGACCATTTAGAGATAACTTTCAAATTTGTAAAGTTGACCTGAATGTCATATCTGAAAACAAACAATATCTTAATATTTGTTGCCATTTGCTTCACTAACACTGGATATTAGCATCATAAACCATTTCCACTTTAGTTTGTCTCTTTCTATCCATCTCAAAATTCTTTCCATCCACTCACCCCAAGAAAGGAGTAACAAGCTGTAGCAGCTCGGCTCCTGAAACGACTTCTTGGTTAAACAAGGCGATGCAGCGCAGGAAGTTCTCATATACTTCCTGGCTTTTAAACAGGCGACGAACCTAAACGACAGTTGGGTTGACAATAAAATTCGCTCAATCACTTTAAAAAATAAAAAAAAGTTTCAGTTAAAAACAAAAAGAAACAAAAAGAAAAAACATTATGGGATTAAAAATTTAGTATAAAAAATTAAATAAATAAAATCCAGAATTACAGCCCAGAAGAATAATCCCTCACCTTATCAAAGAAGGAAAATTCTCTTAAGACTCCATGTTTGCCAACCGAAGCAAAGGACTGATCTTTGGTACAGGAATACTTCATTTTTTTCTAAATAAAGAGAAGAATAAAATCTGAACATCACAAACTCGACCGCTTTTGGAAAATCCCAAAGAGCTGTTGAAACTTTTAAAGAAAAGTTCGTGTTGTGCAACACAAAATTATTTTCTAGCAAATGAGTTGGTGCTGACGAAATGAAGTAAAGGAATGCAAATACTCTGTAATTATGTTACAAGCTTGTGAGACACATTTTGCCCAGCATGTTGCAGGCTGTAATGTCCATAATAGTAAATGACATACATCACGGGGCTTACATGCAACACATTAACTTATAGAAATGACTGAATGTAACAGATTAAAAATAAACTGGTATTCAGTAAGTTCTCTTCAATTAAACTGTTACTGTGTTACTCAACAATTATGAAAATAAAGAAATTTACCAAAGTAAAAGCAAATAAAAAGTCCATAAGGGTAACAGTCGTTCTGTAGCGTCTGTAACAAGAATGGTGTCTTTCAAAGCTCCACCTCTCTCTCTCTCTCTCTCTCTTGTTTTTAATTAATTGTGAATACGTCAGAATTTTAGACCCTATTTCACAAGATGATGAAGTTGCAAAAACAATCATAAAATGTAGCATTTGAGCTCATAATGCACAGCTTTTGTCTCTTTCACTGACTGACCTGCTGAAGAGAGAAGAACTTACCTTGAGCAGTGGGGACATATGCTGGAGAAGTATGGGCCTCGGCCTCTTTTTGTTCTGTTTGGTTATCGTGTCCTCTTCCTCTGTTCTTTTCAGCTGCTCTTTCCCCCCGGTGAGCGAACTGCCTGTGAACTACAGAAGAGGAGGCACGTGGGCAAAAAATGCTCAGTAGTACTTCTTGGGACTTTGGGAACTTCTTAGAGAACTGACTGACAGAAATACAACGTTTTTGACAAGTTATATATTCAGCTGTTCAAAAGTGGCACTTCACTGTGACTGTGTGAATATTATCATGATGGCATTTCAGAGCCGTAAATATACAAAATGTCACTGTTGTAAACTGTGTTAAAATAACTGGAAATGAGAAATGTTGCTTTCGTGCCCGACTGCAAATTGTTTCTGTTCAAACTGTGCAGATTTTCATCTCCTTCCCAAGTGGAACATCAGAAATCTCCGTCTATGCTGCTCAACTCACCAGTGATCTCTTGGCATCGGGCAAGAATTGTCCAAACTCAGCCAGCAGGTCTTCTTGTCCCTTGAAGAGACTGGCAACTTTAGAAAACACCTCATCTTCTGTCATCCCACTGCTGCCTCGACTGCCTCGACTCTCCTTCACCTCCAGCTGTTCCTTCTAAAATGTTATAGAGATATAGGGGAGACACACACACACAAAATAAAAACAAAACTCAGAAACTGCAAATAAAAACCCAACACCTTTTATGCTATGAATATGCAGTATTCATGGCCTTACTTCTACAGTACCTGATATGTGTGAAGAATTTCTAGGAAGGCTCTATAGATCTCTGGATGGTCCAGGAAACGGTTTTTAATCTTGTTGACGTAGCTGATGGCGCTATCAAATTCTACGGGGCTCGTCTCTGAGGCAGGCGGGGACACAGATGAGGTGGCTGCTGGATTTTGGCTCTCTCTGCTGGTCAGGGGAAGAGAAAGTCTGCTGGGAGGCTCTGGAGGTCCTGCTGCTGATGAAGACAGGGGCTCTGTTGTGGCCACCTTGACTTCACTGGTCTGGGCAGGTCCCACTTCAGAGTGAGAGGAAGAGGCGCTACCCGAGGTTGCAGCAACAGCAGGAGCGACAGGACTCTTCCCCTGCGGGCTTGGGGATACCTGCACAGAGATGCATTAAGAAAAAGACTGTTTATTTACGACTTGGGGAGAAATATCTGTTTGTATATGCCGGTGCAGGTGCAGCTAAAATGATGACGTAAACCAACTTTAATGTGCTCGTGCTGCTGCAGAAATATTAAACACTCAAACATAAGTTGGCTCTGTGGGTTCGTTTTAAATCCCTCTCTTAGCAGTGTATAAACTCTATATAACACAATAACAATTGTAATTGTAGACAAAAGGTACACAGTAAACAAAGCACTAAATATTAAAATGATTTAACAGAAAAAGTTTACATAAACTTTCATAGGTTTTAGAAAAGAAACGCATGCATTATGCATACTTTATGCCTAATGTTCAGAAAGAAAAGTGACTGGATGTTTATATGAATGTACTTGTAATCTAAAGTCAGTATTAAAGGAAAGTAGTTCTGATGCAAATCCCAAGTCACACTAACATTACACCTAAGATTGCCCAAATCCCATTATCTTGCCATCCACTACCTAAGCACGATCCATCTCTCAGAACAAAACATCCCTGGAAGTTAGTTCCCAGCTTTTACTTTAAAATAATAAAATTGTACACAGAAACTGAAGGAGCTGACACATATAAAAGTTTAACTCAATCTGACACGGACCAAATGCCACAGAGTGAAATCATTACAAATTCCTCAGTGTAGTCGTTTTTGTGTCACACCGTAAAATTCTTTTAAAGTCTAACATAGATTCCTAATCTCTGAAATTCTTTTTTATATACAACTTGTATATATTTGGCTCTTTGTGATGAGATTTAAGTGCTTGTTTCAGCCAAAAATGCACAGGAAGAAGCAGAACTCCAGCTGAAATTTTGTTAAACTACAAAGCTGCTGTCACATTTTGTAGTGAAATCTTCGTGAGGGCTTTTTCAGGTAGATCATTCAGCTGAAGTTCAGGGCAGTAGAGCCACACCTGTTTCCTCCTAAGATGTTCTGTGGTCTTAAACATATAATGCTGTCAGCATACACTGCTGTACATTGCTTTACTTATATCTGATATCTCTTTAAAAAGAGTATCTTACCTGTGCAGAGAAAGGAGACTGAAGGAAAGCCATCCCATTCTTAGGGACCTCTATCCGATACCCCGGTGGCAAGAAGGCATTGAAGCCCAAGACGAGGTCTGGGTGTCCATGAAACAGTTGTGATACACGGTTTATCACTCCCGGTGTGTCGATGCTATTTCAGAAGACATACAGATAGTTTAGAAGTTTGGTTGAGAAAGATTGATTAACTACTTCTCTCAAACACCACAAAGCAAAAACAGAAAACAAGTTATTAATAAGCGCTACACATGTTAGCTTTAAAGAAAAAGGAGCAAAGAGGATTTGCTTTTAGTCCTCGTTTCATTTCAAGATAATAATACCAGTTGCATAATTACAGTAAGAAGCTATGTGCAGTTTCATATGCACTGATAAACTCCAGATTGTGAAACAGAACTAGTCAAGGATTAAACAGCACAACGTAATGAAACTCCATAAACAAGCAGCACAATCACCATCTAAAGAATATGTATGGGAATGTATGTCATTAAGAATGCATTACTAGAACTCCCATTACTTCTGGTTTTCACCCTGGCAGAAGTACAGCTGCCAGTTGGTCACAAGATTATACAAAAACCATCAAGCTGAATTTCATAAGACTTGGTGGCGTATGGGTAAATGAAGATCCCACTGTATTTTAAAGTGGATCTGGACCACCTCCCTTAAAAACTGCACAACAGAAATCAGTGTGCTCCCTGTGTGCCCCTGTGTAGTAGTTACTTGTGGTTTGTTTGCATAAATGCCCAATGATACCTCTGCGACTTGAACTCCTTCATGATGTCGAGAAACTTGTTATATATCCCAGGGTCATTCGCAAAACGAATTTTGACTTGGTCCAAATATGACAAGGCATCTTCAACCTAAACATGGAGAAGAGGAAGAAAAAAATCAGTACAGAACAAAGCACAGGCAGTCTCAGCTGGATGTATGGAGCAGCATTTTCCCCAGAATCCAGCCACGGTGCTCACGGTGGATGATTTTACAGCTACAAAGCTTGTTTATAGATTTCAAATGCTACGTTTTGCATTATTAATAAATGCATTTATTTCCGATTTGTACTATAAAATTACAGGTAGCCCCATCGTACAGATTTGTTTCAGTGCTGCATACGTGAAGTTACGTGAATGCTGACTGATTTGTTCACTATCAGCCAAAGTGCAACATCAACAAATCCTCTGGTTAGCAGTACAAGCTGTACAACTAACGCTAAAATAAATAAATAACTGGGCATACACAAGAGACACCAGGCAGCTTTTGTTCATTACTCCACTGCTTTCTTTCGCTACCACAGCTAGGCTAGTTTAGGTTGCGCTAAAGGGGGAAAAATGTCTTCACACAAGCCATTGTCACAAATAGTCCACATCTTAAAGAGGGTTGTTGTAGCTAACGTTTAGCCAGGAGCCAGTCGACTCACGATAATAACTCCACCAACACTTGCAACACCTACCCGCATACAAATTTATACAATATGTTTAGTCACAGCTGGTCCCCGGCCAACAGTGTCGCGTTGGCAAAAACAGTACGACATATTAAAACACTACTATAACAAAGAAACGTGTACTGAAGCTGCTAATGAAGTGAAATAGCCGTTCTTGGCTAGCCTGGCTGACGTCCTCCACTTTGTTCGGGTGGCTGAAAAAACGAACAAGGAGGAACTTCCCACAAGCGAGGTCTGAGTTAACGTTTGCTCACAGAAGCACTTATTGATATGGCAAATGAGAAAGTACCACTAACTGTGCCACTCCACTGTCACTCGCACATCCACTAAACGAAACATAGCTTCTAAATCCAACATTAAATGTTAACGTTAGGCTGTTTAGCAATGAATTACTTTTAATAGGCCAGCGAGCTAACTAACGTTAGCCAGCCGTTCCTTTCACTACTCTCGACGACAGAAGAGAGAAAGAGAAAAAAGCCTCAAATCCAATGCAATGATCCGACGAACAAAATGGTTCTGACTCTCAGCCACTTTTCCCTTGTCATGTCCGTTGTCTCCTTACCTTCAGCTTCTGGAAGTGCTGCTGCTGCACTTGCTTTTGTGTTATAACGTAAGGCTTGTCTTGAATTTGGTTTATTTGCTTCGCGGTGCTGTGCGCCTGAATCTTCGCCATTATCCCGGCGACAGGAGGCTCGAGAGCCGCTACCACAACTTAAGAGGGAAGCTTCGGCGTTACCTCCAGTTGTTGGCTAGCCGACAAACCTTGCTCTCGGTCGGGAAGCCAGCCTGCCAGCAAGCAACCCTACTCTGCCTAGCTGGACAGTCTAGGTACAGAGGCAAAAAAAAAAAAAGGACGGGAAATCCAGCAGAATGAAGGTTGATGACAGACAACCTGCTACTCTCGGTGACTTTGATGAAACATCACCATCGAATTAAACGAGCCCAGGCAAGAAGTATCGGAAAATAAGCCCAGAGACAATGGTTACCGTTTTTCGTATTTAAAAAAAACTAAAGCCTGTCTCTTTAAATTCGGCGGCAGCGCTCTGTCTTGGCGTCCGGAAGCCAGAGTAGGAGTGAAAAAAAAAGTGAAAAATTGAACTGCGCAGTCGCAGCGATGGGAGGAGCTGAGTTCACAAGAATCAGATTGCTCCACTCCCCCTTCACTGCTACAAAGGAGCAGCGCTACTCCATGCAAAGGATGGCTGCACACTCCACAACGGTGCCCACGGAGCTCGACGGTGGACCGAATGCCGACTGTGAGAAAGATCGATACATGGCTATTGATAGACACCTACGGCTCATTCAGAGGGCATTCACAATGGATTCAGCTTGGTTTTCCAATGCAGGAGCCAGAGGCAGTTTTAAACAACTTTAATGGATATGAGGAAGCAAAGAAGAAAGGAACAAGTATTTTGCTTCGAAAGGGTTTATTAGTGACTGATTTACACATGGTAAGACATTAGGAGTAATGATGACAAATGAGAGAAAAAACAAACAAACACAATTTGTGCATTAAATATCTACAACACAGTGTTCATTCTACCACTGAAAGGAATCCATCACAGTATTAAACTATGGGGACTTTGCTGCTAGTTTCCACCTTTGTAACCACTGCTGAAAAGTCAGTCCTCCTTTACTGACCTCGGGAAGGACATGCTGGGCTGGCCTTTCCCACCTACAACACACAAAACAGGGACGTTAACTAGAGAATGAGACGCTGGACTACTGAGCAAGGGCATGAATGGAAAATAATTAGAGCCAATAAATTCAGTTAGATATTGGCCTCAGATGTACTAGCATGAATTTTATTTTTTTTTTAATTCAAGCCATGAAGTCATTTAGAAATGGTGTAATCACTTGTCTGTAGATAGGCAAGTTGACAGTAAGGTTTAAGACTTCATTTACTACCAAAGAATTAAGAAAGCTGGTCTTTTTTGAAATAGTTTGAGCTGCAAAACTATAATTAGATGACTTAAACCACTATCAGTCAGTTTCCGTACCTGGATTAAGCTTCTACATTTAAAAAAAGAAAAAAGTCAATAATAATCAGAATCACTGACCAGGTGTAATTTATCCATTGCATTACGGAGACCAGTTAAAAATGGCAAGTACATTTATCTCTCCATAATGGACTCCAGCAACAAAAGCCTAGTCAGACAATCAATGAAAGATCATTAAAACTGCCTAAATCACTTACATTTGGAAAGAAAAAACACTTACAAAAGTGTGCACGAATAATCTTAGTATTGTCTAAAGGTTAAACCAGGAAGTAGTTCTAATGAGTGTTTAAAACATGCTCTTTTAGTGATAACTCGTCCATTCACTTGCAGATGTTGTTCAGGTAACCGTATCACTCTAGGTAATTCCCAGATCTCAATTTGTAAAAATACACCCAGATTAGAAAGGAGAAATCTCGATTAAGCAGCAATTAAAAT
This sequence comes from Astatotilapia calliptera, assembly GCF_964374335.1. Lineage (NCBI taxonomy): Eukaryota > Metazoa > Chordata > Actinopteri > Cichliformes > Cichlidae > Astatotilapia > Astatotilapia calliptera. Next base: position 1,821,909 of record NC_137443.1, on the reverse strand, counting down.
GATAACAGGTTATCGGTTTAAAAGATGCGTCTCACCAATAAGAGATGGCGGTTTTGACTTGGTCCCCATAAGAAAGGCCCTGTGCACAGCGGTGAGTGAGCCCTCGGACTCTTGGTACCAAAGACTTAAGAAGCTTTTGGTCCTCCTCCATGACTCTGGACAGGAGAGCTAAGAGTGCAGACAGACAGCAGTATGTTACTAAAAATCCACTGAGCATTTTATTTTTTGAGGAAATTTCTCAACATATTAAGTACGTGTACACCAAACACTGCCCTCATTTGTGTTTAAACCAAATGCTTTAAATCTCTTATCTCCCGATAAGTTCTCCTGGTTACCCTTTTGATCAGATGCCTCCAGCTGATCCGCTTCCTTCTTTATCTTCTGCAGAGTGGCAGAGTGAAGCTGAAGTAACTGACGAAGAAAACGCAGCTCAAGCTGTTGTGAGCGAGATCGGGAACACAACTCCTCCGGAGCCTGAAGTCGGGTGTGAAAGTCAAAAAAGTTACTAGTATGCAATATATGAGGAAAAATAAAACAGTGAAAAAGGACACCTCCCAGCAGCTTTGGTACATGGAACTCTATTTTCCTTCTGCTCAGTGAAACTGACTTTCAAAGATGCAATTTTTATCATCCCTGGTTGTGAGGGGTTCAGCATCGATCAATGACCGTCCATTACAATCACTTAGGCCACATTTAAGAATTGGCTGCAAACACTGATTTTGTAGAAAATGATTTGAGAAAGATCCACAGGAAACATAAGTGATGTTAGGATAGTGAGACGGTCACTAAGTCCCTTTAGAAGATTTCTTTGGAGGCCATTACCCAGGCAGCATGACTGAATAAACTGTTTGTTTTAGTGACTGAAATTACAATTTGAATATTTTAAAATAATACAACACAAAATCATGATGTCACCAGTTCAGAACAATGCTCCACTGACTAACATCTACTTTTACTGAAGCAAATGACTCAGTCACACTAAAGCAAGATCATCATAGCAACCTCCTTTCAGCAAAGGAAGGAAGGAAGGAAGGAAGGAAGAATGAAGTGGTTGCCCAGTGACTGCATTGAATGTTTTTAGCGTTCAGCAACCAACTCCAACTGGACGCCCTGAGTTTGAGTGTGCAAGACTTCCAAACTCTGGCAACCACCTTCAATCACAAGGCGACTGCAAAGGTTGTCTGCAAATAATCGGTGTCTAATTTACGAACACGGACAGTCTGCCTGAACGATGCAATCATTCGGAGTCAGCTGAACAGAAGAGCTCGTCTGCAGAGCGTTCAGAGGAGCCTATCAGGTCCAGTTTCACTGCGTGTTATACCTGTATAACCATGCACGTGACAAATAAAGAATCTTGAATCTTCATTTGTAAGAGACGACTCCAACTGCCTGTCGATTTGCAATAAACAACTGACCTGCAGTAACTACGTCGCAATTTGTGAAAGAATGTTTTAAACCTATGAGTTTCTGGCTGGGCTCTCAATGCAAGTAATTAAATGAATTTCTGTGGTATTTAGATGGTAAGGGAGGGACACAGATTTGCAATTTTCACTAATTAATCACCATATCATCACAAACAGATTGCAACTGTAGCAAAACATGAGCGTGAGAGCGAGCCGAATCAAAGAGAAAACAGTAAAACTGCAATACTTTACATATTATATGCCAGAACTCACCTTGTACAGAGGGAATGCCAGACTCTGACACACGCTGCTGAAGGTCGGGGACCGCAAGCGATGGATGGACAACCACGATGCAGGAATTCGTTGCATACTAAACAAAACAAAATGGAATTATATTTCTGGTCAGCGAATGTCACCGCTGGACAAGGACAACAATTAAATATGTTTTTGTTTTGATTCACTGCAGCTGGGCCCACAGATGTACCACCAACAAGGCAAATAGAGGGATACCAAGCAACATGCTCATACCCTTCGATAGTTCTGCGGTCCAGTGAAAGAAGTGAAACTGTTCCCATCTGTCTGGCCTCCTTAGACACAGCGTTCCTTAGACTGTTGGCTGCAGTGGTCACATCTTCAAACTGTGCCACTAGTTTTGCCTGGATGAATTCCTCTAACTGAGACAAAACACAAAGATTAAAATCCTCAGAGTGCTACAAAAAAAACCCCATAAGAATTAAATTTTAGTCACTCTCGTTTTTCACCCCAGACTGAAGCCTCTCATCAAACATATTTAACTGTCATTGATCCTGACCTCTCTGTGAAGATGAATCAGCTGCGTCTTGGCTGTCGAGTTCCCCTTAATCAGACCTCTGATCTGCTCTTGTCTGAGAAGCTATAAAAACAAGAAAGCAGAACATGATTATTTTTATGATCAGAATCAGAAAGGGTTTTATTGCCAAATGTTGAGCAGGTTTACAACATTAGGAAATTGCTGCGATGATGTGACAAATGCTGACAAAAAGTCAGTCTCCTCACACCTAGCAACCATCTAGACCACAGATCTACAATATATAATGCATGTAGAAAATATTTCATCCCAAAATATTGTCTGTCAACTCTCACCACTAGTTGTCTGAAGTCCAGTATGCTCTGCCACTGCCTGCGAAGGCTTCTTAGCGCCTCCTGTCGACTTTGGGCATGTTGGTCAAGTTGGATGCAGCGGTCTCTGACATAATCCCTGGCGGCTGCCTGCATCACACACTGCAGTTCCACCTCGAGAGCTGATCTAACAGTTCAGAGCGCAAGGAAAATAAAAAGCATGTAGAAGACGAGACAAAATTATTGCCTCTAAAGATATTACCACTAATTAAAATGAGCTCACATAGCTGTTTTCAAACAGGATGTAAATACAAAGTTTAAAAACATTGTAACATTCAGATAAAAACAACAACAATAACAGTGGCTGTTTGTTGTCCCCCCCACACACACACAGAAACCCAACTCCCAAGGTGAAGTACTGCAAAAAAAACATGAAATGTATGGCAAAGGCAGAGAGTGAATTGGAATGAACTTACAGTGCCAAGGAATCATCCTGGAGCTCATCTCTAATACTGGACACCTCGAGCTCAGCGTCCTTCTTACGGGTTTGCAGCTGGTTTTTGAGCTGCTGGACTCTGGAGCGAGTCTGGGCCAGTTCCACCAAGTTCTGCTCCACTTCTTCCCAAGCAGCCTGCAGCAACAATCACATGCGGGTCTATGCATGAAAAGTTACCAATCGCAGATTCCAGGAAAAAGAAAGAGATGATCATGGTTCGATCAAGATTTTATGTATCAGGACATAATGTGTGAAAAAATAAGTCCACTCTTACTGCTTCTGTTTATTTCATTCACTGATCATCAGCAAATGTGACATTGTTGTTAAAGCTGGTTCTACAAGCTACTGAATCATATGGTGTGTTTAACCTTTGACACTGTTTCTGCATTTTGGATTAGTTTTTGTTAAATCAACAATGATATGGTTTAATATGACATGTGCTATTGTTTGTATTTACCTCATTTTAAGACCAGATTATCTTTATTATGTCCTGATATGTAAACTGTTAGAATTAACAGGGGGTGTGCTATTTTTCATCATGATGGTATGAACATGGTTTTGTCTGCGTTACTATTGGTATACTGCAATGTGACCGCACCTCTAAGAGGGTTTTAACTGGTGGCAACTCATTTTCCTCTTCTGCTGACATATCCAGAAGGTGATCGCTTTCATAGCGGAACCTGCATGTCAAAAAATAAATAAATACATTTTTAAAATGCATTACACTGGAAATCTGGAAGCATAACATGAAATGAAAGATCCCAGTCACTGCCTTACTGCAGAGCTGTTACATCCCGTGTCACGTCCAGAGACGACAGTTTCTCCTCCAATACCTTCTGCTCTCTTGAAGCCAAATACTGCAGCGCTGATAGAACATGGTTTGGAGGGTAAGTACCCAACACGTTCTGGTGACACAACAAGCAACAGCGTGTTAATGCAAAGTCAAAATTAAAGACAGTGTTAACACAAATACAAAAATATTTTGTAAAATCAGACACAAACACACCAACCTCAACAGCACTCAGCCAGTACTGGAATACAGCAGTCCGCTGCTCACGGGTCATACTACAGGGAAAACAAACAAACAAGAAACTAAATACATTTTAAAAGCTGAATAACTTAAATCAAGTACAGTCTGCGGTCCTTACTGTGTGGCTGCAGAGTGCTGTGTTTTCGATTCGCACTCTTGTAAAGACTGATAGAAGTGGACCCTGTCGTCACACAGCTCTCTCACATCACGCTAAAGAAAGAAAACAAAAGTAATGGATGATTTCATGAAGTCAGCAGCTGATATGCTACAGTTGCCTCGGTAAGCAACTGATTCCAGATTTGTGCGAATGTTAACATTTCTCCCAGCATACATTAGGTAAGGTTAGGTGAAGTAATGTTGGGTTAACACCAGTGTGTGAATGGGTGGATGACTGGTTGGTTAAAGCACTTTGGGGTCCTTAGGGACTAGTAAAGCGCTATACAAATACAGGCCATTTACCATTTAACTGGTAACTATAAATTGGCCCCAAGTCTGAATGTCTGTCTGATGGATAGAAAACACACAGAGTCCCTCCAAAGCAGCTATATCTGTCTGATAAACATTCTAAATTTTAAACTTAAGTAAAATACAGATTCGGGCATGTTTTACCAGAACTTGTGCCTCTGTTGCCACTTTGACATTGAGGCTGTTGCAAGAAGATTTATCAAACAGCACTTCAATTTCTGCTTTTCTGCAATAAACACACACACAAAAAGAAAAACATGTAAAAGGCATCGCGGCTCATTTTCACTTAAAATGTATTAGTAAATGTTTTGTCTTACCTGGCCATCTGTTCCAGAGCCTGGCAGTGCACACTGATCTGTTGGACATCATCAGAAAGATCCTTGCAGCTCGAGATGCAGCGCTGCCTGAAAGCCTGAAGCAGCAGCTCTCTGCGTTGGCCGTCTTCCACCTGGGCCCAGGTTCGACTGATAGAGCTCTCTGTGTAATCACAGCAGAAAATGCAGCTATTAAACGCAAACGGCAAAATAGTAGAGAAAAACCATTTCTGCCGTTCACCCTCAACAAAAGTTAAAGAAGAAAGATCTTTTCACAGCCATGTAAATTAAGTTGAGAAAACTGATATCACCGATTCAACCTTTTCAGCACTTTGTGGTATAACTAATATATTTGAGCTGAACCTGTCACCATGTGAAATGTGTGAAAAAGATATTTTTTCAGAACTTCTCTCATTTTAACTTTAATGATTTTATCTTTATATAAGAAAACAATCACAAAGTGTAACTCAGTACCTTTTGAAACAAACATACACAACATCAGACATGTTTGCATCTAATCAAAGTAGTGACAACACATCAACTGATGATTTTGAATTGAGCATAGGTGTGAATGTGAGAATGATCGGTTGCTGTCTCTGCGTTAGTGTCCAATGTGCACTGCGTCTCACTCAGCAGGACAGGCTCCAGTCCCCTCACAACCCTGACTGGAGGAAAATTATGGCGGAATGGCTGGAAGTCCTGCCCACAGTGTATATGATGGACTAACCTTGTGTGGCCATCTGCTCCTCTGTAACACTCATCTGAGAGTCCAGGTGACTAATCTCTTCTTTCAGCTGCTCTATCTTCTTCTGGAGATCTTTACGCCTTGCAGCCTCACTCTGGCCCTCAGCCTGACAAGACTGCACACCAGTAAACACAAACATAGCTTTTACAGACACTCCACTTTGTGAAGCGCAATCACTAACAATTAAACTAAATTATAACTGCTGGGGAAAAGAAATAAGTTGCAGCCTACCTCTTTGTCTTGAAGCGATTTATACCTAATAACAATGTCAAGGATAACAGCGCAAATAAATAACAAAGAAAGGTAACATTCAGGTCCGGGAGAAATTTAAAGTCTGTTGGAAAGAAGCTGGAAGCTTTGCAAATCAAGTCAAGACCAAAAAGGATACCACTGAAGATTGCCACGCATGATCCTCACATTCCTAAAAAGACAGAAATCAGTCAGAGGTTGCAGTTTATTTTAGAAAACAGGCCATTCATACAAATGTTTTTTCTTTTGTAATGAACCAGAGTCCTGAGTAAATGTTTGAGGACAGGAAATGAGCCGTGCTCTCGTTATAATTTAGTGATCAAAAGGTTTATAAAACAAAACAAAAAGCAAGCGGGAGCAAAGTCTCACCTTTGCTGGAAAACATGCTGGGTGACATATTTCCATATCGACTTCCCCGTCCCAACACAGAGTCTGGAAAACAATCAACATTAGTTCAAGGCTAAAAAGTTAGGTAATAACATTGATGACAGGTCATATAAGTGTAGATACCTACGTTTTAAAATAGCTGTCATTAGGCAGCCTGTCCGGGGGCAGCCCAAACTCCTCTGTCGCCCAGCGTTTCAAGTCCTGAACAAGATTTCTGTCTCCCATCCTGACAAATAACAGCGGGTAACGAGCTAAAGCTAGAAACAACAACAGGAGACTATTATCATCAGCCAGCGTAGTTAGCTTAATGAGTGCACGTAATTCACAGATGTCCCTCCAACTTACCGTGCTCCCACGAAAGATGCCTCTTTAATTCAATAAAAACAGTTTACGGCGCTAAAACGGGAATATTGTTTAACCTAAACCTACTCAAACTTTCAAGTTCCCGCCTGTCGACAGCATTTCCGATCAACGACCACAGAGGAAGAGGAAAAAAGTACCGCCACCTGCTGGATTGGAGAGCAATTACAACTACAGCCATTTGCTGTCATCAGCACAGACTGTGCCTTAGCTTTGATTTTACACAAACATCTCACATAATGAAAATCATGTAATGATCCAGAAGCCAATATTCTTTTTTTTTTAAACGTGGAGATAATTTAAAAGATGTTGTTTGTCATGTTATTTATTGCACTGTTCAACCCCAAAATCTGATCTGCTACTCACATGACTTCTAATCAGGGACATTTGGTATATATACACATGCTCATGACAACCTGCTGAAGTTCAACCCAAGCATCAGAATGGAGACGAAAGGTGATTTAAGTGACTTTGAATTTGCCGTGTTGATGTCAGAGGTCAAGGGAATACAACTCGTTTCACTCAAGGGATGCAGAAGAGCACCTTTGAATGCAGATGAGTTAGAGCAGCAGAAGACCATACTTTGTGCCTATCAGCCAGGAACAGGAAATTGAGGCTTTAATTCATACTGGCTCATCAAACGTGAACAACAAAAGCTCGGTAAAACTTTGTCCGGTCTGATCAGGCTCAATTTTTGCTTTCACATTCACACGGTAAAGAGTTTGGTGCAAACAACATGAAAGCATGGCATCGCCCTGCCCCGTGCAAGTGGTTCAGGCTGGTTGATGGTGGTGTGGTGGTGTGAGGAATATCATCTCGGCACACCGGGTCCAGAAGTATCAGTTGTGCATCACTTAAATGCGACAGCCTACCCGAGTTCTGCTGCTGACCATATTCCCTTATGACCACAGTGTACTCATCTTCTGATGGTTGCGTCTGGGGAGGATAACGCGCCACATCACATAACTCGAATGATCTAAAACTGTTTGGTTGTTTTTTCTTAAACACTGCAACAAGTTTACCAGAATCTCTGAGGAATGTTTCCAGCAGCTTGTTCAATTTATGCCGCGAAGAAATTATAACAATTCTGAATGCACTGGCGGGTTTTCCATCCACGCTGTACAAGTTGTGAAAAATAAATAAATAAACACAAAGTCAGAAAGTGGCTCCTGAGTATCTTTTATTTGTTTTACTGCAAATAATCAGCAATTCAGTAGACGTCTAAATGCACAGCATTAGACTTTGTGTACTCAGTCACCTCCTCTCAACCACAGTCCAAAGGTCACAATAACCATGGTGCTTGTTTTTTATTTATTCATAGTATAATATGTCATTAAATCACTCCAAACCTCCATCCTATGAACAATGGTGTAAAAATAAGTCTCTGAATGTCTTTTGTATAATAAGTGTGTTAAATAAATTAAATCTGAGGTAAACAAAACACATTTCAGATGATACCAATATTCTTAAGGCTTGTGATTTCTACTTTTGTATACTGACAAAAAAGAAAGAAAAAAAACCACCCACTTTTACATTTTTTTAAGCATACAATACAAATAATACACTCACAGCAGGTGCAAAAGAATTTTTCACACAATTTTAAAAAATAAAAATAAAACTAGGTGTTGCTGTCATTCCCTTTGTGAAAAGAAAACTCACAATAAGCCTCTGATTGTACTTTATGTCTTTAGCACCGGGCGGCTGAGCTATCCGCCGATGATGGCAGGATTTTATTTCTTTAAAAAAAAAAAAAAAGGTGCTTAAAGTCACCGTATCCTCTTGAAGAGATTTAAAACTGATACAGATTCCTGAAACAAAAAATGAAGAAACTTGGTTAATGTTTTCAGCAGGTATTAAAATGGGCGGGGTTTGTTGTCGATGCTTTCTCACCTTTGTCGAGCGCGTTTTATTGAAAACGTTCCAGAAGCGTAAAGTCTCGTCTCCAGCTCCCGTCACGATCGCCTCACCGTCTGGAGACATGGCCTAGAGAGTACAACAAGTCATTCGAATTTTATCTCAATAATGTTCTTATTTAAAGTAAAGCGCTATATAAATACAGGCCATTTATATTATCAGTGGAGAGAAAAAAAACCCAGACTGACCAGGTAGAGCACTCGGTAGGAGTGTCCTGTAAGCTTGGCCACCTGAGTGAGAGCTGGATATTTCCACACCAAGATTTGATTCTGAGAGTATCCGTGGGTGCTTACCTGAAAAAGAAAAGCATTTGTTTGCTTTTTGTTGTTTTTAACAGCGAACTCCAGTTCATGTATGTGTGATGGACCGAGCTGAAAAAGCAGGAGTCGCAGGAATGATCCGAAAATGGGTTTTCATTTATTTACAAACAGTAAATGTTGAGCTCATGAAAGAAGTCAAAGAAACAGTGAACTGTGACCTCAACAAACCAAACAAACATGAGTGACCTAAACAGGAAATGACACACATATAATGGCTGATCAGACCACTATGACACAACAGAAGTAAACAAACCACAAAACGATGCAGCACAGTCCAGTTTGTTAATAAACTAAACACCAAAGAAGAAAATCAAAACTAAACCCTAAACTCAAACATTTAACTAAAGAAAACACACTTTCTCCCCCTTCAGCAGGAGGTGGTGGTGCGGTCCAATCATCCCCTCTATGCATTTCACTGCTTTAAACGCCACCTTTTGTTTCCTTTACCTGTTTCTTACCTGCCACGATCGGTGAGGGAGGCCAGACAAAGACTATACAAAAATCAAACCAAGAATCAGAAATAAATTGGTATAAATACATAAGCAAACTAAATGTGCGCGCTTACAAACAAATGTATCCAAACCAAACAATAAACTTACTGCAAACTGAAGTGTGTTATTATTATTAATGAAGAAATAAAGAATACATCAGAGTTACCGACTTTTAGAGTGCAGTCATGGGTGTGGCCATCACAGTATGTAAAGGCGATATAGCTGAATTAACAGCGAGCTTAATCTCTGAAAACCTCTTCTTTCTTTCGGGGTCGCCACAGCAGATCATCTGCCTCATCTCAGCCTATCCCCAGCATCCTCTGTCGCACCAACCCTCTGCATTTCCTCCTTCACTGCATCCACGAACCTTCTCTGTAGTCTTCCACTATCCTTCCCTCTGCACAGGTCCAAACCATTATGTTACCGTTTTATGGGGTAACTGTTGAACCCATTCTCCATAACGGATAACCTTTGTGTCAAGCTCGGATCACAAATTCAAAATGTCATTAAAAGGGCTGGAAAGATGATTAGCATGCTCCATCCATCTTCCCCTCAGAAGATATCTGAAGAGTCAGTGATTGAGTGGGTTGGGGGAGGATCACTAAAGATATAAATCACGTCCTTAATAATAAAGAGCATGACTGATGAAGAATAAAGTACGAGACTCCTGCCTGACAGAATCTGTCATCCTGCTCATCACTAATACAAAATGATTAATCTCTTTATCTGTGTATTTAAAGTTCACATTAAATCAAACATGACAGTTACCTTATGTGACAGTAAGACTCACCTACCTGCCAGTTTTGGGTCCAGCAACGACAAATCAGTAATTTTGCAGCTATTCTTAATTCTGAAGTTTGTCATTTTCAATAAAACACACAAAACAGGATTCATTCTGCACTCGTAGGGTTACGCTAATTTTACATGCAACGAAACAGAGTTGAGTTTTAATCTCCCTCACTCATGATTATAGAGCTGAGGTCGATTCATGCAGAAGCCCCTGGAGCTGGCCAATCAGAACAGCTCTGTACATGTATCCAATCGACTTCAGAAAATGCTCTTAACTAGGGATGAGTACCGGTATCCGTTGCCATAATGACATAAACGGTAGTAACCAGACCGAAAAGCAGCGCACATTTCGGTGCTTTTTTTCCCCTGAGATGTCACACACTTTGGATTCTAGCCAATCATTTTACCTTTCCAAGGATAGTAGGCGGGGCCAGGTACGTACGTTCTTTTAGAGCAGAGCTACAGATTAAAAATGCCCAAGGCGAAGCGGTCAAAAGTCTGGCTGTACTTCACAGCAAAAGATGCAAACTCAGCAGCAACAAGTGCTTTAAGCTGATACTGTGATACTGTCAAAGGAGGTAGCACCTCGAATCCGATGAAACACCTGGAGACGTATAGCATTTTGTTAAAAGCCGAGAAATGCGCCGTATTTGATAGCTTGCTGCGAGACCTCACACCGAGCACATCCACTGCGGGTGTGGTGCCTGTTATCGGACCCGGAGTTAGCAACATCCCCCAAAAACACAAAGAGGAGAGTCCTGGCCCCTAGCCCTGCCAGTGTAGCAGAAATGATGAGGATGATGATGGCAGCAGCAGCCGTTCTTCTCTGCGTGAGTAGCTAATTTACGTTGAGTAGGCTAACCACGTTATTACATTAATACACGTAAGGTGAACTAGCAAACATCATCATAGGTACATGCGGCTGTCTTCTTGTTTGATGGCAGATACTCCCTTCACCCTGGCCAAAAAGGCTAAAATGACCAAAGAAAAAGTGGGAAACAGCTGAACATGAGAGGTTTGTGTTTTTTTTCCATTGCTTAAGCACTGCTTCCAGCCAAGAGTGATGCCATATATGCCCCAAAACTGCAGAAAAAAAACATGAGAGGTTTTTGGACAAAGTTTGTGTTTTCCGTTCTTTAAGCACCGTTTAAGCACCGGCACCGTTTCAAAAGTACCGGTTTGGCACCGGTATTGGATAAAACCTAAACAATACCCATCCCTACTCTTAACGCATCGCTGCTGACCTACATTTTTAATCAGTGTCTTCACAATTACAAATGGTAATAAATCCGCGGACAGCACATCCACTGTGCATGTGGGGTCTCTTACCAGCTCATTAGCATGTTTGGACCAGGCCAGGTTGCAGACCTGAGAGCCGGTGTCCATGCACTGCAGCGGCTGTGATGTCAGGGTATTCCAAAATCTAATGCAGCGGTCGGCGGTGCCGCCGCCCGAGGCCAGCAGGCCGTGCTGATGGGGGGACCAGGCGATGGCTTTAACTGCAGCCAGGTGATCGATGTACGTCTGCATGGGACTGAGCGACGAGTGGTTCCACACCAACAGCTAAGACCACAAATCGAACACATCATCAGTGAGCAAAGCAAATCCGTACAGTCTTTGTGGTTGATTAAATATCAATATCATCATAAAAAACAAAACTACCTTGTTGTCATTTCCACCAGAGGCGAGCAGCTGATGGTCAGTGCTCCACTTCAAACCGCACACTTCCTGTCTGTGTCCCTGCAGGCGCCTCTCTGACTGCAGCGGAGGCGTCCGCGCGTCTCGCTGGAGGATCATACGATCTCGGCTTCCCGAAGACAACTGGTCGGCGTTCCAAGCCAGAGCTCCTGTAATCAGAGTAACTTTAACTTAAGCCTCAGCTTAGACAGTCTTAGTTGCTCCGCTTGAATGACCTCCAAGATGTCTCAACTTTATCCTGGCTGATTTTTCAAGTATTCCTTTAGGATCATTTCTGAAGCCACGATCACACTAACTCACCAACTCTGGCTGTGTGGCCCTCCAAGGCAAAAAGCTTTTTGCCAGCAGCAGCATCCCAGATCTGAACATAGCCTTTGTGAGTTCCCACGGCTACAAGGTTACCCTAAAACAAAGTGCAAAGCATCTTCTTAATAACAAAAAACAACTAACAGGTTTCTTTGACAGTAGTCTGCTACGTGTACTTACCCTTTCAGACCATCCGACCGATGTGACAGAGTCGCCCTCTACTGACAAATCGCACAGTCTGGTCACCTGAGGACACTTGGCTAGTGAGTCACTGTTGCACAGCACAGCAACAACAAACAGAAATTTACACTCCAGTATCGGTACCTGGCTGGTGCATGCGCTCCACAGGTAAACACACGTGCCCAGCCCCACACTGAGCATATTGAGAGCCGACCAGTCCACCAGGTTAAGATAAAAGTCATCCTGCAGCTCTGGAGCATCCAGGACTTTAAAGGGAATCTTGGAGATCTTGCGAGTTGGCTTCCTTGGTGAACGCAACAACTTCTGACTGCAACAGGAAGTTCAGGTATAACGTGACTCCAAAGTGCAGGGATGATCTCAAACTTTAGAGCTCAAACAGCGCTCTTACCTTTTATTGCTGACGGGTGATAACGAGTAGGGAGAGACGTTGGCGCCGTCTTCTGATGACAAGCTTTTGGTGTTGAGCGAGTACTGAAAAGTAAAGGTGCATCATTAGAGCAAACAGAGGTCTGATCAGAGCACAAACATGGATGACCGAGAGAATCTGAGACTTCCATACAGAGAAGAGACTCCTCTTCTCGGGCGGGGACGATTGCAGACGTCTGTCCTCCGTCTGGGGATCTTGGATCTTTTCTATTCCTGCTCCCAACAGCTCATTCTTCAGCAAAGCAGAGTAGGCCAGCCCGTCTGCTACAGCGACGACAGCAGTGATATTTGATTCATGTGCAGGTATAAAAGAATAACAAGGAAACAGCAAAATTTAGACAATTTCAAAACATATTCACCTTTGATATTGTCAGAAGAGGCATCCTTTGTTTTTTTGTTCACAGTCGGTGACTTCTCATTTTCCTGCACATAAATCATAAAGATTATTGATCAATTTATAACATTTACACTGTAAATTATTTCACACAACAAACCAAGCAATCATCATTCAAGGGTTCGCCTTCATTTTTACCATTTTAAACATTTGGAAAACAAACATCACAACTTTAGAAAATATGAAACAGTAAATCTGAGTCTTCCCTCCATAACCCGAACCAGCCGACTTACACGACTATTTAATTTCCACTAATTCATGAAGTTGCTGTCAAAGCCCAGAGAGGAGCGACCTCACCAGCTGTGGACACTGAGACAGTTTCCCTACTGTCGGCTATTTTCGCTGCTTAAATAAAACACAGAAGTGCTCTGAGATGCTCTTTCAAGAATTTTAAAGACTTAAAGTGACAAAACAAAACAAAAAAAATTTCCACAACATCAGAATTAGAACTTGAACCACTGGGTGTGTCCACACAGCTCTCTTACAAAAACCCAAAACTTAAAACACAGCCTCACGTTGATCCTGTGAAAGTTGATATTCCAGTTTGCCCCCGCTCTGGTAGGTATGAATCGGTCTCCAAGCTTAGTGGGCGAGGACAGTGGTGAGCCGGCGGGTGTCCGACTGTTCTGCAGTTTCTGCAACACAAACATTTATCATTAAGTATGTACGTTTATGAACACAGAGGTTTGTTAGTGATTACGTCATCTAAGATCTAACTTAATAATGTCACACATTCAGCACTGATGCACATCTTTATTAAGTTCCCATACTACAGCCAATGTGGTTACAATATCGGAGTAGATAAAAGAATAATTCTCTACAAGGAATAAATTAATAAAGCAAATTTCAAATCAGATGAAGGGATGGAAAAAAATGACACTTTATCATATTATTAATGATGAAAACTAGGAAGAGGAGGAGAAACTAAGCGAACGACTCACAAAGATGTCATTCTCGGTGTTAATTTGGCGTAGGAGGCGATGTTCATAGTCGGGATCCATCCTGGACCCTGAACCCTCAACCGCAGAGTGGGAGGACACAGCTGTGCAATACAAACAAGGGAGTTAATAAATAAGCAAGCAGTTTAATCGAGACAATGTAAAAGTCATCCCATTGTGATAACACTTTCTTTGCAACCACAATCTTTGCCTAAAAGTTTTTATGGACCAAGTTTTGGATATATAAAATGAACGCTGTGAAATTTTTGTGTTTTAAGATATTTAGATTTTACAATAGTCCACCCCCATCATAAAAAATAAATCAAGATATGTAATTTGGAACCAACACATCAAAAAAATCTAAAGTTGAACAAAAATCAGGCAGTCCTACAGAGTACCATCTGAAAACTCTAGGATGGCGTTTTATTTGTATCACACTATGTGCTGACATTTTTGTTTTTGTCATATTTACTCAACCAGCATCACAGTTGAGTAAAAATATGGAGATTTTGATGAAGAATTTAAAGTTAAAAGTGTTTTACATGTTTTATTTTGCATTACTGTAAGTTTGACTTTATACTGTTTGGAAATGATCACTCTTTTGCAACATGAATGTATTAGTTTGTGCTCAAACACGGGACTTCACAGGACCGCTTTGACACTTTTAAAGTACCCGTTCCTAACTAGTGCTTCATTTTTATGGTAAGAAAGCCCAAAGGATACATCAGACTTTTATCTTTAATACTTTTTGAGCTGTCCAAGTTCAAACATTGCCTCAGATTTCAAAGTGTGAACAAACCTGCTGGAAACCCCATTTTTCTAATAAAATTATCTAGAAAAGCATCTTATAAAAGCTTTAAACTTCACAGAAATCTGTATATATTAATACAATTTGGAGCATAAAACTTTTAGGTACATCTGAGATGGTCGAGCAGGAGGACCATGAGAATTATATTGTGCCCACTTTTGTTGCTTTATGTCTGTGAAGGTTCTCAGTCATCGTAGTCTAAGGAGCTTGGAAAGAAAAGCGTCTGCACTTCTTTAAGTTGCTTGAAGTTCAGAACTGAAGAAGCTTCTCGGATGAGAGGTGAGACGTCTTCAAGCAACTTAAAGAAGTCCAGACGCTTTTCTTTCCAAGCTCCTTTGGCCTTTTGTTGCTTTGTTTCGTTTTTGTGGTCACATTTTAGGTGGACGCAGAAAATTAGAGTAAAGACGGGGTGTTTTTCTGATTTAAGTTTTAAAATGATAAAAGCAAGAAGTTGTTTTTTTAAAAAAAATGTTGTTAAGTCGCCATCTTGAAGTTGTAGCAGGCTAAAAGCAGCAGTTTCAGTGCTCACCTGCTAACTGTGCACTGCAAAACAAATCGATTACTCAACTTTAAATAAGCAGAACATTTAGCCCCAACTACACCGAATCAGTGCTAGTTTCAAAAGCACTAATTACCTCAGAGTAACAGCACAACTCATTATTAACCAGTTACGAGAATCTAACATGCTTCCGAGATTCATTTGTAGCTAAATGTCTTCAAAGACGCTTATTTGTGCTAAATTAGAAGCAGCCAATGATAACTACCGTTAGCTTACTTAGCTAAGGGCTATCCGCTCATATTTGTCGGGACAGCATACCTAAAACGAGCCAGCTCCGGCAGACCACCTCCGGACAGAAACAGCGGGGGCAGACGATCCGGACCGGCTATTTAAAACCATTCAGGCTCAGGTGCGGCTTGTTGTTTAGCTGAGGTCTACGTAACATTGCATTGTGGGAGTTTTGTGTCACTCCGGTGACGTACATCATAACACGGAAGTGTCCATATTTATTGCTGCAAGCAGGATGCTGTAAGGTGGGATACTGGAGCCAACTACCGGGAAAAAGAAGTGTTTTAAAAGTAGTGATCGTGGATAAAGACTGACACGGTTAGGATGTTATATTTATCCCAATATCTGTGCTACAGTTAAAGTGATGTCATAAATTAGTCTCACCAAATGGTCCAAAATATTAAAGGGGAAGCAGTTTAACATCAACATGAGTCGTGCTGGGAACTTCTGATGCAGCAGCTCAAACTTAAATAAAACCATTAAAAGCGAACACCTCCTGCCATTGTGTTTCAGTTACCTGTAATACCCACGTTTCAAGTATAGAGGGAGCACTCGACCCATAGCTGGATAGATGCTCACGGCATACATCTTTAGAAGAACAGAACAGAATAAATAGCCACTTTATTGTCATTCAGCACACACACCAGTTAGTGCACATCAGAATATCATTTTGGTGCTTTTATTCACCATTGATTGTACAATATAAATAACAAATAAATCTAAATCTAGGGTATGAAAAGAATCTATGCACACTTAAGAATATAAGAGAAATTTATATACATTATTTAAAAAAGAAAAGAGGAAAACTTGCACAGAATACTGGGAAAATAAAACAAAAAACATACGTTGCACAGCAAAAATAACAGTATTTAATAACTTAATAACTTCTGATATAATCCTGGCTGGACGTTTGACCACTCTTCCTGCATGGACCAAGCGTAGTCCACTTTCAGTAGGGTTGAGGTCGGGTCTTTGAGAAGGCCATTCCAGATGTTAATGTCAACCTACAACCAGTTTTGATGTGTGCTTTATATCACTGCTGTGTTTAAATACCCACTTGTGTCCCAGTTTCAACTGTCTGGATGTGGACTGGAGGTGAAGATTCCTCCTCTTCATTATTCCATCCACTTTTTGCAGTGTAGCAGTCCCACCCAGGGCACGGTAAATGGTAAATGGCCTGTATTTGTATAGCGCTTTTACTAGTCCCTAAGGACCCCAAAGGGCTTTTACACATCCAGTCATCCACCCATTCACACACACATTCACACACTGGTGATGGCAGCTGCATTGTAGCCACCCTGTTTGAATTTGTAATTCTTGGAATCTGCAGTTGTTTGGAGACGGCTCCAGAGACTTTTTTCCAACTTGTGTAAATGTACATTTCTTCTTTATAGATATTGACGGAGTTTTTTGGATTTTCACATTGTTCTGAGTATCAGTGAATCTACTGAGTGCTCTCAAGCAAATCCTTCTCATGCAGGCAACAAAAAACTACCAGCTGTAGTCGATCACGACCACCACAAAGAAGGTAATAGAAGTTCACCGTCTCTTTTTTTGTATCCACATGTCACAGTAAGCAAATGAAAGTATTTTATGCATTTTTAATAAAAGCCGATCACAAACCTCAGTAAAGTCAGTGGTTTCAGCTTCTGAGGATCTACTTTCAAACTGTTTAGAGGAGGGATATTGGCTTTATTGGACAAAGAACGATGAATAAGGAGGAAAAGAGGAAGACCACAGAGAAGATCCATGGATGCAGCAAAGGTGGACATGCAGAGGGTTGGTGTGACAGAAGAGAATACCAGGGATCGAGTGAGCTGGAGGCAGATGATGTGCTGTGGTGATCCCTAAAGGGAGCAGCTGAAATAAGAAAGACAGGGTTCAGTGAGAAATCAGGGAATCAATAACAAAGTACGAGTACTCTGCTGGTCCTGCGCTGGGAAATTCAGCTGTAGAAATAAAAGCTTCAGCTATGATGATCTAACATTATGTTAAGAAGAAATATCCTCTCTGCCTTCATTTTTCCAGCACAAACCTGTAGTGTAACATCTTACTGAACAACAGTCAGTAAATTGGATGCTTAATATAAGGTGGGATTGTGTCTTCACTTTCTATTCGGGCTCATTGTCTGCTACAAACTCTGCTGAAACAAAGTAAGATCGCAGCTCTTCTGAGAAAAAAAATGCAGATGGAGTGACTCACAATGAAATATTTGATCATCTAATCAAATCTGAAGCCTGGTTTTGTTTTAAGAGAGTCTGGGTGTATTTTTAGACCCGACAGCTTGCGTGTCCCACTGTCCTGCTCTAGATGATATTGTAACAGGATTACAGAGTCATAAAGTGAGTGTGTGTGTGTTTGAATGTTGCATGCTCATCCAAACAGACTGCTGAAAGTACTTTTCTGCCACCGCCTCCCTCCATACAGTAAAGTGGCCTTTGAAATGCACAGCTAATGACCATGCAGCAGCAACAAAAGCCTGAGCACTGGGCCTTTAATGCTGCCAATTGTAGTGATGATAATCACACACTGAGCGCAGAGAGGGCTTCCCCCCCGTGAACTTCACTGTGTGTTTTCTGGTGAGTGGGCCTAAAGAAATTTACCACATCAGACACACAACGTAGTCCTGCAAGTGTGAACGAAGCATCGCATCGCATCACCCCACACACACACACTCACTCACTCACTCACTCACTCACTCACACTCTCTCTCTCTCTCTCTCGATCTATTTGTCCCCCTCAGACACACCCACACAGCACTGGCGCCAACAACTAAATCCCCCACCCCTTTTCCTCCCTCCCCCCGTTAGCTGACCTCTAATTATGTCATGCGAAAAAGCTGTGTCCCATTGAAAAGCTCCCTTAATCAAACCCAATTAATTCCGCTTTTTTCCCTTATTATCCTTTGCAAGAAACGCTTCTTTCCAATAAGACTGTTAACTCCAACCGTGGCGCTTTCAGATCTACTCGGGTGCAGGAGCAAAATAATAGACTGCACAATTAATCAATTAGTCATTAGGGATTCAGTTGTTCCTAATGAACACAGTTGCTGTGTAGAAGAGGGGCGTTAGAGATGCCTCAAAGTTCCTCGTCTTTCTGTTTGGAAATGTGTCTACAAGTTGAATTCTTTGACTTTCACCGCTGTACTGCACAAGAAAACACAACTGAAAGAACTTTATGAATTTTGTTACACTACTGATCACGTTGGCTTCAGTCATTTAATTGACTTCCTAATGTGTCACCTGTGTTCCTGGCAGTGTTGGTCAAGTTACTTGAAAAAAGAAATCAGTAACTACTTCCCCAAAAAAGTAATCCCGTTACTTTACTGATTACTTATTTTCAAAAGTAATTAATTACTTAGTTACTTTTTAAAAACACAATTTACAACCTGAGTAGGTGATAAAGTGATAGATCTTTCAGCCCAATTCTACTTTTTCTGCATAATCCATCATACAAAATGTAATCAAATGGAAAAGTCTCTTTTTTAAACTTGTTTTATTAGTTTTAATCTTTTAACTTTATGCATCAAGCAAAGATTTAATTATCTGCAACATTCTCTGACTGGAAGAAATTAGTTTAACATTTAAACCTATTTTCTGCACATTCCAGCTCATAAAATAAAATATTTTTTGTGTTTACACTCAGTCTTTCAAATAGATGCAAGTAAAACACAGCAGAAAATAAATAAAGTCAAAGACTCAGCGGTCCTGTTGCTCTATTTTCACCTGTAAAGCAGGAGTGGGGCAGGCGGAGGTTTACCCTGGTGCAGGTGTGCCGCGGTCAGTGGAAGAATCCGTGAGTTTCTCTGTGAGTTTCCCATTACGTCGTAGCTACTCGGTGCTTGTTGGAATTTTAGGGGTTTTTTTCGCTGTAAAAAGAAGTTTTCTTCCCACGCACAGCGGACACTAATGTTTTTGTCACTTTTTATGGAATCAAACTCAAAGTAAGGTCAGTGCTTCCACGCTTTAAACGCTGCACGCTCATACTCTCTCCTGCACTCATATATGATCCATTGTTGATCTGCACACAGCTGTTGTCACTAACGTCGCACTCGCTTACGTCACTGTCATGAGACATTCTTGCAAGAAAATCACGGTTTTAGTAACGCAGTAACGCAGCGTTCCTACGGGAAAGTAACGGTAATCTAATTACCGTTTTTGCAATAGTAATCCCTTACTTTACTCGTTACTTGAAAAAAGTAATCGGATAACGCGTTACTGCCCATCTCTGGTTCCTGGTAATTGGCTGGTAATCAGTGGTAATGCAGAGTTTGCATGATTAGGTCCCGAGACGTCAACTGGGACACAGAAGAGGACAGTAGGAGGCTTTATTTCACATTCTTTCAGTATGTAGAGGTGCAGGTTATACATATGGTAAAGCCTTTGTTAGCACAAAGCAGAGACTTCATATTTATTTATTTTATTATTAATAAATGCCACCTTTTTTTGCACCACTCGTGCCTCAAGACTTCTTCAAACATCTCTTAAATCTTTTTGGTAGCTGATATTAACAGCTGCCCCCTCTTTGGGGTCTCAGTGCGACACACACCCCCATTACCACCTCCTTGGAATACCAGGTGCTGTAAGTTTAGGGGTGGGTGGAGCATCCTTGACTCCTCCAGTCCGCATGCCAAAGCATCCTTGGGTAAAGTGCAGTTGTCCCTGATGGGTTTGTGTGAGTGTGCATTTTACATCTCTTGCATTTAGGTAACTATGACAACAGATGTCATTGTTTATGTTTAATCAGCTTCCTTGTTGTGTAATGATCCAGAAGGATTTATTGTTCCAGGTATCAGGGAGAATTAAAGGTTGTGTTCCTGCTTCTTAATGCAACGCCACATTTGGTGATTTATTGTCTGACATCAAGCAATATGTGGACAAGACTGATTAATCACATGTCCAGATTATATTGGATAATGTTTTGGGTGAGCACATTCTTGTATGTAATACTGTGATGTATTTTTAAAAAGTTAATATTTTTATCAAATAAGACCAGAAGTAGTGGTTGAGTAAATGTTAGTAGCATTGGGACAGGAAAACGACCCTCTGCCAGAACCTTTTTCCTGCCGATCTGCTGCTCCTTTTCCCATGCTTTCCTTTGTGCCACTCACTGTGGCTCAACGCATGCCTACCCCAGCCCCCGGCTGTGACTGTAGCCCCGACCCGGCCCCAGCTGAGCAGTGCCAGCAGTCCAGCAGTTAGTTAGTGTCCGCTCAGGCCCGGCTCGGCCTCACCCGGCCCGGGTACTAATCCCTGGTCTGTCAGAGGACCCCACTCTGAACTCATCCTGCAACACAGGAAAACGCTCTAATTGGGGGATTTTCTACATCATTAACTCTGATGAGCACCCACCCCACCCCCTGTCTCCCCCTCTCCACTCTCCCTCTCTCTGCATGTCTCTCACACCCACACTTTTCTCCAACTTAATCTGGCTTCTTCACATTCTCGGCCTCTTTCATCCTTTCGGCAAAAGCTTGACTTTTTTTCCCCTTTTTCATTCAGGATGTGTTGTTTGCTTAATTATTCACATATGAGACCCTGACAGTAAAGTAAAAAGTGTGTAAATAGTGAAAGTCTTACCTGTGCACTTGTTATATTCACAAAAGAGCTAAAAGCCATTTCCACAGTTTGAGGTCCTGTATTACTTTTCTTGGGTAATCCTTTAAAGAAAAAGTACTTACTGACTTTTCAATACAAACTTTGTTCTGCACAAATTTTCCCTTTTAAGTAAAGTGCAAAACATCGTGTCACCACATTTTTTTTCTTATAAGGAGAATATGCTGGTGCTGAATGCTGGTGCTGAATGCCCAGAAGACAGTGGAGATTATTGTGGACTTCAGGAAGCACACAGCCCCACTCCCCCCCATCATCCTGACTGACACCCCCATCACCTCTGTGGACTCATTCCGCTTCCTGGGTACCACCATCACCCAGGACCTGAAGTGGGAGCCCACCATCACCTCCGTCATCAAGAAAGCCCAGCAGAGGATGTACTTCCTGAGGCAGCTGAAGAAATTCAACCTGCCAACACGGACGATGATGCAGTTCTACACTGCAATCATCGAGTCCATCCTCACCTCCTCCATCACCGTGTGGTACGCTGGAGCCACTATCAGGGACAAACAGAGACTGCAGCGTGTTGTGCGCTCTGCTGAGAAGGTGATTGGCTGCAGACTCCCATCTCTGCAGGACCTGTACACCTCCAGGACATTGCGGCGTGCAGCTCGGATCTCAGCTGACCCTTCTCACCCTGGACACAGTCTGTTTGACCTGCTCCCCTCAGGCAGGAGGCTCCGGTCCATTCGCACCAGAACCTCTCGCCATAAGAACAGTTTCTTCCCCTCTGCTGTCGGACACATGAACAATAACCGTATGACTGTTCCCACCACTAACACATGACCCTACGCTGTGTTCACTGCATCATTTCATGTTTGGCACTGATCACCACCTGCACTCATGTATATATCATGTATATATCTATCTACGTAGCACTCTTAATTCTTATTCTCATGTATATATCTCATGTATAGCTCATGCACATATCTTTCTACGTAGCACTTTTAATTCTTATCCCTACTTTTATTTTTTCATGTCTATTTAAGTGCTATTTATGACAGCATGTTTGCACTGAAGCACCGCAGCAATTTCCTAATGTTGTAAACCTGCTCAACATTTGGCAATAAACCCCTTTCTGATTCTGATTCTGATGCTGGGATGAAATATCATGGCATAAATATGCATATTAAAATGTTGTATCTGTGTATTGCACAGAAAAAACTGTATGCAACTTATTTTTAAAATCAGGATATCTTGCTGAGCTCTGTAACTTGGATCTAATTGCAACACATCTATTTTCATGTTAAGAATTTAAAAAGATCCTGCAAAAACGTCCATGCTTCATCCACTGGCTTATCCATATGGTCCTTGAAGTACGGTCTGCTCAGCCCTCCATCTGTCCAGGACAGTGTCTCACATGCTGAGGAGCCCAGCGAGCACGGCGGCACCGGCCCTCTGTGAACATGTGTTGCAGCGGCTGAACCTTGCAGCCTGCCTGCCTGCCAGCCTGCCTGCCTGCCTGGGGGCAATTAGGGAGCCGAGCCCTGTGGTCAGAGGCCCCCCTGGGAAGTCCTGATTGATTGGAGTCTCATCTTCCTAACAGGCTGGCATCCTGCCACAAACCCATGGAAAAGCAGAGAGGATTGAGAGGGGTAAAAAGAAAGAAAACCATGACAGAGAGACAAGGCGCACAAGTGTTTGCAGCAAAAAAAAAAATGTCTCTGCTCATGTATGTCAGATGACAACGATTATACTGTAGTAATCTTGGATTGCTCTAGTAGTCTTAGGGAGGTTAAAAACCCCACAGTGACTGTGGGAATGAGTGCATAGGTCAACATGAAAGCACTGCAGTGAGAACGCAGAGATACAATTTCTATCAAACTATATTTATTTTCAGTAGATCTCCATTTGTTCCAGAATATGAACATCAACAATCCAGACAAAATCCAAAAGAAATAAAACAACGATATCACTAAGACAGACATAACTAGGGCATGTAAGACAATAAAAATAACTAAAACTAGTGCAATCTTGTCTGTTATCTAACCTTTGGCTTATTCTTGGCCCAAAACATTTATGCTGCAAACTAAATGTCCTGTTAACACATAAGATAATTCTGGTTTCCTGTGCTGTGTGAGGTCACCATCGTGTAAAACTACATGAAGACAGATGATGAACAGCGGCTGTAACATTACTTATCCCCTTTAGGTCGGACAAGAGTGAATTTCAAAAGTATTCAAAAAAAAGTGGGGTGTGACTTTGTAACAATCTGGGCAGAAATGAGTCTCCTTTTTTATTTTTAACAAAAGAAAAAACACATTTTATATAGAAACATAAAAAATGGGTTTCTAAAATTGCACTTTAAGAGGACAGAGTTTTCTATCCCTCTTGTTCTGTTAAAAAGTCAAAAAATATATAAATTTCAACCTCCAAAGATTTGTTTGAGATGGTACCTGCACATGCAAAAACATTTCAGTGTCACAGTCTTATTTATTTACCTCTACTGTCCATATGAAGCATATTGTGCTCCAACTTTAAGATGATTGGGGCTTAACCCTGTAACAGATGGCATAAGACTAATATTGTGTCACTAATGACCAAAGCAGTAACAATCCATGTTTCCTCTTGTTTGAAAAAGAAAAAAAAAAACTACAACAAAATGGTTACAAGGGCCTATTTAGTGCAGCCTGAGACCGTTTCTCCCCCTTCTGTTCGGGACAAAGAGGATGCACTTGGATCAATTGTGTCGAACAAAGACCGAACTATGTGGGGTGACGCATCACACAGGGCTCTGTCTGCTGCCCTGCACGTACACGCAGCCACCCAACACTGAGCTGCCAACAGGTTTTCTCCTCCAACAGTCACTCAAGCAAAAAGAGGGCTACTCCGCTGACTAGCCTGCGTTTTTTTTGTCTACTTCCTCTGCCTTTCTTCTGCTTCCTCCCTTCTTTAAAGCACAAGTCAGAAAAAATGTATCCGTGCAGAGATATTTTTGGTATATTCCCGGTCCCAGTTGAGGTGACCCTTTTCCCACCAGATGAAGATCTCTTAAAGAAGCTTCTCCTCACTGATCATCTTCTTCCAGTCACACCAAGATATCTAAAACATGGACTCGCGTATCTAAACTGCGTAGCAAGTAGAAACATAAATCATAGTACAGGTGGACATAAAACGAAAACCAGCTACACGGCTTTTATAATTAAACAGATTAGTGAGATGAGCAGTGACACTGTAGTGTGTCTTCATGCCTCGATGTCACATTAAACAGAGACCAAAGGTCCATTCACAAAGTCCTCTAAGACTCTGATTTGCAGACCCATGAAAATTCGACGGCTGGACTAATTAGTAAAAACACAAATGTGGTGTAAAAAAAAAATTAGAAAAGAAAAGCATGAGAATGATATTTTGCTCGACTCAAATGATTTGGATAAATGAAAAGTGATGAATAAGAATTCCCACATTTTGGCAGTTTTTAATGATATAGCGTGTCTTCACTGTTGGTGCACCCAAAGAGCTGCAGCAAGGGCTCAGGCATGAAACGTGCACTCAGAGCCTGTTTGTGACTCGGAAATACTTCTAGGTGTCATAAACCGTTTGTTTCACCAAGAAGACATTTGTTTTTAACGAACCCAAGGCAACAATAGACACCTAGATATTGGACGAGCAAAACTATCGGAAACTTTTAACCCGCTGAAGGTTTCAGCTGTTTTTTAAGGGGGAAGAAGTAGAAAAGAAAAGAAAGTCTCCCCCCCAAACAAAAATTCTTACGTCCTCAGCTTTCACAGTTCAGAATCCACTTCTTTCACTTAGTGGCGTAGCACGTGACGTGTGTCACTTCCAGCATTGCTCACGTCGACCGCCGAGCTCGTTAGTCACATGGGTTGCCAGGTCTTGTCCATAGACTGGATGTGTTCCTTGGCTTTCATCCTCAGCGCAGCAATACTGGAGCTGCGCTGGTCCACATCCTCCAAAGGGTACTTTTCAGGGTATGGTGCTGGACACTGATAAGGAGGAGGAGCCATGCTCTGCATCCCTTGACCCATGGACGGATGGGGATGAGTGTGAGTGTGAGGGTGTGGATGAGGACCGTGAGGACCGTGAGGAGCGTGGGGGGTGGAGTTGAGGAAATGGTGGCTTGGGTAGCTGGGCTGGAGGCCTTGAGCTGGACCCATGAAGCCTGGGATACTGTGCACAGGTGTAGCACTGGACAGGGGAGAGGTCAGCCAGGGTTCCAAGGGGAGGGAGTTGGTCATTGGACCCATGCTGGTGTGAACCGGTGCCGGACGGTTGAAAGAGAGCATGGGTGAATCGTGGAGCTTCATGGTGCTGGCGTCCATTTTTTCCTGCCGGCGCCATTTAGCTCTGCGGTTCTGAAACCAGACCTGGAAGAAAATGACAGAAAAATAAGGTACGTGTAAATATGATGGAGTGCAGAGTTTTTCATTCTGGGTAGGGAAATATACTCGAATATACTCGACAACACTGGGGGAGTTTTTTGGATGAATACAGCCTTTCACGTAGTGTGAATATGAGATTTTATTCCAGAATAATGAGAATATCTCTAAGAAAACCCCAAAAACAAGACAGAAACGTTTGAAGTGCTTCTTAGCAATCTCTGAAATGGTGTTGCCTTTAATGCAGTTCACGTTACCTGAACTCTGACTTCGGGGAGGTTCACCTTCATGGCGAGCTCCTCGCGGCTGTACACGTCTGGGTAATGGGACTTTTCAAAGGCACGCTCCAGCTCGTGCAGCTGGTAGGTGGTGAAGGTGGTGCGGTTGCGCCTGTGTTTCTTCTTGGGCTGCTCATCCTTGCTTGGGTCCGGAGACTTGCCTTCATCGCTCTCTATACTCTTCCTCAGCTCGCTCAGTTCCTGATCACATTTGTTTGCAAATAAGCCGGAGTCTGTGGAAGAGCCCAGGAAAAAATATTGTGAGTTTTTATTTCCTCCACATGCTTTTTGACTGGACTAAGTGAATGAGAACTACAGTTTAGAGAGAAATACAAATGGAGAATGCAGTTTCCCACTTTCCAGTAGAGCAAACATTAGTTTGACACCTGCAACAATAGGCCACTGTAGGTCAGTGAAGCAAGCAATTCCCTGTACCTCAATGAAGCTCCAAAACATTCCTAATCGGATTTAGGAAGCTTTTTCCAGTGTTTACTTTTCTTCAAAGTTAAAAGGTCTTTAAAAAGAAATTTGAAAACCACAGTTTTTATCACCACGCTCAACAGCCACTCTTAGATTGTTACCATTTTTGGCTAAGCTCACAGCAGATCTGAATGAATCTATTTCCCCCGTGCAGGAGAGCCAAAGCACGGAAACGTCCCGAGTTCTGTCCGTCTTTAGGATCACAGATTACTGACAAGCTGGTGTTTACAGACACTACAAAGCTTTCACTGGCACTGTTCCTCCTCATAACCCTCCCCGTCAAACGATTCCTCTCTCAATTCTTCTTCCTCAGCTCTATTTCTAATCGAATCAACGTGCATATTCATCAACAGTATACAGAAACATGGGAGAGGCCACAGGGGAAAACAGGGAGGTGTAACCAGACCAGCCAGCAAACTGATTTAGCTAAACAAAGTACAGAGATGATGATCCAGGAATAAAATAATCTACTCGAGTTAAGAGTTAATAAGTGCCAAGCTTGGATCTGACTCGAAGACTTAATTTCATTCAGGATGTTAGATAAGTTGCAAATCACAGACAGTGGGTTAAGCTGATTTTAATTAAGGGCTAATTTTGTATTTAGGTAAACAATAGAAACATCAGTATCATCAGTATCTCTTACACCAACTAACATATAGTGAGACGAGCAAAAATCTCATTTTTTTTATGAGCTTTCAAAGCATTTCTGTTATATTCAGCAGTTACTCTACAGAGCAGCACAGGTGTTTATCTAAAAGTGTAAAGGTGATGGCTGACATTCGCCATATTTTTGCTCTGTTTTGGTCTCTATCAGCCCTCTAAGGAAGTATTCAGCTCTTTGCTTTAACAGATGTAACTGTAACAGATTAACTGTAACAAATGTAACTGTAACAAATGTAACTGTAACAAATGTAACTGTAACAAATGTAACTGTATCAAATGTAACTGTAAAAGATGTAACTGTAAAAGATGTAACTGTAACAGATGTAAATGTATCAAATGTAACTGTAACAAATGTAACTGTATCAAATGTAACTGTAACAGATGTAACTGTATCAGATGTAACTGTAACAGATGTAACTGTAACAGATGTAACTGTATCAGATGTAACTGTATCAGATGTAACTGTAACAAATGTAACTGTAACAGATGTAAATGTATCAAATGTAATTGTAACAAATGTAACTGTAACAGATGTAACTGTATCAAATGTAACTGTATCAAATGTAACTGTAACAAATGTAACTGTATTCTGACTGCAGATATTTTTCAGGTTTCTCAGGCTGAGAGATGTGAGGGCTAGACCCCGATCTCAATGAGACTTCTTCTTATCTGATTTAATAACGACAGTTCAAGACTTTAAAGAGCAGGAAAAGGTCATTTCAAATCTCGGGGTCATTTAAAAACGCCGTCATCGCACGACCAGCTCAGACCGTGTGGTTTACAATAGTCTCGGCTGTGTTAGCAGCAGAGAGTGCATCACAGGTGAGGCAGTCTTATCGGCTGCGTGTGTTTGTGAAGAATTGATTTATAGTCCCAATTTTTTTGACTTCCTAAAAGCTGATATTGGTACGAGTCCTCATCGCTCATCAGTGCAGCTCCAAACCAAAACAGTCATGTTTAAAGGCAGGAAGTGAAATAAGGGACTGAAGCTACAGGTCATAACATGTTCAGGAATACACTTTTATGTTGAATGACATTTCAGAGCTTCAGCAGACTGTGTACGAATCTGAATGCTAGCTTGTTTCTGTTAATGGGATGCGGTGATGGAGATGAAGGAGGGGGTCGACTGTGGTCTTTCTGCTGGAGAAACGGGAGCCGAGGAAAAAGCAAAGCAGGGTTTTGGGGTTCATTTATCCACCTCTCATTAAGCAGCTATGACAAAGACCAGGCTCCGACAAAGGCAGAGGTCAGGCCTGGTTCAGTGACCAGCTCTTGGCCTGTCAGCCCATCACAGCCACTGGTCTGAAGCCTCCCTACTGTTTATCAGCCAGCAGAACATCTCAGCACGGAGAGGAGAGGGGGGTGGCCCGACTGACACCGAACACAGAGAAGCTGCTCGGTCAGGAGGAACTGGGCTGACTTCACACAGGATGGAGTGATGTCATTGGTGTTGATGGATGTTAATGCACTGAAACCAAACTGCATCTGAGTCACTTAAAAGCAGTGTTTCTGCTTCGTCTCCGGTTCACAGGAACAACTTTTTCTCTTGTTCCTGCCACAAAATCACCAACCACCTGCCTGATCCTGTGTGTGAAAATAGCTTCAGATTAAACATGATTCAATTTGATTCTAGGAGCGAACGATAACAATAAAGAGCGATTGGACTACGGTACAATCTAATCTGCACAGAAGAGAAGATTAGGGGAATTCCACAAGGGGATGGGATTGGTCTTGGGGACATAAACCCCCTACACCATCTTGTCCTGTGATTTATTTCTCAATCTCAGTCCACACGGTGGAGTTAATGCAGCTTTACATGCCAACGGTGTTTAATGCACTGATTTCGAATCGGTGCGTGAGAGGTTTTCATGCAAAGGTGGAATAACCTCATTTAAAGTGATCAGACTTTTGACGATAGGCTGTTGAAATAATACGAGCTGTAATTATAACTGAATGTCACAGATTTGAAGCTGCTTTTGTTACTCATTTTGTGTATTTTGTGTGTGTGAGAGTTGAAAATCAGATTTTGGTTTATTAGATTCTTACACCAGATCTCATGTCAAAATAAAGGCCTGGGTGTTTGTGTGATGTCCTTTAAGTGGCTGTTTTTATCTAATTGTGTTTTAAAATGTTTGCTTCACTTGTTATTTATGTCATTTGATCTGTTTCCTGTTTTTTACCACAACTGCCGACAAAACAGTCACGTCACGAAGCTTGACTGGTTTATTCTGGTTCCTGAGCGAGGTTTGGACTATAAAAGGCTCGAACTGTGTTTGTGGTCAGATAATATCCTGTTCAGCTATCTGGTAGTATAAAAACATATTATGTTTGCCCAGCAGCATCAATAACTTCAGTCTACCTATGTTCTGCATTACATCATTCAAATCCTTAAAGTTAGAAAAAGCAAAGATCACTTCAGTCCAGCAGTGCTGCTGCTGCTGTATAATCAATATCTCTGACCATCTCTATGCTTTGAGGCTTTGATGATTCACCCTCAGTAACAAACTCTGCAGCAGCTGATCCATACTGCTCAAAGAGTTCACAAAATTTAATGAAACAAAATCATCTTAAAAGGTGGTGCTACTCTTACAAAATCAGCTTTGCCAGGATGGAGAGCAACAGCCGGACTCACCGTGGTACTGCTGCTGCTCTGTGCCGCTGCTGCTTCTCAGAGAGGAAAGGTGCCCGCTGTAGGACGGGTGCGACGAGGGCTCCAGCTGCTTCCCGGTCTCCGCCAGGCTGTCTATGTTCACTTTGTGGGGTCCGGGGGTCGTGGCGGGACTTAGCAAGGGGTCCTGCTCTTTGCTGAAACCCAGGATGACATCGATGCTGTGGACGCGGCCTCCCACTGCAACGCCCCCACCTTTACCCAGTTCGTGGAAATTGCTGGGCGAGAGACAGCTGTCGTCCACCATGCTCATGGTATCCAGCGATAAATGCATTCGAGCGTCTGGGCAATCACCTGGGCCTGGGGTCGAGGGAAGATGTTTGGGTGAGGCTACGCAGACGCAGATCACTAGGTCACCTAGGATGACTGTTATCCACCTAAACCTGATTATCTTCTTCGGAGGCCCAGAGGGTCAGAACCCCGTAGACTCTGAGTGTTCCAACAAACCACTAATAAGATTGTGACTGTGGGTCAACTTCACACACAAAGAGGCTTTCTTATAAAACGTTTTACTGCTGGACTTAATTTTATGGAAACTCAGGCTAACATTTTTAAACGTAGTCACATTTTGGGTGAATCTTTGGACTAACGTGCACTTTTCCTGACAAATAAGTCATGAAGTTGTTGGATTTCCAGCAAATGATTCTGTGTTTGTTACATAAGAAGTAAATAATTAGAGCCGAATGAGACCGTGGCAGTGCTTACCTCTTGGAAGTAAATATGCTGAAGTACTGAAGTTACTGATGCCAGTGCTCCACCTGTTCCTCTCAGCAGCTCTCCCTCCAACTTCACTCTTCCCAGATCCGCTATGTGCACCGCCTGCAGTCGCTCAGCTGGCGTTGATTGCCTAGCATTTCTCTAAATATATTCGCTTTGTGTGACAAACAGCCCCAAACAGATGCACTCCAATGGTAAAGAGCATTTAGTAGCTGAGTTCAGACGCTATCCACTCCAGCTCAGAGAGGAGAGTGGGAGAGGAGTGAGCCGGAGAGAGAGAGGTGGACAAAGCTGAGGCGGCGTAGGAGGTGAAACGAGGGGATTAGGAGAGGGCTGTTAATTGCAATCCTTCCCCTTTAAGAGTGATTGGCAGCTGTTTTCTGCTTAAGAAACTGTTTTAAATGTCATTTTCATTTAACCCCGACGGAGAAGGCCCGGCTAACGAAGCCCGGACGAGACTTTCTTTCATAAATTTATTGTTTTAAAGACAAAAGAATCGCTCAAAGTTTTCACTAATCACTGCCGGGACCCCTTTGTGTGAAAATACTGCAAGAAAGGAAAAGGTGAAATTGTAATGCACACAATAGAACAACAACAAAAAGAAAACAATTTACCGCGGGGTTTATTTTGTGTAATAAAAATGTAAAATACAACATGTATGTTCTGTGTTGGTTCTCTGTCAGATTTGCAGGGAAGTTGTGCTACTACTAGTTTTATTAACTACAAACTAAAAAGCAAAGTGCAACAACGTAACCACTGATGTACTCAAAATATATCATTTTAAACAGATCAGGCTTGATGCATATAATTATTTACCATCTTAATTTCTGATTTTTCTACTTTATATGCACTGTTTTTATTCCGTTATTAGACATAAAATTTATTATCGGCAGCCTGCGATATTTAAACCTTTAATTCTCCTTTTATTGTTCTGTCATTTCAGTTTTGTTTTATTTGCATATAAAGCAAGTTTGCATGAACCACCCACTAAAAGAGATTAATGGAAGCCAGTCAGTTGTTTAAATGGATTAAAAAGAGAGCTAATGTTTTATAGTGTGGTTTAAATTAATGGTAACATTTGTATATTTATTTATTTTTGTTTGTCTGATAACATTTATTTAAAAAATAAATCGGACATTTCAAACAGTTACTCGCTACTTGAGTAGTCTTTTCGCCAAGTACTTTTTTACTCTTACTTGAGTAACTTTTTTGACGACTACTTTTCACTTTTACTTGAGTAATAATATTTTAAAGTAATGCTACTCTTACTTGAGTACAATTTTTGGATACTCGACCCACCTCTGGGTTTAATGGCTCCACAGTTAATCAAATCAGTCAAAATAAGACATCATCCATCAGCTCAAAGATAACTGTAACAAAGACAAGAACTGCCTTGGCTTTGGAAAACCCACTAAATATATTTCAAATATGCTTAAACAGTGGAATAGGTGACAGAAAATACCTGTGGTGACACAGAACATCTACACAATCTCTGATTAAAAATGCCACGTCCATTTAAGACCATAGATTCAAAC